>NW_027182323.1:4450619-4770314 GCF_040938575.1 Ambystoma mexicanum
AGGTATGCGGGGCTGTCTGGCATAGTGGTAAACCCTCAGAAATCTATTATCTTCCCGTTAGGAAGTTATAAGGAGACCCTCGCTGGGCGGTTGCCGGTGCTTCAAGCTGCTTGGGCTGTTGGTAGTTTTCGGTACCTTGGGATAGATGTGTATCATACAGTGGAGGAGGAACATATGCACAATACCGAGGCAGCCATGAAGAAAATCGAAAAGAATATGAAGTTTTGGGCAAAGTTACCTCTAGCAATGATGGGGAGGAGTGCAATGCTTAAAATGGTCGTCTTGCCCAGGCTCCTGCATTATTTTGGAAACATTCCGTATTTTATACCTAAGAAGTTCTTCACCAGACTACAAGGCATGTGCAGGGATTTTCTGTGGCAGGGTACCAGGAATAGGGTGGCATTATGGAAGTTGCAGAACTTTTATGAGAAAGGGGGAATAAAACTGCCTAACTATGAGGCCTATTATGTAGCGAGCCAACTGCAATATGTCGCCAAATGGCTCTCAGATGAAGCGACCCCTGAATCTAGGTTGTTTAGAACAGATAGTGCCCCATTTTATTTAAAATAAATAATTTGGTTACCTGAGACGGAAATGAAAGTGCGTCCTAAAATGATGATGTTTGGGTGGAGGATCTGGCGCCGTGCATGCCGGATGATGGGAAACCCAGTCCCATGCTCCCCACAGATACCGTTGGTTGTGTTGGCTAAGGGAGATGAACAGCTACGTAGGACAATTAGGAACCACTGCGAATCGGTGGGATTGGCAACTATGGGTGATGTGTGGCGGGAGGGGACTATTATAAACTTTGAAGAGTTAAGGGAGGAAGTGGGGTTACATGTGGGCCAATATATTGCATATTATAAAATGGTGCAGGAAATTAAAAAAACTTGGCCAGAAACAATATTGGAAGAAGAGCCTGATGGTACCATAGACATGATATATGATATAACGGAAGGAGGGCCTAACTATGAGGCCTATTATGTAGCGAGACTACTGCAATATGTCGCCAAATGGCTCTCAGCGACCCCTGAATCTAGGTTGTTTAGAACAGATAGTGCCCCATTTTATTTAAAAGAAATAATTTGGTTACCTGAGACGGAAATGAAAGTGCGTCCTAAAATGATGATGTTTGGGTGGAGAATCTGGCGCCGTGCATGCCGGATGATGGGAAACCCAGTCCCATGCTCCCCACAGATACCGTTGGTTGTGTTGGCTAAGGGAGATGAACAGCTACGTAGGACAATTAGGAACCACTGCGAATCGGTGGGATTCGCAACTATGGGTGATGTGTGGCGGGAGGGGACTATTATAAACTTTGAAGAGTTAAGGGAGGAAGTGGGGTTACATGTGGGCCAATATATTGCATATTATAAAATGGTGCAGGAAATTAAAAAAACTTGGCCAGAAACAATATTGGAAGAAGAGCCTGATGGTACCATAGACATAATATATGATATAACGGAAGGAGGGCATGAGGTTTCTAGATTGTACGAAATGTTGATGTCCAGGGTTGGGAAAGAACTAACGCAACTGAGATCGGACTGGGAGGCGGTGGTGGGAGCCCCGATGGAGGATGGGATGTGGGAACTTGCCCAGGGGTACCACTAGAGGGTGCCAAGGAACGCCACATTAAAACAGATACAGCTATATATTACGCACAGGGCATACATGACACCCGTGAGGATATCGAGGTTTCAAAATGCCGGTAGACAGGCATGCCCCAAATGCGACGAGGAACAGGCTGATATGGTACATACGTTCTGGTCCTGCCCAGTGATTGAGCGCTTGTGAGTGTAGTAGCAGGGAAACTAGCAGCAAAGGGTGTCACTATTGTCGTAGACTCAGCCTGGGCTTGCTTACTGGGGGGCTACCCCAGATCGCAAAAACTTAAGCATGTTAATAAATTGAAGGATTTAGCATATGTGCTTGCAAAAAAGAATATTGCCATGGGATAGAAGGCTTGTCATAGGCCACGGGTGGAGATGTGGTGGAAAGAGTTGCAGAAGTGGGTGGAGGCGGAAACCATGGTATGGCAGGAAGCAAGTAATATAGGGGGAGAAGAAGAGGTGGGAACCCTGACGGCATGGAAATCGCTGGTAGCGGAACTGTTTGGAACAATACAAAATCTGACGGAATCCACTGGAAACGAGACTCCACCACACGGTGCGGATACAGACTGAGTGGAACAATAGGCTCGTAGTGGTGGGTGGGATAAGGGGAGCAGTGACCAATATTTTGTAATGAACAATGTGAAATTGTATTGCTATTTGCACTGCGTGTTTGTTGATATTTGTTTTGTTTTATTGAATACAATTGTTTTAAAAAAAAAACCTAGCACCTCTAACAAACGTGTTGTCTGTATTGCTTGTTCTATCAACCTCTGTTTGTCCTGTCACATCAGGCAAAAATCATCTAGGTAAATTATTAACCTGATACCTTGCGCTCTGAGATGAGCTACTACTACTCTCATCAACTTCGTGAATGCCCAAGGGGCCGATGCCAGGCTGAATGGTAGGCAACTGAACTGCCACTTGTGCTCTCTCCACCAGAACTGCAAGACTCTCTGGTCCTCTCGTGCCACTGGAATCGTCAAATACGTGTCCTTGAGGTCTATCCTGACCAACGAGTCCTCTGTCTGCAAAACAACCCTGAGCTGATGGATGCCCTCCATCTTGAAATGCCTGTATACCAGAAATTCGTTCAGGTTCCTCAGATTGATCACGGGCCCGTGTTTCTTCTTGCCGTTTACCAGGAACATGTTGCTCACAAAACCTTGCCCGGGATCCAGCATCTTTTCGATTGCTCCTTTATTCTCTAACTCTGCGATCTCTCTGTTAACAGATCTTCCTCCTCTCCTGATAATCTTATGGGCCTTGGTTCTATGCTCTGCAATGGATCCAGCCAAAACTCTAGCTTGAACCCTCAGGCCATGTCTCCGAACCATGCATCTCCTGACAACTCCGACCATTTCACTGAATACTGAGCTGTTCTCCCCACTACCAGAGGGGTCCCCCTTGTTCTCTTGTGTGTGAGAGTTTTTGTATTGTTGCTCACCTGTGTCGACCTGTTGGCTTCTGTTGTTTTCTCTCCAGCCTCTACCCCTGACCCTTCCTCTCGATTGATATAAGGGGTTGGGTCGGCGTGCCTGCTGGTTCTTCCACTCTCCTGTATTTCCGGCGTAGGGCCTGAAGGACGAGGAACGGCTGGCTGAGTGGCCCGTACCTCTGCCAGCCCTGCCGAAAACCTTACTACCGAACACCCTCTTGAGCGAGGCCTATGCCTTGTCTATCGCTGCATAGGTGCTGGCGAATTTCGCCATCTCCTTGATAAAGGTGTCCCCAAACAGCTTCCCTTTACTGTTGGCGGTAGACTCTGCCATGGCCAACTCTCCCACCTTAGGGTCGATCTTCACCAGGATGGACCTCCTTTTTTCTGTCATAAGTTCTTTGGGCAGGATTGGGGCCCATCTCAGGCAAATCCGACTTCCTGCCAGACTGGCTCTCCTTCTCTCAGGGCCCCAGGGCTTTCCCGCCTTCGCGGAAGAGAATCAAGGACAGTGTTGATCAGGGGGAAAACCGTGCCAAGAAGTGCAAGACCTGTGTTACTAACAAAGTCTTGACCAACCCCCCGCCCCTGGGTTCCCTGCCCAAGCGACACAGCAAACACAGTAGATCAAAGAAAAAAGCTGCCATGTACTTCCGCAAACCGTGCTCCGCACGGCGGCATAGCCTCTGACCTGGAGGAAGAGCAAAAGTGTACCAAGGAGAGTGGCACTTCCGGCTATACCGGAGATTAGGAGTCTGAGGTTTCGTATTTCTCCTTAGATACGGATAGAGTGCAGAGAAAAGCCACAGGCAAATGTAAGAGGGACAGAAGTCCATTGGAGCATTCTAAAGGAGAGTTTGACCCTGATCTGCTAGTACACCCAAGGTCAGCAGAATGGGAGCCACCAAAGAAGGTGGCCGCCTACTTGAGTAAGTGACTGAAGACACCAATGTCAGAGGAGACTCGTAGTAAAGTCAGGGCTGAGTGTCCTAGGCCCTTGATTCCGGACAAGGGGGCACAAACATTGATTATCGATTTGAAGATGCAGATTATCATGTCAAAGTACACTAAAGACATCCCAAAAGGCAAACACAGGTCATGGTCCTCGTGTCAGGATAAATTACTTGATGCCTTAGGTAGGGTAAGCAGATGTCCTGGTTTTCCCGGGACAGTGTGGGGATATCACCCGACGTCCCGGGGTCCTGGGAGTTTTTTTATTTTATAAACTCCGTCCGGAGTTTCGGCTACGGTCCCTTTTTTTGCCGGGACCCGATTTTGAAATCCCGAAATCGGGTCCCGGTGCAACTCATTTAGCGCGAATGGGGCGTGAAATGCTTTTCATGCTCCCATTTCCTCCCCCTGCCCCTCCCCGGTGCTCTCCTCCAATGAGAGGAGTGTGCATGTTAGCACACCCCCTCCCTAGCGGCCCCTGCAACAAACCAGCGACATAGAATTAGGTTGTGTATTTACTTTAGTCCTACTTCTATTTCGATAGCCCGTCCGGTTTAAAAAAAAAGAAATCTGGTCGCCCTAGCCTTAGGACCACTGGCTAAGATTATGGAGATGGCGCAGGAGGCCAAGTGAATGAAGAGTGAAGTGGACCCACAGGCCTTAGCAGGTTCGGCACTGAGAGCAGCATGCTTAATTGTGAATGCCAAATACGCTCTGCCAGGCGAGAGACGCTGATCGATCCTGGTGAAGATCGACCCAAAATTAAGGTAATTAACATCCTCAGAGGTGGTCACCTCGGCGAAAGGATGCATTTATTCAGAGATGCTTTTATCAAAGATGTTACAAAATTCATGCAAACCTTCGCCGCTTTGGTTAAAGCACAGGTATCCCTATGAATAGTCTTTGCCCCTAGAGTTTTTTTGCTTGGCCGGCAGAGGAGGAGGGTGTTCCACCAGCCGTGCAGGAGGAAGAACCTCGTACACAGGATCCTGGTGTACACAGTATAACAGAAGACTGAATCCCTTCTTCCCTACCAGGGGGAGAGGCAGAGGCCGTGGTTGGAGAGGTGCCAATGGAGCTCAGAGCAATGACACAGGTGAGAGCGCAAGCCCCGCCAGCAAACACAGGGGGCGCGCTACCAGCGATAAGCGTCAGGTTTTCCACACGCTTGAAAGCATGGCAAGAGATCACCAGGGATGCCTGGGTATTGACGACAGCTCAGGGTTTCCAATTCGATTTGTACGCAGAGCCCGAACAGACAGAGCTCCCCAGGCCATTGATACTCTCCAGGCAAGAACAATATCTTAGAAATATATCAAAACTTCTAAAATGAGAAGCCATCAGACAGGTCGTCTATGAAGCAGAAGGTTTTGTGAGCAACCTCTTCTTGGTGAAGAGGAAAGAGAAAGTAAGGCCGGTCATGAATCTCAGAACACTCAATGGTTTTCTTGTTTACTGGCATTTAAAGATGGAGGGCATCCACCTGTTGCAGACTATTCTGCAAGCAGGAGACTGGCTAACATGCATAGACCTCTGAGACACATATCTAGCGATCCCTGTTCATGATTCGCACCAGCATTTCCTCCAGTTTCTTTGGAACAGGCAGAGATGGCAGTTCAAGTGTCTCCCATTTGGACTGTCCTTACGCCTTGGTGTTTCACCAAGGTATTAAAGCCTGTGGTGACAGAGTTGCTTCAGCGTGGATTGAGGCTGATAGTCTATTAAGCCGACATCTACATTATGGCGCAAGACAATCAACTGCTGTGAGAACAGGTGGCAGAGACAACACAACTACTGGAGCGGTTGGGGTTCTTAGTGAATTGGGAGAAATCTTAAATAATTTCCACCCAAAAGATGGAATTTCTGGGGTGTATCATTGATTCAGTGCACGGGACACTGCGCTTCCTGTTATCAAAGATCAATGATATCAGAAAGGAGATCGAGGTGATTCTTAGCAAAGGTCCAGTGTCTCTAAGGGATAGAAGGAAGGCTTTCGTCCTCCATCCAAGCAATTTTCCGTGTTTCTCTTCACTACAGAGCACTGCAATGGCTAAAAACACAAAGCCTGCAGCAAGGTTTCTCGTACGAACACAAAGTCCAGGTGTGGAAGGAGGCGAGGACAGAATTGCAGTGGTGGATGCAACACATGGAGGCCTGGAACAGGAAGGCCATATTTGGTTCCCTGCTAGAACTGATTATAGATTTGGACACAAGCCGCAAGGGATGGTGAGCCTGCTGCGGGTGTCACAACCCCATCAAGGTCACAAAGCAGACACACCAGAACACAAGTCATATCCCTCCATGACAGTGTAGGGAGAAGCTGGACATGCAGGTGGCTGGCTGGCGGAGGATTTGGTGGGAGCTGTCTTGACCCACACAAACATGGCTGCCAAGACAGAACCTACTATGGAACTTAAGGTGGCCCCCGGCAGGTCCGAAGATCTGACATCCCTGGTGGTCTAGTGTTAACTGGGTGTGGCCCAAGGCTATAAAACCACAATCCCGGGCCAAACCCTGCGTTTAGCATTTCTCCTGCTACCTACTAGAGCAGTGTAATGCTTACCGCTCCTGTATTCCACGTGAACAGACACTTACGCCTACCGGTGCACACCTAGACTCATCCTCAGCCATACTTACCAGCGACGTCAGCATAAGAGTTCTGCTTTACGTCTCCGTCTTGAATTTCACTTGGAACCACAGCTCGGACTCACCTGCAGCCGTATATTCTCAAAGACTTCGCCGTAAGAGTTATGCTTCCAGCTTCTGTCCTGATACGCATTTGGAACCATTGCCGAGCGAGGCCCGCAGCAACCGCAGCTTCTGAAATGAGAAAAGAAACAGTAAGAGACTGAATTTAACGGTCAAAACCCACCCGAGTTCCCCATTCAGCACAACCTTACCTGAACAGACGATCAGCCGCTCCACTCACTTCTTGTGCAGCGGTCGACCTAACCAAAGGTATCCTACGAGAACCGCATCTGTGGAAAGGAATATAAAGAGACATGCTAGAGCGCACCGTGCCACCCGGCAAGCTGTAAGCCTCTACAGGGATGGCGCTGCGCTGTACGAAGACTCCATACCTTCAGCATCCAGTCCGTCAATGCTGGCCTGGACCACTACTCACAGTGAAGCAATAGGAGTCGTATGCTTGCCTGATATCTCCAGCCTGTCCTCTTCATCCAAATACGGTGAACACAACTGCCTGCGCGCCAGCCAGACTATCTAAGGGGAACACAAGGGCAAGGTGGGGGGAAAACTGGGGGACACATACTGAAGATCTGCACTTACTTATCTCTAGGTCTTTAACCAACCCCCCCTCGCACATCTTACCAGAGGTTCCAACTTCTACTGGGTCCCACGCAGAACAGACTGCATATCAATTGTCTGGAGCTGTTGGCGGGGACCCTCACAATCAGGAGCCTGACAAACAACTGGGTGCACTGCTGTATTCTCTTGAAGATGGACAATGTTTCAGCCATGCAGTATATCAACCGGCTGGGCGGAATGAAATACAAGATGTCAGCAGAGATAGCCAAAGTGTTTTGGCACCTCTGCCTAACCAGACAAATCAGTGTGACAGCGGAATACTTACCCGGTTTGGAAAATCAGGTAGCAGACTAGAACTCCCAGTACCTCAAGGATTCCAGTGATTGGCAGCTGGATAGGACGTGTTTTCCCAACCTGACTAGTTGGAAAGGACCCTGCACGACAGATTTGTTCACATGCAGGCTCAATTGGCAGCTGATGCATTTTTTCAGCTGGAGGTCTGACCCAGAATTGGCTGACACGGATACATTCCTACATGAATGGGGGTCAAGTCTAGTGTAGCCTTTCGCGATGATAGCGAGGACTCTGGCGCATATGAGGAGGCAGAGGCCGAGGCCTCTTGGAAGAGTCAAGCGTGGTTCCCCGACCTTCTGTCATGTGGCAATCTGGCATTGTTACCCATTTGGCCGGAGATTCTTCGGGATCCGGGATTAGTACTCGCAGGAACTCTCTGCTTGGTGGCCTGCGTGATTTAAAGGGATCCTTGAAAAAGCCAGGCCTATCGGTATAGAACGACTGGCTCAATGGAGAATCCTGGGCACCAAAGACGACTAAGTGCTACCGAACAGCATGGGCAAAATGGCATAGTTGGTGACTGGCTAGGACCGTCCATCCCACTTCAGCGGATGTGATTCACATAGTCAATTTTTTGGCAGCCCTAGCCGCACAAGGGAAAAGATTCAGGGCTGTGAATACTTCCAGGTCAGCCATCTCAGCGGGACACAAGCACGCCTCCACATTGTGTATAGGCGCATTAGGCACATTATGAATACCCAATGAATAAAATTTTGCGGAGCATGCTCTGGTCTCGAGGCTACTCAAAGTAGTAAAGGCCATTCAACCTCTCAAACCGAAGTATACACGTTTGTGGGACGTGTATATAGAATTGCAGTTCTTTGCAGAGATGGCCAGATAACCATGAACTGACCAGGAAGGAGCTCTCTGCTAAGTTGCCCATGCTTCTTTGTTAAGTAGCATGCAGGAGGGTGCCAGACATAGGAGCATTGGATGTAGATAGAAAGTCATTTGCCTCAGAAGGAGTGACTTTCCATGTGAGAAAAAGGACTAGGAATGCTATCACCTCTGTCATTCCCAAGCTTCCTTGTGCAGCCTAAGTTGTGTCCGGTCAAAAACCTTAAGCAGTATGAAGCGAGAAGTAACCCACTCAGGTCTGCCGGAGTGGGCCGTTTGTTCTTCACACTGCGTAAACCTTTTGAAGCAGAGTCAGTAGCCACCCTGGCTCGCTGAGTCAAGTGGATCATGCTCCAGGCAGGGATCGACATCAAGAGATTTGGAGCGCACTCGGCGCCATGGCTTCGAAAGCTTTTGCCAGTGAAGCGCAGCTTCAAGACACAATGAAAGCCGCTGATTGGTCGAATTAATCAACCTTCAAGACCTTTTATTTTAAGCACGTGGAATGGGTGGCCACGTTGGTGGTAAGTAAGCTTTGAACAAGCATAATCCGAGCCTCTGTGTCTTGACGTAGAATTTCCAGACTAACGTACATGAAAGTTATCATTCTATGAAAGACATGGAGGAAAGGTATTATCCCACCCATGAAATCGCTGAGCAGCTGGAGAGGGCAGTAGACTCTTGCCAAGCGATACACAAAAGAGGCGCAAGCAACGAGACCGAGAAGGGGGCAAGAGGAACAGTGCAAGTGCATGCAATTGCCCCTCCCCATGGCAGCCATCACAGTCTATTACATGTTTATTATTTCTAGGAACGAAGAAGAAGCGGGCAGGATCCGGTTCAGTGCCAGCATTGACCTTGTATTCATAGTCTTCCTAGGACTGTCAGCCTGCACTGCTGCCAGCCACCGCGCAAGTAAAACTAAGACCTTACTTATTCGCCCAACAACCATGCTCTACCATCCCGAGCCTCTATCAAACCCTTAACTCAATGACCCAGCCCTCTGGCTCAAGCACTTTGCTACCAAACCCACTCCAAACATCCCATGTACTCTACAACAAAGGAATAGCAGACTTTGAACTAGACTGCCTAGACCACCTTGTATTTTGCACAATCGCTCTGCCCTTCCACTGCCCAACCCTACCGCAACGCCTAGTCCTCCACCATCCACCTTACCCATCGCAGCACTCAAGGGAGCCCTTATCAATGCTAGATCCCTCACGGCACACGCCCTTGACATCGCTGACCTCATCACGGTGCAGAACTTCCTAGCTATTACCGAAACCTGGTTACATGACGCCTCTGGCCCACTCTTCGCTCTATCCCTACCCAAGGGTTATACCATTATCAGAAACGACCGCCATTCCAACTTGTCGAAATGAGGTGGAGTCGCTTTTATTCACAGCAACAAAATCGTTATGAAAGCTGCTCCCCTCATACAACTTAGTTCTGCAGAATCTCTCTCAGTGAAACTATCGCTCTCTCCTACCAATACAGCAACACTCCACCTTATATACAGACCTCCAGGCCCATTGGGTTCATTCACAGATGAGGTTGCATCCACCTTGTCGACTAACACCAAGCCCAACTGTCAGATACTGCTACTAGGAGACCTTAACCTAGGTCTCTCAGATCCCAAGGACCACATGGCCACTGAAGTAGACACCACCCTCTCCAACCTAGGTTTCCAGCAGCGTATTCGTGATCCTACACACATCAAAGGAAGAAGCTCGACTGGCTAGCCGACCTTAACTGTAACACAATGTCACCTCTAATGATGCTTGCGCCTGGTCGGACCATCATGTTATTACCTTCCTCCTGCCAGCCACCAACCCCCAGCCCATACCTACCATAGCCCCCGCTATACCTACCAGAAATAAAAAAAGATATCACCAGGGAGAAACTGCTTCCTCTTATCCTCCCTTGCTTGAACACTCTTGCTGCACAGCAGAAGGATAAGGACCCCACTGTCCTAGTAGACACTTATAACAGCCTAATGACCAATGCCATTGAGAGCCTAGCTCCACTAAAAATCCGTAAAGCCAAACAACAGTCCCACCTGAACACCTGGTTCACCCCGCAGCTCAACGCGCTGCGCAAAGAAAAGCGCAAGGCTGAAGCCCTTTGGAAAAGCCACCCCAGTGCTGCCAATAAAGCCTCCCTTCTAATCACCTCTCTTAATTACAAGGAGGCCATATTACAAGCCAAAAAGGAGACATACAACACACGAATATCCCAGGCAGAATCGAACACTAGAGAATTATTCAAAATCCTTAAAGATCTAGAATCTCCCTCACTTGCCCCGGACACGTGCACCAAGGACAGCACCTGGTGCAACAATATACAAAATGCCCTTCTCAACAAAATATCCACCTTGCAATCCAAAATCAACGCCAAACAAAATACCCTCCACACCCCTACATTTAGCAATACCAGGCTACCTAAAATAACAACCCTTGACTCCCCGGTGCCGTTCAGCTTCACACCACTCACCATTCTGGAGGTTGAAAAAATCATCTGCAATTTAAAACACTCAAACTGCCAAGGGGACACCTGTCCAGCACCGATCATTAAGGAGTCGGCTCATGACCTTGCTCCTTTTAGCACCTCTTTCATCAACGCCTCCTTTCAATCGGGAGTGGTCCCCAATAACATAAAGGATGCTTGGGTTATCCCTCTCCTAAAAAAACCCACCTTAGACCCGGAGGTTCCAACCAATTATAGACCCATCACAACGGTCCCATTTCTGCTAAAGATCTTAGATAGAGCAGCCTATCTTCAGATACAGACTATCTGGAATCAAAAAACCTACTAGGCACGAGACAATCCGGCTTCAGACCGAATCACGGTACGGAGAAAGCCCTCCTCGATCTCAAGACCCAAATTGAGGATCTCAAAGACAAAGGTAAACTAGCCCTGTTACTACTATTAGACGTATCTGCTGCCTTTGATCTGGTTAATCACCAAATCCTCTGTCACCACCTGAAAACTGCAGCTCACTTCTCCGACATGGCCACAAACTGGATTCAATCCTTCCTGGATAACAGACAGATGAGGGTATTCTCGCCCACCTCCGCGGCTGACCCTGCACCAGTCCCGTGCGGAGTCCCCCAAGGATCGTGTGTATCCCCTACCCTTTACAATGTATTTACTAAACCCTTATTTGATGTGCTTGACTATCTGGGTGTCACCTACACAAATTATGCTGATGACACCCAGATACTCATCCCCATCACGGGTGATTACACATTAGACTCAAAAGCCTTGAATGATGTTTACCATGTCATTCAAACATGGATGGCCCAACATGAGCTCTGTCTCAATGACGACAAGACAGAGCTCCTCATCCGAGGTACTCAGCAAAGACTAAACAAGCTGAACCCTATGTTCAGTTCCTTTAACATCGATGGAAATACAATAAAAGTCTCCAAAGACACAAAAACGCTTGGAATCTACCTCGACTCCACCCTCTCCCTTCACAGACAAACTAATGCAGTTGCGGCCGCCGCCGCCTATACCTGCAAGCAGATCACAGCATGTCGCCCTTTCCTCTCCTCGCACAACTGCACTACCCTTGCTAGGACCCTGGTCATGTCTAAACTTGACTATTGCAATGCATTGTACCAGAGCACTAATCAGGGTAACCTAGACAAGCTCCAAATCATACAAAATAACGCCATCAGGGCAGCCCTCAATATCCCCAGATCTGCACACATTTCGGATACCAGGAAGAACCTTCATTGGTTGTCAGTCACCCAAAGGATCTCACTAAAATCGCTTGCCCTTACCTACAAATGCATGAACAATCTGGCCCCCACTTATCTCTCCTCACGATTCACGCTGTACACTCCAGTTCGCTCACTTAGATCTACCCTGAACCAGAGCCTACTGATACCTAGATACAAGCTCCAAACAGCTGGTGGTTCTAGCTTCCCAGTCCTGGCAGCCAAACTGTGGAATACTGTCCCCTTGACTATCAGAAACCTCCCCACCCTCAACCTTTTCAAACATAGAGCCAAATGTTGGCTCGCCTCCTCCAATGCCTAAGCTTCATTCTGAAAACGTGTTGCAATAACCTATGTAAGGAAGTACTACTTGACAATCCATGTATCGTTGTACTACCTACCTATGTCTATTTCTATGCCATATTTATTGTTTGATATATTATCACTGTATGCAATTTATGTAACCATTGCCTTAAGGAATGCGCCCGGTAGCCTCCGGGCCTGGTCTGTGCTATACAAATAAAATAAATACAAATACAAATACAAAAGAGATTCAATTGTGCAGACGGTTGGTAAACACCACGATTGCCAGGATGCTGGGAGAGACCTTGTCTATTGGTATATGGACAAGTATCCACCAGTACAGGATGGGAAGCAGGAATGTTGGCATGCAGTGCACACTTACTGATGAGAGCACCAGTTTAGGTAGTGGAAATAGTGAATGATGACTGTCTTAAAGACAGTGCCAAGTATGCAAAATGAGTAACATGGATTGAAGATGAAACAGGACCTGTATCCATACTACCCATGAAGAACGCGACACTCTGTTTTAGAAACAGGGGTCTGATCAAAGTTGGAGAAAATAAAGGATGCCAGCAACTAATTGATATACCAGCAATGACAGGAGGAACTACCGCAATAATGGACCACTATAGGGCTTGTATATCTAAAGCTTATAAGAAGCTACCTAAATGTTGGGAAGGAATATGTTCTATTGTGATAATACATTTCCCTGTGTTGGTGATCCCCCAAAATGATCTCAACATAGACAGCTTTCCGAAAATGGATACACACCAAAGGAAGAAGAGGTCTCTCAACATCACCAGACAGAAGAGAGAGAACTACGTTTCACCAAAATCAGTAGAAGCATTCCACGACATTCCAGATGAGCACATATTGTTCCGTAGAATGGCAGTGATATTTACAGCTATATTCATGCTAGGAAGTCAAACTGCAGTGAATGCCAAATGGTTACAAATCACCAGGTGGGAATTGTATATATGCAGAAATGCAAGGTAGATGAGACATATAGACGCTTGCTAAATGTAGGAAATATAACGCGGGTAAAGCAGCCATGATGAAAAGATGGACATTGGTTTCGTATAATAGTATGCCAAAAGCCCCAAGGAGAGAGACCAAGGCTGCAGAGCTGTCAGGCACTGAAATCCAAATTTGTGAAAGAAAAAATTGTTTGGCTTAGGATCAAAGATGCCACAGCAAGAAGCAACTGCAGGTACAAAAAGAGTCGAAGAGGATAAGCCATGTAAGCAGGACATATTTCTCTTAGATTAAGCATAGGAGTAAACATTTGCGAGTGCCAAATATTGGACAGTCAAAGAGGCAGAAAGCATATGCAATACGGAGCAACCAAATCTCCAGAGGCCAAGGAGAGTAATAGCACCCAGTATAATTGAATTAAATAGCACTAAATAGAAGGATAAGATGGGCAAAATCATGGTCTCCCCACAAATGGTACAAGACCAGAAAACAAGGCCTAGTCATAGCACTCCAAACAAAGGTAGCAATGTACCTTCACTCCCTTTAAGGTTGTGAAGAAGATAACTGTCAGCAAGGTCGACTACAATGAAGAGGCCTTGGCTTAGGACCTAACTGATGAGAGATGGTAGACTAATGGCCAAATGGGCAGTTGTCTGACGTTGTTCCCTGCACCTGGGTTTTGTTTTGCTTACTTGCTGCTAATGAGCCGAATGTCCAAGGTTGGAAGAGAGTGCCAATCAATCAGGATGGCCTATGTGATGATGAACCATACAGAAGCCAATCAGCTGCTATTATTCTACTATCATCTGTATTATATGTAGTTAGGGGTAGCTCGAGGCGTGCCTACTTGATAAAGGCCAGCCAATGATGTTACTAACACCTAAATAAGCTATAGTTATATAGGTTTCCTTAACCTATCCCTCCGCCCAATCGTTTTTTTTACTATTTGACACATAGGATGACATCACAGCTGACATTTATTGAGGTATAAAGCCTTTGTGTAATTGAAATGTATTCGAGCGTGTGTGAGCTTCGATTTGTTATGCTTTCCAGATATCCCTACTTTATTGAACTGATAATAAAGTAGTACTTTGCCATATTCTTTGAGTCTGTGTGGTTATTTGGGCCTGAAATCAGATGTTGTGGTCCTCCCATCGAGCACTTGATATGTTCCAGGTGCTACTGCACAGATAACTGCCCGCCTCCTTAATCCTTGCGAACAATCTCTTGTTTCTTCACAGCACAGATGCCTTCCCCTTCTCTTTCTCATACCCAATATCCTGCACTTAGTGTACTGTATCCTCATTGGTTTACCTGATTCAAACATTTGGAAGCCATTTCCATCCTTTGTGCTATTAGCAGCACTTCCTTTGCTTGACATAATCTTTCTTGGATCTTCGGCCCTGATTTGCTGAAAATAATTAGAAATCTGTACGCCAACACAACTTCCCAGGTGAGGATTGTATGATTGTAATAATCGCCCCTATTCAGTGTGGAATATCAGCTATATTATCGTTCTGCAGGATGGGCTCCAGAGGTGGTTAGCAGTGTCCTCCTTGATGACCCACTGGGTCACCCTCAAAGTCCTGAAGAATCAACCCTGGGAGTGGAAGCACACAAGATCCGGCTTGCAAACATAAGTGTAATTGTGAGTAAGAGGAGGTATTATAGATACATCCAGGAAAGTAGGGACTGTGTAATACGAATTGGAAACAATGGTTCCTGTAACAGAGGTGTGGCCTCAGGTGTAAATACTGTGATGAGGAAGAGAAAGATTAGGAGTAATGAATATTACTACTAAATAATCCCAGCATTAATTGTGTTTTAATCTTTTCAGTAACTTTTGATTACATTCCTTAAAATGATCTACATCATTGGCAATGTCTTCTTAACAGCATCACAGAGATCATGTTTGCAATGTATAGAGGACCATTATAGTAGCTGATGGCATGGTGTACACAACTGCAGGTGTTGCTAATTAATTTCTGACAATAATATTTAAAACATCACAAGGAAATTAAGAGAGAAAACCAGGAAGCACATCATAGTTATTGCTTATGAGAGGTGAAGCAATAATTCTGTGTCTCTGTATTTAAAAGGGAAAATATAATATCTTCCCATTAATAAAACCGCCTCAGGAACAGGGACTTGGAACCTGGACCTTTAGATTAAACTATACAGCTAGAGCCCTAAAAGGATTACCATTTTGGAGGATCCCCACTTCGATAAATGTCTTCGTTTTGCCTCTTATGTTCTCTGCAGAGCTTTGTTTAGCAGGATAGGCTGCTGATTGGATTACAAGCTAATAAATCTCATTCAAGCCTGTTCTGTCCATGTCTCTTCCCACGGGCGCCCCCCAGTAACACCAGTAGGGCCGGGGTTTCAGAGTAAAAAAGTGAAAAAACAGTAACATGATTTGCACATTATGTGATATGCACATGGATGAATACATACTACCAGTAGCACAACATCCTTGACGCATGCCCATTCATCTTTCGTCTCAAGTTGAGAAGGAAATTAACTATTTACTAGCAAACCTGTATCAGGTCCCACTCTGTGGGTTTCGCCTATCATGGCTGTTCTAAGAAAGAGTGTGACTAGTCACATACGGGTGTGTGTGTGGACATGAGGCGAGCGGATAAGGTTATTGGAAGACAAAGGCATCCAGGGATGTACCTGATGACATAATAAGTCTACTCAATGGTGTGCAATTCTCCTCAAAGCTCGACCTCAACAAGGGGTATTATCAGATCAAACTGAATTTGCTGTCAAGATACATAACCTTCTCCACACACTTCGGTTTGTTTCTATAAAAACGACTAATCTTAGGCAGCTCACCAGCTTCTGAGATTTTTCAGGAAAGCATTTGCAAGGTTTGCAGACACATTGCGATCTGTTTCAATTACAGTGACGACATCTTGATCTTTGGGTACACACTAGAACAACATGATCGAGCTCTGTCACAAGTGTGTACTGACCCAGTGGCAGTCGGCTTGACACACTTTGCTGAAAACTGTGCATTGCACAAGACTCACTTGCAGTTCTTTGGGCATATATTAACTCAATAAGGCATGAGGACTGATCTGTAAAAGGTGACAGCCATCTCAAACATTTCGGCCCCCAGGGAGATCAATGATGTCTGTTCTCCTCTGGGCATTGTCAGCTACTGCAGCAGATACATCCAGGGTTTTGCAACTATGAGTACGACACTAAGAGAACTCACTAAGCAGGAGTGTTGCTTTGATGGTCGTCTCAATGTGAAGATGTGTTCCAACAAATTAAACTGGATTTTGCCTCTGCTGAACACGTGGCATACTTTGATCTGTCCATATGTACTGAAGTAACTGTTGATGCCAGTCCTGACGGGCTTGGGGACATAGTTGCGCAAACTAAACTTGTGTGGGAGTCGCTGAGATCGGTTGTCGCTACGCAAGTAAGAGTCTCTCTAACATAGAAAGAAGCTACTCTCAACCAGAAAAGGAAGGTATAGCTATGGTATGGGCCTGTGAGCACTTTCACATGTTTGGATTTGGCAAACCAAAAACAATTGTTACGGATCATCAGGCGTTGATGCAGCATATGGGAATCCATGGTGCAACATGCTGCCTCGAAAAGAGCAGTGGAGTCTTTGCTTGCAGGATTATGACTTTAGTATCGATCTCAACCAGAAAAATAATATAATCCTGCTGACTTCATGTCCAAGCAACCCACGGCCAGACCAGGCACAAGTTCTTCCATGGCTGAGGAATATGTCAACTTTCTCACTTAGATGCTAACATCAGGTCATGTATCCAATTGTGTCATCATTGAACATACTCAACATGATGGCATGCTGTGCAATGTGAAATAACTCACAGTGATGGAGCCCTATGCCTCTGGAGGATCATCAAGGCAGCAAAGTATCAGGGCCCAGCCTATGTGCCTTCAAGCAAGTAAAAGATGAACTATCCGTCTCTGCTGAGGGACTTGTCATGATAGACTCACCTGTGGTAATATGCTTTGAACTTCGACAGCAAATTGTTGACCTAGCCCACGAAGGTCATGGGGGGGGAGGTAGTTTCAACGAAGCATCAACTTAAACATACCATTTGTTTTCCTGGGTTTGATCCCCTTGTTGTGCGCACTGTGCGTCCAGTTAGCGTGGTGAAAGCACCATGAAGCTGGAGAAACCTGAGTCATTGCAAATGTCTGACCTTCCTGATCATATGTGGAGTGAAGTGGCTATTGAGTTCTTTGGGCTTCTCAAGGACGGGAAGTACCTTCTTTTGCTGATGGATGAACTCACGATTCCCCATCATACAGGTGACTTTGTCTACATCAGTGGCTGCAGTAATCCCTAAACTGGAAAATATCTTTTCTGCTTCCAGGATTCTGAAAGTCCTCAAGTCGGACAATGGGCCTACACTCAGTGGCTAGAATGTGCCCGATTCATGCGCTACATGGGCGTTCACCACAGTAAAATAACACCTCTGTGGTCTCAGGCCAATGGCATGGTCAAGAGGTTCATGGGCAGTCTCAAGAAAGTAATTCAGCAAAATGAGCAGAGGTTCATGTCCCTAAATCATGGTCTGTACAACATGCTGAGAGACTATAGAATCTCACTGCACACTACTTCTGGAAAATTCCCAGCAGAGCTGATGCTGGGAAGGGAATTGAGGATGAGCTTACCTCATCTACCGACGAAACAGGAGCAGCTGCATCGAGAAGTGGTGGCAAATGGTCACATTCGGAAAGAAGGCATGAAAGCATATGCTGATCAGAAAAGACATGCCACATGGTCGGTGATACATGGCAGTGATCTACTGCTAGTTTGTCGGAGACAAGAACGAAAGTTGGATGTGTTGTTGCACCTGTGCCTCTGACAGTGACACGCGTCAAAGGATCCATAGTGACAGCGAGAACCCCTGACAGCGGAATCACACAAAATGTGTCCCACTTCAAGAAATATCTCGATGGAGGAGAACAAGTGCATGAATCGCCTGGTGAAGTCATAACTTTTGGCACAGGAGAAGAGAAGAGTGTAGGGCTGAACATACATTCTCGACCTGTCTGGTCCATCAAAAGACCTAACTAATTGAGATTTGATTGGGAAGGAGTGATGCATTCAGAAGACCCTTTATTTCACCCGGAGAAGGTGTTGTGTCCTGGCACTGTTAGAGTTAACGTGACGAGTAGGAACTGCCTACAGCGCAAGCTTCACGGCGAGCCAAACAATAGGTCAAGAGGTGCTTGATGCCCATTAGGGAGAGAAGGAACGTGCGGCTCCAGTTCGCGAGCAGCGTAGAATAAAGAAGGTCCTCTGCACTCCAGCACTGTGTTGTTTCTTTCACCCACCCTGTTCAGGGCCTACACGAAACCCCACACAACAGGACCCACCCCATTGTTCCAGTACAGACACGGCTGCTCTGGAACTCACCTTTTGGTCCAGTAGAGATCCAGCAATCCTTGTCCCACATCGTCTTCATTTCTGGCACCCATTTCTTGTTCCACTAAACGCCAGCTTCCCTGAGACCCACCGCTTGTTACAGTCCAGCAGAGAGCAGAACCACCTTCCTGTGTAGCTGCCCACTAGTCCAGTGGTAGACTGGGGGAAGGGCAAACACTTGTGTGGGGGCATCCAACTTCTTTAAACATTCTAATGAGGCTCTTCTGGTGCAGCTTCAGTTTTACAAACTGTTAACTAGCTTCTTCAAGTATGAAATCACACACTTAAGAACTGCTATAACACTGAGCTGTCTCCTGTCCCCATACTTCCCAACCCTCTCAATTTAGGCGGGAGACTCACGATTTTTCAATTAAAAATATTGGCATTTTTTATTTTCTCCAGCCAAAAATAATTAAATCTGCAATGCAATTCTATAGCAAAATTACTTTCAACTGCTTTCTGTGGCATAATCTCCCTCCTATGCCTGTCCCCTGCCCACCAACCCTTCCAATCACTCCCCCGACATACAAGTACTAACACCCCATCATGGTTTCAATTGCCAACAAATGTATGCATACGAATACAGGGGTTAACAATGACACACTGTATTATTAGCTTTTGCAGGAACTTTGTTAACTGTATAGCCCTGTCCTGCCCTGCCAGTGCTCCGTAGGTCAGCCAGGTCAAGACAACATAACCAAACATTTCGGCGTGGGAGGGTCATTTGGGGGAATTTGCAGGGGGGCCAATGCCCAATGGTCTTCGTGCCACTGATTTTAGGAGATCCAGACCACATGAACATTATTCAAATTGTATGAATTGCTGACAACTGATCTTTGCGCCCTCTAGCGGTGATACGGGAAGGGGCATTAGCATAACTAACTGTCTTGCACATCTTGCTGTGATCGACTTTTTGTTAAGCGGAATTCAACTCTCAATAGAAATGTGTATTGGTTATTTAAGTACAGCGACTTTTCTGCTTTTAGATTGTGTTTTAAATCGTGTTCCATATTGCTATGACAAGCCTAGCTTCCATATCATGAAGCAAATGCAGAACAACATAAAAACGTAAAACTTGTTATTTCCCCCGAGCTGAGTTTGACTATAATAACGGAATTGAAATCAATAAAACTAAAATAAATATAGCTCCAACAATAATTAACACACAAAACAAAAACCTTGAACACCAAGTGATAGATCGAACACTATCGAGCCTTCTTAGCGCAGTAGGCAGCGCGTCAGTCTCATAATCTGAAGGTCGTGAGTTCGAGCCTCACAGTGGGCAAAGGTTTTTACTGTGTTTGAGAATTATAACATTTGTCTTTTTTTACCCCCAACTATACTTTTAAACATTGAACTCCTTCGGTTGTGTGTTACCATTATATCACTGTTATAACACTGCACCTTTCCACTCCTATTCTCCCATTGCTATGTCACATTCATTGCTGTAACGCCCTAGCTTTTGATACAGGGGACTGATTACCAGACATTCTGATTCAAATTGGAGAGAGTATGGATGCTTGTAACTGTCCATAAAGAAAGCATGTGTTTCAGCAGTGGCGGAAATGGAAACAAATGTAAAGGGGATCCCACAAGGGCCACCATGGGGGCGTAGTTTGGAGGAGGGTGCATAGTTCTGGAGGGTGAGGGGAGGGTGAGGGGAGCGGGGGGCGAGGGGGGGTTGGATGGATGGGAGGTGAGGCAGAGTTGGCGTTTGAACACTGCTCAATGGAAATGTTCAAAATAATAGTTTAAAAATGGGGCAATTTCTTTTAGTCTGCTTCTTTCCAAACTCCACACTGTACATCAATTCCACTTTAAATCACTTCCATGGCAGAGGTGCACGTAAATACGGTTGGTAATGGAGTGATTTCTAGTACATTAATGCATCCATAGACACGCTCTACAGTAAAAGGTTACCAGGGTAGCTCAGCAGGTTGAGAGACCGTTGCTGGAATGTTATAGATTAAAAACTGGTTGCTAATCGTATGACTTTTTGCAATTCCTTTTAAAAAATCAAGTGCTATAAAATGGGCCTCATTACAAGTGTGGCGGTCCAGAAACAATGGTGCCGGTTACTGGCACCCTTGTTACCGGACCACCAAATTACAAGTCTGTCTACTGGGTCCGTTGCGCGCAGCAGGTCTGACCTGCCGGGTGCAGCAGCCCCGGTAGGCAGACTTGTCACGGAAGCACCGGAACCGTTAGCAACGGTGCCAGTGCTTCCGTCTCCCGGCTCCCATCGAGTCCTATTGGACTCTATGGGAATGGGGAGTTAAAAAATCTGGCGCCTGACTTCCCGCACCACCGGGACTTGTAATGAGGACCAATGTGTTTGGCCAGAGCATGGGTTGGGCTGGTTGCTTGCTTATATTCAGTGCTGAGGTGCGACTATTTCTACCTATAGACCGCCTGGCACACTCTCATCCTTCAAAGAAGATATATCGACTCTCCTCACGACCAACACTAAACCATCATCAAAAATCGTCATTATGGGGGGCTTTAACTTAGGCCTAAACGACCCATCAGATAGCCAAACTACTAATATTGCCAGCACCATAGAAGCACAAGGCTTTACCCTCAGAATCCTGAGCCCCACACATGACAATGGATGTACGCCGGACTGGCTGGCCGACTTGAACTGCCTCACCGACATCCGTACCAACACCACATTCCTAGGGTCAGATTACAACATCATCCACGTCAACATCAGCGCCATATCTAATGCTAACAATACTCCACCACAATACACCCTTGCAGCACAAGCAAGAAACCAGAAGAACATCACACCTGAAAATATGCTGCCGCTCCTACGTCCAATCACCTCGCTAATACATTCTAATTCTAACCCCACCTCATTAGTAACGCTCTGTAACCTAACCTTACAAAACATTGTCAACAAAGTGGCCCCCCTAGGCCTGCACAAATGAAAACCTCCTGCCCACTCCAACCCTTGCTTCACAGACAACCTAAAGAACCTTCGCACAGCCAAAAGAACAGCAGAGAGCAAATGGAGAAAAAACAAAAACCATTGATAACAACCATCTCTTCAACTCACTAGCGTCTGAATACAAGACAGCTACTATCACTGCCAAAAGCAACAAGTTTAATACAAGAATTAAGCATGCTAATTCTGACTCCAAAGAGCTATTCACTATCCTTCGGGAACTCAAATCACCTGCCGCTGAACCAGACTACTGTATCAAAGACCTAACATGGTGCACTAGCATCCAAAATGCCCTATCTGACAAAGTCGCCTCTCTACATAAGAAAATCAAAGAAAAATCGTCTAAGCTCACCCAGTCAACTTGCAGCTTGACACACCCCCTCCGCATAACTATCAGGATTAGTCAGGCGAGTACAAAGGCAGCGAATATGGCAAGGGAAATGTGCACCCAGGAACAACGACTCAGGTATGCTAGAACCCAGGAGTGCAAATAGAGTGTGACATCAAAACCAATATATGAAAAGGGATGTGGGGTAAGCACCTGACCGCGAGGAAAGTCGGCAAGCGCCTTACCCCCAATTGCTGTTACAGGTACTGACAGCGCTAAACCCACGTGGAGGGCAAGCAATGACAGGATCTGTGTGCTAACACTCTTGATGGTATTAAATAAGGGAACTTAAGAACTGTACTCACGAGGACGAGATAAACCTCTTGAATGTCAGCTAGCCCACGAATCCTGTTGATGAAACTGGGACCCCGAAAGGCTAGAACAGCAATGGAAGGAAAACTAAATACCTAAGTTGGCATAGTGATTACAAAATAGTGAGGAAAACATAAGCATTCACACAGGAGCTAGCTACAACCGCACACCACACCTAATAATCAAAGGGAAAATAAATGCAGAAGTGCAGTGGAAAACATGGAATGGATCCCACTAGAAAGTAAGGATCAGGAGCAGGGACAAACGAAATAACCTATGCAAACTTCTCCCTACCCCTCCAAGGAAAAGACAGGAAGCTAAACTAAGAGGAAGGCTAAGGCAAACGGGTTTACAGCAGCAAAGGACAGAGTCAAAGAAATATAGAACACAGACAAACTGGGCTGCATCTAAAAGGGGAAAGCACTGAGAAATGCTGCCTGCAAACAGAGGAAGACAAAAAGGGAATCAAGGGAGCAGAAATCAATTAGCGCATGAATCCGAAATTCAGGGCGGAGGAAACAAGAAAACAGGAACTAGGAAGTAGGTACAAAGGCAAGGAACTAGGAACAAGGGACTAGTCAAAAACAGGAACACTGCAAACGATGACCAGCGCTGGACTGAAGTAAGACTGAGGCTTTTAAAGCTGCTTAACGAGCACACGCCTCGGGTGTGCTGATTGCTGCACCTGCAGCCACAGCTGTTACCTATCCTCCACCCAACCTTGTCCTGCAAGGATGGAGGTGGAGCAGTGGGCCAGGCATTCTGGGAAGCATAGTCATTTGGTTAAAGAAGCATGCTGGCTGCCAAAAACCTGGAATGGATCCGGAAGGGAAGTAGCTTGGAAAATAGAGATTTAGCGCTCCCAATTCATCACAGCACTGTAGCATAAAGTTCAGAGGAAAAGTCCAGTAGGGAATAAACCCCAAATCATGCCCCCAAGTGGTGGGAACGGGAGCGAAGGGAGCGAGTCGTGACAATAACAATCCCATCCCAAAATGTGAATTTACCCTATCTCCTCAGCTGAAACATCAAAAATTATCAATGGGCTAAAGTCATCAAAATGCCTAGGCGACATCTGCCCTGCATCCCTCATTAAAGATTGCGCCAAGAAATTAGCTCCATTCATCACAATGCTAATCAACAATTCCTTCAAGGATTGCCAAGTTCTAGGAAACTTGAGAGAAGCATGGGTGCTCCCATTGCTGAAAAAACCCACTCTAGTTCCTAACATCCCAACTAATTATCGACCAATCACAACAGTGCCATTTCTATTAAAGATTCTGGACAGAGTTGCGTACCTTCAAATTAAAAAATTCCTGGAAAATCACAATCTTCTAGGCCTCCATCAATCAGGCTTCCGCATTGGCCACAGGACCGAAACTGCCCTCCTAGCCTTTAAAATTCAAATGGATCAGATCAAGGACAAAAGAAACCTGGCAATTCTCCTCCTCTTAGACCTGTCCGCTGCATTCGACTTGGTTAACCACAATATCCTTTGTCAACATGTGGAACACGCAGCCCACTATTCAACCAACGTCATAAAATGGATCAAATCCTTCCCGCCAGATCAAACTACAAGAGTCTTCTCACCAATGGCAACAGCCACCCGGTACCTGTAACATGTGGCGTACCACAAGAATCTTACGTCTCCCCGACCCTCTATAATGTATTTACGAAGCCACTCGTGGACCTCCTCGATAAACTAGGCACCACATACACCAGATGATACACATATCCTTATTCCCCTCACAGGAAATTTTGACACCTACACTAAACTACTCAACAACATTTACCTTACTATTCAAGCATGGATGGCACAACATGAGCTTTGTTTAAATGATGAGATAACTGAGCTACTCATCATCGGCACCCCTCTAGACTAAATTCACTACAGGAAGACTACAAATCATTCAACATCGACAGCAACATCATCACGGTAGCTAAGGAAGTAAAAACACTTGGAGTATACCTGGACTCTTCACTATCCCTCACAGGACAAGCCAACACCATTGCCTCATCAGCAGCCTAAATGGCCAAACTGATACCAGCTAGCAGACCGTTGTAACTACCGACAACTCGAGATCACCTTACCTAGAGCGCTCATCTTATCGAGAATTGACTGCTGCAACTCCCTCTTTGCTGGTTCCAACTCACGAAACATCAATAAGCTACAAATAACCCAAAACAATGCAATCAGAGCTGCCCTCAATATCCCCAAAAAAGATCACATATCCACAGCAAGGCGAAACCTTCACTGGTTACCAGTACATGATTGCATCAAGTTCAAAGTCTTATTGCTTACTCACAAATGCCTGTCCAATAAGGCCCCAGCCTATCTTTCCAACCAGGTCGCCAAAGCCCAATCTAACAGACCTATCCGTTCTACCTATTCACACCTCCTCACCATCCCAAAATTCCAATTGCAAAAAGCTAGAAGCTGTAGTTTACCAGTAATGGCAGCCAAACAGTGGAACTCTTTGCCCCATGCGCTTAGAGCAGACGTGCCATTCTGGACGTTCCGCACAAGCATTAAAACTTGGCTTTTCGGCCAAGATACACCACTACCTACCCTAAGATTAGGTACCCCAGGATTATCCTGCACACGCTTCTAATCTTGCACTCTGCGTACCTACTCGATGCCAAACTGCTTGCAATCTCCATGCCAGTACCTTAGTACGTGCATATCCCATGTCTACAGTTTACTAACATGCAATGGGATAATCTTCTAATCAATGTATTTAATCCATACCAAACCATGTGCAACTTAATCGTCCAGCAATTCTTGTGGCACTACTGTAACCAACGCCCACAGAAAACGAAACAACTGTAACCATATTCTTAAGCAAGCGCCCAGATGCCTCTGGGCTTTGTGCGCTTTATAAGGAACAAGTTACTTACCTGTAACTGTTGTTCTCCAGCATGGGTCTGGCATGGATTCACATGCTCATGAATATTCCCCGTCGTCAGGCTGGGAATCCTCGGTAAAGAAAAAACCAGTATCAGTTTCGTTTCTGATCTGTCTTTCGTAGTAGTAACCAATCACTGGTCTCTGCGTCATACTGACCACAGCCAATGACTGCCCTCTATCTAAGCCCCGCCTCTGGCAGCCATCTTCAGATTTGGAAGCACGTGAAGTGGCAGTATGACCAAGTGAAGAGCCGCAGAGGGGTAGGCGGGAGGGTTCGCATGTGAATCCATGCCAGACCCATGCTGGAGAACAACAGTTACAGGTAAGTAACTTGTTCCTTCTCCAGCATGGGGTCTGGCATGGATTCACATGCTCATGAATAAAGAATACATAGCAGTACACACATGCACAACCACGGGAGGTGGCAGGGCTCAACATTAAGCATTACATCAAACTCAACATTAAGCATCTTACCTCCTCACCAGGCTCACCTCAGGCGAACAGGTTGCGCAGCACTGCTTGGCCGACCCTGGACTCCTCCCTGGAATCCCGATCGACGCAGTAGAATTTCGTGAAGGTGTGCGTTGACCTCCACGTAGCAGCCCTACATATGTCCAGCAGGGGCACACCAGAAAGGAACGCCGTGGTAGCTGCGATCGCTCTGGTGGAATGGGCTCTCGGACGACCAGGCAGCGGTCGGTTTGCCAACCGATGACAGCTATGATACAGCCGGAGAGCCATCTGGAAATGGAAGCCTTCGAGAGAGCCTTCCCCTGATTGACAGGTCCGACGGTACCTTGGGCATGAAGGAGGGGTGCGTCCTGAGCACTACCCTCGTGTCGTGAAAAGTCAAGTACGGGGCCTTGCAGGAAAGGGCCTGGATCTCTCCCACCCGTCGTGCGGAGGTGATGGCCACAAGAAACGCTGTTTTCCACGACAGAAACTTCAACGGGGCCGAGTGCAGAGGCTCGAACGGAGGTCCCATGAGCTTGGTCAGCACCACGTTGAGCTCCCACGCCGGGGCCGGAGCCTTCACCGGCGGGAACGATCTGAACAGTCCCTTCATGAACTCTTTCACCAGACGATGAGACCACAAGGACGTCCGTCCCGTGGTTCTGGTGTATCCGGAGATCGCAGCAAGATGAATCTTGATGGACGCGTGTGCCAGACCAGCTTTGGCCAGCGTCAGCAGGTACGGCAGTACCTGAGGAGCCGTAATCCGTAGAGGGTTAATCTTCTGTGCGTGGCACCATTTGTGTCCATAGCATTTAAGAGTCGAGGACGCCCTGGCCTTTGCAAGAACCTCTCTGCAGTCGGCCGGTATGTCGTATCCTCCAAACTCTAGCGCTGCAGGAGCCAGGTCTGCAAGTTCAGCGATTTCGGGTCGTGGTGGAGGATGGCGCCTCCTTCCCTGGAGAGTAGATCCGCGTCCACCGGCAGCTTGATTGGCGGGGACGCTGACAAGTCCAGAAGGTCCGGGAACCATATCTGCCTCGGCCACGCAGGTGCGACGAGGATCATCCTGCACCGTGACCTCTTGAGCTGGTTGACGAGCCGGATTAGCAGTGGCAAAGGAGGGAACGCGTAGAGGAACAGGCCCTCCCAGGGGAACGAGAAAGCATCGCCCATGCTCCTCACCTGGGGAAACCTGCTGGCGAACCTCCGGCACTTGGAGTTCGTCGCCGTCGCGAACAGGTCGATCTGGGGTGTGCCCCACCGTTGGAAGAGGGAAGAGGCGATCCACTAGATCCTGCCGTAGTTCCCACTCGTGGCACGAGCGCAGCTCCCTGCTGAGTGAGTCGGCGATGGTGTTTTTTAATCCCTGCCAGATGAAACGGCACCAGAAACATCCTTTGGGCGACGGCCCAATGCCACAGGTCCTGCGCCTCCTTGGACAGTGCTGGGGACCTGGTTCCGCCCTGTTTCCTGATGTAAAACATGGTGGTGGTGTTGTCGGTGAAGATCCTCACCACCTTGCCCTTGAGGGACGGAAGGAAGGACCTGAGGGTCCAGAACACTGCACGGAGTTCCAGGACGTTGATATGGAGGGACTTCTCCGTCGGGAGCCAAAGGCCTCTCGCGTGCGATTTTCGGTGTGCGCTCCCCACCCTTCCAGGGAGGCATCCGTGGTCACTGTCTCCTGGTGGTCTGGGGTCTGGAAGTCCATGCCCGCCGTCAGATGCGCGCGGGTGCCCCACCATCGGACCGCTCGGCGGAAACTCTCGTCGAGTGTGATCCTCTCCTCGAAGCCGCCCGTCGTTTGGATCCAGCGCGCGTCCAGGAACTCCTGCAACGGGCGCATCCGGAGCCTGCACATGGGAACGAGGTAGATGCAAGAAGACATCATTCCGAGGAGGGACTTGATGGACCTCACCTTGGCCGCGTCGGAAACCAACATCCGCTGTACCTTGCCCAGGATGGACCCGGTCCTTTCCTCCGACGGGGAGGCCAGAAGGGACACTGTTTTGAGCTTTGCTCCCAGAAACAGTGCGTTTTGTGCGGGTACCAGGTGGGACTTGGCGTAGTTCACGGAGAATCCCAGGTCCGTGAGAAGTTGGACGGTCCTTGCCGTGTGCTCCACGGCAAGCTCCCTCGTCTTGGCTCGGATGAGCCAGTCGTCCAGGTAGGGGTAGACGTGGATCCACTCGCGGCGCAGCTGCGCCGCCACCGGTGCAAGGCACTTGGTGAATACCCTGGGTGCCGACCGTAGTCTGAAGGGGAGGGCTTTGAACTGGTAGTGACGCCCTTGGACCACAAACCTGAGGAATTTTCGGTGCCCCTTTAGGATGGGAATATGGAAGTAGGCATCCTCCAAATCCAACGACGACAGGAAGTCTCCTTCCTCCAGCTGACCCAGGACGTGCTGGAGGGTGACCATCCGGAACTTCTGCACCTTGATGAACTTGTTCAGACGTCGCAGGTCTAGGATGGGGCGCCATCCCCCCGTCTTCTTCTTCACGAGGAAGTATCTTGAGTAAACTCCGGAGCCCCGAAGCCTCTTTGGGACGAGTTCGATGGCGCCCTTCCTGAGCATCGCCCTTACCTCCAGGAGAAGCTGAGGGACGTGGAGCTCTTTCCTGGCCACGGGGGGACGCACAGGCACCTTCTTTGAAACTCGAGCGCGTGGCCCCGGGCTAAGGCGTCCAGCACCCAACGGTGGGTGGAGATGGACTCCCACACGCTGACGAAGCTCGCCAGCCGGCCTCCCACCGGGGTGCTTCGGTGGGGGCCCGACCCCACGGCCGGTTCAATCCTGTTTTGACGAGGCTTTGCCGCCTTGACCTCCTTGGCGACGACGGCGGGGTCCGCCAGACTTGCCTCGTCCTCTGTAGGCCTCCTGAGACGACGAGCGGGCCGCTTGACGGTAGGTGGAGAAACCGCCGCCGGAACCTTTGGAGGCGCCCTTGCCTCCGCTGCTCCGAAAGGGCGTCCGTCGTTGCTGCAGAACCCCCAGGGCCCGGGCCGTATCAGTGTCCGCTTTAATGGCCTGAAGGGAATCGTCCACTGTTTTCCCAAACAGGTTGTTCCCATCGAACGGCATGTCCAGGACTCTGGTCTGTACGTCTTGACGGAAGTCCGTAGCCTTCAGCCATCCACGCCCCCTAAGGCACACGCCGTTGCCCAACTGGCGAAACCCAGTGTCGGCGATGTCCGTCGCAATAGTGATGGCGTGGTCCGACGCCACCTCACCTTCCTGTAGGATCTCCAGGGCATCCGCCCTCTTGTCGTCCGGTAGGAAGTCCAGCAGTACCATAGCTCCCTGTCGTAGCGGGCCACGATAGCCAAGGCGTTGGCCGCTTTAATCGTCGTCGCTGCAGACGAGATGACCCTGCGTCCCATAGCGTCCAATTTCTTTCCCTCGCCGTCCGGTGGGGAAGTCGATGTGGAGGCCGCAGCCCCCTCGCTTTCTTCCTGGCCGCCGCGGAGACGACGGAGTCCGGGGTAGGCTGCGCCCGTAGGCACAGGGGGGCCGCGTCCGGGACCCGGTACTTCTTCTCGTACCGGTCTTTCTAGCTGGCGTCGTGGAAGGGTTCTTGAGGAGGGCGAGGCCCTCATCCCAAATGTCGTCCAGTAGAGGCACCGCGAGGACCGTCTTCCTCTTGGCCTCGCGCCGTTGATAAAGGAATCCTTCCTTTTTCTTCTCCTCAGGGCAGAGTTGGAAAAGCTTGGATGCCCTGGCGATCATGGAGTGGAACGATCCAATCTCGTCGGGCGGAGAAGCCCTGGTGGGAGGTGACGACGGTAGATCCTCGTCGTGTACCTCGTCGTCCGTACCCGTCGCTGCCGTGTCAGTCCCCGTATCATCCCCTCGGGTGGATGGGGAGGAGGGCTGGACGGGGCGCGACGGCTGAAAAGGAGGTGGAGGGTGAATTCTTGGGCGGGGGAACACCAGAAGGTCCCGGTTCAGGATCCCCCGACGGGAGAGGTTCCTCCGTCGGCAACGGCAGTCTCGTGTTTATCTCTGAGCATAAGGACTGTATAGCCAACAAAATGGCCGCCGAGTTGTCTGGCAGAGGGGAATCCGACGGGCGATCAGGGGCCCCGTCGGCACCCTCGACGATGTCGTCGTCACCTGCGTCAGGATCCATCCCGACGGGCCGGTCTTCTTCCACGCCAAGGCCGTGGCTTAAGACCTCGATCAGCTCCTCCTCCGAGGTTGAAGCCGAATCTACGACGACGCCCTGCCCCCCCTTTTTCTTCCCCGCCGGGGATTTCACGGGGGTCCTATCGATGGGCACAAAAGAGGACTCCCTCCGAGGTGGCAGGGAGACTCTGAGCCCCGAGGTCGCCATCACTGGTGTAGCCTCCACAGGCTGAGCCAGGGCCGCCGCGACAGTTTCGATAGAGGGCTTGGCCGGATGGATTAAGGCCTTCACCACCTTAGGTGCGCTCACCGCCTTATCCTTGAGGGGGGGGACACTGCCTCGCTCCCCCTCCGATGGGGCCTTCGAGCTCGACCGGGGCCTCTCCAGGAGCTTTGCCGGGTGCTCGCCCTTCCTCTTACCCGACCCAGAGCGTTGGCTTGTGGCTGAAGGTGCCGGGGAGGGTGCGCCCTGCCTGGCGCCCGTAGAGCCCGACCGTTCGGCGCTCCCGGTGCCAGCGGACTCGCGGTGCTTGGCCTTGTGTTGGACCCCCGTCGCCGGGGCACGTGTCCTCAAAGGTCTTAGAAGACCGCTCGGATTTCTTCCTCTTCTTCTCGCCTGACGGGCTCTTCCCTTCCAGCCAGTTGGCGAGACGTTGATGGCGGTCCTTCATGGTCCGCTCCGACATATTGCCGCAAAACGCACAGTCCTTCTCCACGTGCGTCTTGTCCTCATGTAAGCAGTAGAGACAAAGGGAGTGTTCGTCCTCCTTAAAGACGTTCTGCAGCTGGCATCCAGGGCAGACCCTGAACAGCTTTCCGGGCGTCGAGCTTCCCTTCTCCTGGGCCATGTCCGGGCCTGAGAAACTTCTGGAGTCCTCCAAAAGCGTAGCTCGACGAAATCTTCACCCTTGAGGGGCGCAGACGAATCCGACACGGGTCCCCGTTGATCGGATGGAGAGTCGGTGGAGCTTGAGGCTCTTTTGACCGAAAAAAACGAAGTTTTTGAGAAAAAACGTGAAAAAATAGCACTAACGCTCGAGAGCAAAAGCACGAGGATCCCAACACATGAACGTGCGGTAAAAATCTGAAGATGGCTGCCAGAGGCGGGGCTTAGGTAGAGGGCAGTCATTGGCTGTGGTCAGTATGACGCAGAGACCAGTGATTGGTTACTACTACGAAAGACAGATCAGAAACGAAACTGATACTGTTTTTTTCTTTACCGAGGATTCCCAGCCTGACGACGGGGAATATTCATGAGCATGTGAATCCATGCCAGACCACACGCTGGAGAAATGTATACATAGATAAATAAATACCTTGTTCTGAAAATCAAAAGCTGCCAACCAATGACCAACAGTTTCATTTCCTAATAACTGCTGTCAGCACAACAGAAGCATTTATTTGTTATTAAGCAGTTTGCCAAGCATATAGCATCTTTATAAATATAACGTGATAAAACACAAATAAAAGGGCACAACAATTGCAGGGTATTTGTGTGGTAGTCCAACAAAAAAGAAACACATTTTAAAGAAAACTAGTGAATGCAAGTTTAAGCAGCATTTCTAGTTTGAAAATGACTTTTTTTTCTATGCAAGTGTAAAATACACATTATGAAAACAATAGTGTGCCCAGCATGTAAAAACACTGCTTTTAACAGTGAATGCCCCATTAATTCCTGTGGTGTCCCTTCAGGCCAAAAGAAAGAAACAGGCCGAGCAAATAGAAAGCCTGCAGGCGTGCGAATGAGGGCTGGGGAAAGGAGCACAAAGCAGATATGGTCATGGAGCTCCCAGCTTCCCTCGTCGAAGCAGGGGGCTCAGTGAAGCCTTGACAGGGCTGAAGCAGACTGGGACTGAGATAAGGCATGACATCTGATGCCAGATCTCGGACCCGGAAAGAGCCGGGCCATTGACCATCGTGTTTCAGGCAATATATGGTCTAAACCCCAACCTGGCCCCAGGAGAGCCCCATCGATAATATTATTGAAAGCTGAACATATATATTTTCAGAAAATAAGTGCTGAGGTTCTGACCACATGGATGGAGGTCTGCCATCCCAATGACAAAATCCACTACTGTCATTAAGACTTGCTTAGGGCCTCTTTCATGACAAAAGTCTCTGTTAAAAAGGCGGACTGTAGATTCAAGAATGAGCTCCATCTTGGCACCCACTCTAAGACAGCTGCAGTTCTACGTCAAGACTCGGAGGCTTGTATTATGCTTGCTCTCCTTATTTACCACTCGAGCAGCAAAAACCAACAGTTTAAACATTAACAATAGAGCACTTCCTTATGTAAGGACAGTCTTTATACAACAAACTCAAATGCACCAAGTCCTACCACGTTATCCCGCCCTCCAATCCAGGCATGCCTTCGCACGTAAATGCCTGAAAATGTCAATTCTAAATCAAGACCGGAGGCTCGGATTATGCTTTCTTTCTTTACTGATAATCCGAGCAGCAAACAAAGTATTTCAACAGTAAAAACAAATAAAAGAGAAAACACAACCAAAACTACATTTCCCACAAAATGTTCCACGTGTGTAGTTTGTTCTCATTATGTCCATGAACTCTCAGGTCACGTGACTCCCTCCACCAATAGTGTCCAACACAGCCCTTAACCTCTGATGACTTCCTGTGTCCTTCCTCTTTTTTGTCTGTGACCTGCTTAATCTTTAACTTTTCGGCCCAACCGGTAGGCGCTAAAAATCTCCAACATTCAATCCTCAAGATCCTGCATTCTTCCCTTCTGTACCTGCAATGCAAATCAAACCAACATCTTACTAACACTGATTCAGGTGGGTAATCGTAGAATTGTAATCTCATAACATTTACAGTAATCCATAACATTAAAATATCATTAAAATATCATCATACAGTTTAACATTTCACCGAAATTTACATTTCATACACGATTACATGGGTGGGATAATCCTTCGCCTCCGTGTCTTTAATAGAATCTTGATTTTCCATAACGGTAGTATGGAAAATCTGTATTCTCAAGACCGGAGGCTCAGATTATGCTTGTTCAAAGCTTAACTACCACCAACGTAGACATACCCTCTATGGGTCTGAAATAGAATTGTTTAAACGTCAACTCATTCGACCAGCCAGCTGCCTTAAGAATATCCTCCAATTTAACCCCTGCATTAAATGCCTTGGATGCCATGGTCCCTCTAATGGAATGTGCCCCATAAACTTCTGTATCAATGCCCACCTGGGTCATGCACCATCTAACCCACTTGGTTAAGGTTGGTCCTGCAACTCCCTTAAATGGCTTCCTCAAAGCTATAAACAACTGAGACACATTCGTGGGTCTAATAGAAGGAACAAGTTACTTACCTGTAACTGTTGTTCTCCAGCATGGATCTGGCATGGATTCACATGCTCATGAATATTCCCTGTCTTCAGGCTGGGAATCCTCGGTAAAGAAAAAACCAGTATCAGTTTCGTTTCTGATCTGTCTTTCGTAGTAGTAACCAATCACTGGTCTCTGCGTCATACTGACCACAGCCAATGACTGCCCTCTACCTAAGCACCGCCTCTGGCAGCCATCTTCAGATTTGGAAGCACGTGAAGTGGCAGTATGACCAAGTGAAGAGCCGCAGAGGGGTAGGCGGGAGGGTTCGCATGTGAATCCATGCCAGACCCATGCTGGAGAACAACAGTTACAGGTAAGTAACTTGTTCCTTCTCCAGCATGGGGTCTGGCATGGATTCACATGCTCATGAATAAAGAATACATAGCAGTACACACATGCACAACCACGGGAGGTGGCAAAGGCTCAACATTAAGCATCACATCAAACTCAACATTAAGCATCTTACCTCCTCACCAGGCTCACCTTAGGCGAACAGGTTGCACAGCACTGCTTGGCCGACCCTGGACTCCTCCCTGGAATCCCGATCGACGCAGTAGAATTTCGTGAAGGTGTGCGTCGACCTCCACGTAGCAGCCCTACATATGTCCAGCAGGGGCACACCAGAAAGGAACGCCGTGGTAGCTGCGATCGCTCTGGTGGAATGGGCTCTCGGACGGCCAGGCAGCGGTCGGTTTGCCAACCGATGACAGTACATGATACAGCCGGAGAGCCATCTGGAAATGGAAGCCTTCGAGAGAGCCTTCCCCTGATTGACAGGTCCAAAGTTCACAAAGAGTTGTGACGTCTTCCGAAAACACTTTGTGCGGTCCACGTAGAACTTCAGCGCTCTAGCCACATCCAGCGAGTGCAAAGTCCTCTCAGCCGGCGACGAAGGCGACGGGAAGAACACAGGCAACACCAAGGGTTCGTTGAGATGGAAGTCCGACGGCACCTTCGGCATGAAGGAGGGGTGCGTCCTGAGCACTACCCTTGTGTCGTGAAAAGTCAAGTACGGGGCCTTGCAGGAAAGGGCCTGGATCTCTCCCACCCGTCGTGCGGAGGTGATGGCCACAAGAAACGCTGTTTTCCACGACAGAAACTTCAACGGGGCCGAGTGCAGAGGCTCGAACGGAGGTCCCATGAGCTTGGTCAGCACCACGTTGAGCTCCCACGCCGGGGCCGGAGCCTTCACCGGCGGGAACGATCTGAACAGTCCCTTCATGAACTCTTTCACCAGACGATGAGACCACAAGGACGTCCGCCCCGTGGTTCTGGTGTATCCGGAGATCGCAGCAAGATGAATCTTGATGGACGCGTGTGCCAGACCAGCTTTGGCCAGCGTCAGCAGGTACGGCAGTACCTGAGGAGCCGTAATCCGTAGAGGGTTAATCTTCTGTGCGTGGCACCAGACAGAGAACCTCTTCCATTTGTGTCCGTAGCATTTAAGAGTCGAGGACGCCTGGCCTTTGCAAGAACCTCTCTGCAGTCGGCCGGTATGTCGTATCCTCCAAACTCTAGCGCTGCAGGAGCCAGGCCTGCAAGTTCAGCGATTTCGGGTCGTGGTGGAGGATGGCGCCTCCTTCCCTGGAGAGTAGATCCGCGTCCACCGGCAGCTTGATTGGCGGGGACGCTGACAAGTCCAGAAGGTCCGGGAACCATATCTGCCTCGGCCACGCAGGTGCGACGAGGATCATCCTGCACCGTGACCTCTTGAGCTGGTTGACGAGCCGGATTAGCAGTGGCAAAGGAGGGAACGCGTAGAGGAACAGGCCCTCCCAGGGGAACGAGAAAGCATCGCCCATGCTCCTCGCCTGGGGAACCCTGCTGGCGAACCTCCGGCAGTTGGAGTTCGTCGCCGTCGCGAACAGGTCGATCTGGGGTGGCCCCACCGTCGGAAGAGGTGATCCACTAGATCCTGCCGTAGTTCCCACTCGTGGCACGAGCGCAGCTCCCTGCTGAGTGAGTCGGCGATGGTGTTTTTTATCCCTGCCAGATGAAACGGCACCAGAAACATCCTTTGGGCGACGGCCCAATGCCACAGGTCCTGCGCCTCCTTGGACAGTGCTGGGGACCTGGCTCCGCCCTGTTTCCTGATGTAAAACATGGTGGTGGTGTTGTCGGTGAAGATCCTCACCACCTTGCCCTTGAGGGACGGAAGGAAGGACCTGAGGGCCCAGAACACTGCACGGAGCTCAAGGACGTTGATATGGAGGGACTTCTCCGTCGGGAGCCAAAGGCCTCTCGCGTGCAGTTTTTCGGTGTGCGCTCCCCACCCTTCCAGGGAGGCATCCGTGGTCACTGTCTCCTGGTGGTCTGGGGTCTGGAAGTCCATGCCCGCCGTCAGATGCGCGCGGGTGCCCCACCACCGGACCGCTCGGCGGAAACTCTCGTCGAGTGTGATCCTCTCCTCGAAGCCGCCCGTCGTTTGGATCAAGCGCGCGTCCAGGAACTCCTGCAACGGGCGCATCCGGAGCCTGCACATGGGAATGAGGTAGAAGCAAGAAGACATCATTCCGAGGAGGGACTTGATGGACCTCACCTTGGCCGCGTCGGAAGCCAACATCCGCTGTACCTTGCCCAGGATGGACCTGGTCCTTTCCTCCGACGGGGAGGCCAGAAGGGACACTGTGTCGAGCTTCGCTCCCAGAAACAGTGCGTTTTGCGCGGGTACCAGGTGGGACTTGGCGTAGTTCACGGAGAATCCCAGGTCCGCGAGAAGTTGGACGGTCCTTGCCGTGTGCTCCACGGCGAGCTCCCTCGTCTTGGCTCGGATGAGCCAGTCCTCCAGGTAGGGGTAGACGTGGATCCCCTCGCGGCGCAGCTGCGCCGCCACCGGTGCAAGGCACTTGGTGAATACCCTGGGTGCCGACCGTAGTCCGAAGGGGAGGGCTTTGAACTGGTAGTGACGCCCTTGGACCACAAACCTGAGGAATCTTCGGTGCCCCTTTAGGATGGGAATATGGAAGTAGGCATCCTCCAAATCCAACGACGACAGGAAGTCTCCTTCCTCCAGCTGACCCAGGACGTGCTGGAGGTTGACCATCCGGAACTTCTGCTCCTTGATGAATTTGTTCAGACGTCGCAGGTCTAAGATGGGGCGCCATCCTCCCGTCTTCTTCTTCACGAGGAAGTATCTCGAGTAAACTCCGGAGCCCCGAAGCCTCTTTGGGACGAGTTCGATGGCGCCCTTCCTGAGCATCGCCCTTACCTCCAGGAGAAGCTGAGGGACGTGAAGCTCTTTCCTGGCCATGGGGGGGACGCGCGGGCACCTTCTTTGAAACTGGAGCGCGTGGCCCCGGGCTAAGGCGTCCAGCACCCAACGGTCGGTGGAGATGGACTCCCACACGCTGACGAAGCTCGCCAGCCGGCTTCCCACCGGGGTGCATCCGTGGGGGCCCGACCCCACGGTCGGTTCAATCCTGTTTCGACGAGGCTTTGCCGCCTTGACCTCCTTGGCGACGACGGCGGGGTCCGCCAGACTTGCCTCGTCCTCTGTAGGCCTCCTGAGACGACGAGCGGGCCGCTTGACGGTAGGTGGAGAAACCGCCGCCGGAACCTTTGGAGGCGCCCTTGCCTCCGCTGCTCCGAAAGGGCGTCCGTCGTTGCTGCAGAACCCCAAGGGCCCGGGCCGTCTCAGTGTCCGTTTTAATGGCCTGAAGGGAATCGTCCACTGTTTTCCCAAACAGGTTGTTCCCATCGAACGGCATGTCCAGGACTCTGGTCTGTACGTCTTGACGGAAGTCCGTAGCCTTGAGCCATCCACGCCGCCTAAGGCACACGCCGTTGCCCAACTGGCGAAACCCAGTGTCGGCGATGTCCGTCGCAATAGTGATGGCGTGGTCCGACGCCACCTCACCTTCCTGTAGGATCTCCAGGGCATCCGCCCTCTTGTCGTCCGGTAGGAAGTCCAGCAGGGGAGCCAGTTTGTACCATAGCTCCCTGTCGTAGCGGGCCACGATAGCCAAGGCGGTGGCCGCTTTAATCGTCGTCGCTGTAGACGAGATGACCCTGCGTCCCATAGAGTCCAATTTCTTTCCCTCGCCGTCCGGTGGGGAAGTCGATGTGGAGGCCGCACCCCCCCCGCTTTCTTCCTGGCCGCCGCGGAGACGACGGAGTCCGGGGTAGGCTGCGCCCGGAGGCACAGGGGGGCCGCGTCCGGGACCCGGTACTTCTTCTCGTACCGGTCTCTTCTAGCTGGCGTAGTGGAAGGGTTCTTGAGGAGGGCGAGGCCCTCATCCCAAATGTCGTTCAGTAGAGGCACCGCGAGGACCGTCTTCCTCTTGGCCTCGCGCCGTTGATAAAGGAATCCTTCCTTTTTCTTCTCCTCAGGGCAGAGTTGGAAAAGCTCGGATGCCCTGGCGATCATGGAGTGGAACGAACCAATCTCGTCGGATGGAGAAGCCCTGGTGGGAGGTGACGACGGTAGATCCTCGTCGTATACCTCGTCGTCTGTACCCGTCGCTGCCGTGTCAGTCCCCGTATCATCCCCTCAGGTGGACGGGGAGGAGGGCTGGACGGTGCGCGACGGCTGAAAAGGAGGTGGAGGGTGAATCCTTCTTTTCTTGGGCGGGGGAACACCAGAAGGTCCCGGTTCAGGATCCCCCGACGGGAGAGGTTCCTCCGTCGGCAACGGTAGTCTCGTCCTTATCTCTGAGCATAAGGACTGTATAGCCAACAAAATGGCCGCCGAGTTGTCTTGCGGCGCTGGCAGAGGGGAATCCGACGGGCGATCAGGGGCCTACGATGTCGTCGTCACCTGCGTCGGGATCCATCCCGACGGGCCGGTCTTCTTCCACGCCAAGGCCGTGGCTTAAGACCTCGATCAGCTCTTCCTCCGAGGTTGAAGCCGAATCTACGACGACGCCCTGCCCCCCCTTTTTCTTCCCCGCCGGGGATTTCACGGGGGTCCTATCGATGGGCACAAAAGAGGACTCCCTCCGAGGTGGCAGGGAGACTCTGAGCCCCGAGGTCGCCACCACTGGTGTAGCCTCCACAGGCTGAGCCAGGGTCGCCGCGACAGTATCGATAGAGGGCTTGGCCGGATGGATTAAGGCCTTCACCACCTTAGGTGCGCTCACCGCCTTATCCTTGAGGGGGGGGACACTGCCTCGCTCCCCCTCCGATCGAGCTTCCCTTCTCCTGGGCCATGTCCGGGCCTGAGAAGCTTCTGGAGTCCTCCAAAAGCGTAGCTCGACGAAATCTTCACCCTTGAGGGGCGCAGACGAATCCGACACGGGTCCCCGTTGATCGGATGGAGAGTCGGTGGAGCTTGAGGCTCTTTTGACCAAAAAAACGAAGTTATTGAGCAAAAAACGTGAAAAAATAGCACTAACGCTCGAGAGCAATAGCACGAGGATCCCAACACATGAACGTGCGGTAAAAATCTGAAGATGGCTGCCAGAGGCGGTGCTTAGGTAGAGGGCAGTCATTGGCTGTGGTCAGTATGACGCAGAGACCAGTGATTGGTTACTACTACGAAAGACAGATCAGAAACGAAACTGATACTGGTTTTTTCTTTACCGAGGATTCCCAGCCTGACGACGGGGAATATTCATGAGCATGTGAATCCATGCCAGACCCCATGCTGGAGAACTTGTCACCTCCCGGACCTCTTCAAACATCTGACCGGACATCATTTGGGTTGGGCTGCATACGATACCCTATCTAAACCTGTCTTCGTTCTCCTACTCACTCTAAATGTTACCGCTTCTGGAATAAACAACTTCCTGTCTATGTCCAGGGCCCTGACGCCTGCCACTCTCTTACATGCTATAAGACATAATAAAATCGTCAGTTTTGCTGACAATGGTTTCCTCGTTAATCTATCCTTTTTCCGGCCATCTAATGAACGCGTTCAATGCTGAATTCACATCCCATGTCTTTGTATATCTAGGTAAAGGGGGTTTCATCATCCTCACCCCTCTGAGGAGTCCACATACTAGGGGATGTACCCCCAAAGCCACATTATCAATCTTCGGGTGCCCTGCTGAAATGGCCGATCCACATGTTTTCACTGTCCTATACGCCAAGCCCTGAGCTGCCAGTGCTGCTAAATAATGCACGATCTGAGTGACATCTGCCCCAATGGGATGTATCTGTCGTGCCACACAGCAGCTAGTCCACCCAGACCATGCCAACCTATATGCTTTCCTGGTACCTGGTGCCCATACTTCTTCCATAAACCTTGTAGCTTCTCCTGATAGGCCTGGCTTCTGCCGGGCATTCCTGAAATTGTCCAAGCTATCAACCTCAACTCTCCTGACAGGTTCAGTGGGTGACACTCTCCCACTGAATTCAGAATCAGTTCCCTGAACTGTAGTAACACTAACGGGTCCTCGCAAGACATTTACAGCAGATCCGGAAACCACACCCGAATCCTCCATTCTGGCGTCACCAAAATCAGCATCGCTTGTTGTCTCCTGGCCTGCGCTATCGTTCTCGGAATGATAGCGAAAGGAGGAAACGCATACACCTTCTCCATACCCCATAAGAAAGCATCTGTCGCTGCTGCTGCTGGATCTGGTCTCCAACTGAAAAACCTCTCCAACTGCCTGTTCAGCCTGGATGCAAAGAGATCCGTATTGCATGGTGCCCTCAATTCCATCAAAGTCTGGAAAATCGACCTGTCCAACTGCCAATCGCTGGCATCCCTCAGATGTCTTGAGTTCCAGTCTGCAACAACATTCTACAACCCTGGAAGATATTCAGCCCTGACGCTGACCTTGTTCCTTAGGCACATGTGCCAGAAGTCTTTCGCCATCTCCACTTACAGTCTGGATCTTGTACCTCTTAACATGTTTATGTACCGTACTGCCGAGATGTTGTCCATCTTCAGCAGTACACAGCAGTTCACCCTGTCCTGGGTCCAACACTTCACTGCAAAGGAACCCGCTAGAAGTTCTAAGCAATTGATGTGGAGGTCTAGTTCCTCTCCAGACATTCTTCCACCTGTCGTCAGTTCTCCACACGAGCTCCCCAGCCCCAGCGGCTGGCATCCGACTCTATGACCAGGTCCGGGGCATAGCCAAATATTGCTCTCCCGTTCCAATCCTCCATGTTGTCGAACCACCACCACAGTTCCGTCCTCGCCTCCATGGAGATTGGCACCTCCTCTTTGTAAGATAACCACTTCCTCGGGTGTTGAATCTTGAGTCGTTGCAGTGCCCTGTAATGTAACAGGCCCGGAAAGATCGCTTGGATGGACACCGCAAATCTCCCCACTAACCTTGCTAATTCTCTGATTGATATTTCCTCTTTCGCAATCGCCAACCTGATCTCCTTCTTGATTGTATTCACCTTGTCCCTGGACAGGCTGAGCATCCACGACAAACCCCAGGAACTCGATCGCCTGATCAGGAACCAACACCGACTTCTCCCAGTTTATCAGGAAACCTAGCACCTGTGGCATGGCTTGAGCAGCGATGTAGTAGGACGTGCATCTGGTGCAGCTCCGTACGATCCGACGGATGATCTGACGATAACTACTTTCTAAAACGTGCTATTAAGTCCAAGAAGGGCATCATATCCATGGGAACGTGAGCGCTGTGCATTGCGCAGAGATCGAGTGAGAAGTGAGCTGCACTTCAAAGGAATCGTCCAACGAGGCCGACCGCAGCGGATACAATGTTTCCCCAAAATGGCCGGCGAACAAAGGAATCGAAACTAGAGTGCTGGAGCAGAAGTATGAAAGTGGCAGCCGTTGTGCTATAAGGAAGGAAGCGGGCGGCAACACGACGAGACCTCTGCCTGGTGAGCCGCGGGTTCACGGACAAGAACAAAGGCGGACCGCCCCCGGAGACCAAGTGCCCAGAAACAGCCACGCTCGGATAAAAGGACGGGCGCGTGGGGCCGGGTATTCCCTACCTACATGCGCCGAACGTCCGATGTGTGCGCTGCGTGAGGCGAATTCGGTCCGGGAGTAGGAGACTCGGCTTGGATGTGGAGTGCGCGCCCGAGCAACAATAAGCTGAGCACTCCCCACGGGGTGATGTAGAGCGGGAGGGGCCGCGGAAGTAAACATTGGATGCGCCCACCCCACACTGCCTTCGAAAGAACAGACGGCAAATAAGCGCATGGCAGATGCATGTCGAAGCTCTCCAAAGGCCCATGAGGTGGGGAAAGGATATTTGGCAACAATGCCCACAAGAACACACAAGGACTTCCTGTAGCCCAGCTTTGTTATAAACTGTGCGATGCGGGCGAGGCCAGCGGGAGCTTTGGGTGGCGCCTCAAGCTGCTGCACAAGGTTTGTGGTCCTGCCGCAATTTAATGATTAATAGTAATAAAGGCGCAGGAGCGACACGAAGCGGATACATTGTGGCCTATAATTGTCAATAGACTTTATACAACAAGGACTGCGGATACATGAACGGAAAGAAAATATATTGGACGACTTGCACACCCTGCTTCCTTGCCGCTGGGCTGGAGAACAGAGCATTGTGCTTCAGCAGAAGGGGCAGCTGATGTACAGGGCAGCTGCTCACCATTAGTTTAAGCAGCCAGAACAGTGGAATCGAGCACTCAACAATAAATAGCTATTAGAGGACACCGTTTTGCGCTGGTGGGCTGACACTGATGGAGATGGTTATGCACTCATAGGGGCAAAGGGGTGCGCAACACTGGGAGCTGGGGGCATGCTGGGAGACCAAAAACCAGCAGATTACCCTGAAGATGCCACAGAGCCTAAGATCTAAAACACCAAAGAGTAGCGCGGCACTTGGAGAGTGTGTAGGAAAGACTGCTGTAGATGTATACAACGGTGCACTTTGTGCACAGAGCCCAAACACTGGAGGATTAAGGCAAGAGAAAAAGTGATCCCTATGATGCAATAGGTTAAGTTAATACGTGGGAGAGCACAACCCACTCTGGGAAAGAGCCCAACTAACTCAAGCCTATACAGGAAGTTTTCTGGACAACTTTCTAGCATATGAAGTGCCACACTGGGTTTGCTTCAAAGTAGAAGTGCAGGTTCGATACGTCAGAGACCAAGCAGCCCCAGACACATAACTGTGTCTACAAGATGTCAGGGCGAGGTGCCATAAGCAAGAATAAGAATAAACAATCCACAATGGAAGTCTTTGCTAAAACGCAGCTATCTCCTGCGACCGCGGCGCCTAGGGGCGCGACGGCACTGGTGAAGAGCACTGTAGCGACGGAAAATCACCAGATTCTGGCGGCTTTCACGGAACTGAAAGACTCGTGGGGATTAGCTAAGGCGGGCTTGCGCACTTCCCTGGAGGCCAAAATAGACGCAGTAGGCATCGACGTCACCCTGCTGAGACAGGATGTTAGGGCTTTGGCTGAGAGGACATGCAGCCTGGAGAGTGCGGATAATATTATTGAAAGCTGAACATATATATTTTCAGAAAATAAGTGCTGAGGTTCTGACCACATGAATGGAGGTCTGCCATCCCAGTGACAAAATCCACTACTGTCATTAAGACTTGCTTAGGGCCTCTTTCATGACAAAAGTCTCTGTTAAAAAGGCGGACTGTAGATTCAAGAATGAGCTCCATCTTGGCACCCACTCTAAGACAGCTGCAGTTCTACGTCAAGACTCGGAGGCTTGTATTATGCTTGCTCTCCTTATTTACCACTCGAGCAGCAAAAACCAACAGTTTAAACATTAACAATAGAGCACTTCCTTATGTAAGGACAGTCTTTATACAACAAACTCAAATGCACCAAGTCCTACCACGTTATCCCGCCCTCCAATCCAGGCATGCCTTCGCACGTAAATGCCTGAAAATGTCAATTCTAAATCAAGACCGGAGGCTCGGATTATGCTTTCTTTCTTTACTGATAATCCGAGCAGCAAACAAAGTATTTCAACAGTAAAAACAAATAAAAGAGAAAACACAACCAAAACTACATTTCCCACAAAATGTTCCACGTGTGTAGTTTGTTCTCATTATGTCCATGAACTCTCAGGTCACGTGACTCCCTCCACCAATAGTGTCCAACACAGCCCTTAACCTCTGATGACTTCCTGTGTCCTTCCTCTTTTTTGTCTGTGACCTGCTTAATCTTTAACTTTTCGGCCCAACCGGTAGGCGCTAAAAATCTCCAACATTCAATCCTCAAGATCCTGCATTCTTCCCTTCTGTACCTGCAATGCAAATCAAACCAACATCTTACTAACACTGATTCAGGTGGGTAATCGTAGAATTGTAATCTCATAACATTTACAGTAATCCATAACATTAAAATATCATTAAAATATCATCATACAGTTTAACATTTCACCGAAATTTACATTTCATACACGATTACATGGGTGGGATAATCCTTCGCCTCCGTGTCTTTAATAGAATCTTGATTTTCCATAACAGTAGTATGGAAAATCTGTATTCTCAAGACCGGAGGCTCGGATTATGCTTGTTCAAAGCTTAACTACCACCAACGTAGACATACCCTCTATGGGTCTGAAATAGAATTGTTTAAACGTCAACTCATTCGACCAGTCAGCTGCCTTAAGAATATCCTCCAATTTAACCCCTGCATTAAATGCCGTGGATGCCATGGTCCCTCTAATGGAATGTGCCCCATAAACTTCTGTATCAATGCCCGCCTGGGTCATGCACCATCTAACCCACTTGGTTAAGGTTGGTCCTGCAACTCCCTTAAATGGCTTCCTCAAAGCTATAAACAACTGAGACACATTCGTGGGTCTAATAGAAGGAACAAGTTACTTACTTGTAACTGTTGTTCTCCAGCATGGATCTGGCATGGATTCACAAGCTCATGAATATTCCCCGTCGTCAGGCTGGGAATCCTCGGTAAAGAAAAAACCAGTATCAGTTTCGTTTCTGATCTGTCTTTCGTAGTAGTAACCAATCACTGGTCTCTGCGTCATACTGACCACAGCCAATGACTGCCCTCTACCTAAGCACCGCCTCTGGCAGCCATCTTCAGATTTGGAAGCACGTGAAGTGGCAGTATGACCAAGTGAAGAGCCGCAGAGGGGTAGGCGGGAGGGTTCGCATGTGAATCCATGCCAGACCCATGCTGGAGAACAACAGTTACAGGTAAGTAACTTGTTCCTTCTCCAGCATGGGGTCTGGCATGGATTCACATGCTCATGAATAAAGAATACATAGCAGTACACACATGCACAACCACGGGAGGTGGCAAAGGCTCAACATTAAGCATCACATCAAACTCAACATTAAGCATCTTACCTCCTCACCAGGCTCACCTTAGGCGAACAGGTTGCGCAGCACTGCTTGGCCGACCCTGGACTCCTCCCTGGAATCCCGATCGACGCAGTAGAATTTCGTGAAGGTGTGCGTCGACCTCCACGTAGCAGCCCTACATATGTCCAGCAGGGGCACACCAGAAAGGAACGCAGTGGTAGCTGCGATCGCTCTGGTGGAATGGGCTCTCGGACGGCCAGGCAGCGGTCGGTTTGCCAACCGATGACAGTACATGATACAGCCGGAGAGCCATCTGGAAATGGAAGCCTTCGAGAGAGCCTTCCCCTGATTGACAGGTCCAAAGTTCACAAAGAGTTGTGACGTCTTCCGAAAACACTTTGTGCGGTCCACGTAGAACTTCAGCGCTCTAGCCACATCCAGCGAGTGCAAAGTCCTCTCAGCCGGCGACGAAGGCGACGGGAAGAACACAGGCAACACCAAGGGTTCGTTGAGATGGAAGTCCGACGGCACCTTGGGCATGAAGGAGGGGTGCGTCCTGAGCACTACCCTCGTGTCGTGAAAAGTCAAGTACGGGGCCTTGCAGGAAAGGGCCTGGATCTCTCCCACCCGTCGTGCGGAGGTGATGGCCACAAGAAACGCTGTTTTCCACGACAGAAACTTCAACGGGGCCGAGTGCAGAGGCTCGAATGGAGGTCCCATGAGCTTGGTCAGCACCACGTTGAGCTCCCACGCCGGGGCCGGAGCCTTCACCGGCGGGAACGATCTGAACAGTCCCTTCATGAACTCTTTCACCAGAAGATGAGACCACAAGGACGTCCGCCCCGTGGTTCTGGTGTATCGGGAGATCGCAGCAAGATGAATCTTGATGGACGCGTGTGCCAGACCAGCTTTGGCCAGCGTCAGCAGGTACGGCAGTACTTGAGGAGCCGTAATCCGTAGAGGGTTAATCTTCTGTGCGTGGCACCAGACAGAGAACCTCTTCCATTTGTGTCCGTAGCATTTAAGAGTCGAGGACGCCCTGGCCTTTGCAAGAACCTCTCTGCAGTCGGCCGGTATGTCGTATCCTCCAAACTCTAGCGCTGCAGGAGCCAGGCCTGCAAGTTCAGCGATTTCGGGTCGTGGTGGAGGATGGCGCCTCCTTCCCTGGAGAGTAGATCCGCCTCCACCGGCAGCTTGATTGGCGGGGACGCTGACAAGTCCAGAAGGTCCGGGAACCATATCTGCCTCGGCCACGCAGGTGCGACGAGGATCATCCTGCACCGTGACCTCTTGAGCTGGTTGACGAGCCGGATTAGCAGTGGCAAAGGAGGGAACGCGTAGAGGAACAGGCCCTCCCAGGGGAACGAGAAAGCATCGCCCATGCTCCTCGCCTGGGGAAACCTGCTGGCGAACCTCCGGCACTTGGAGTTCGTCGCCGTCGCGAACAGGTCGATCTGGGGTGTGCCCCACCGTCGGAAGAGGCGATCCACTAGATCCTGCCGTAGTTCCCACTCGTGGCACGAGCGCAGCTCCCTGCTGAGTGAGTCGGCGATGGTGTTTTTTATCCCTGCCAGATGAAACGGCACCAGAAACATCCTTTGGGCGACGGCCCAATGCCACAGGTCCTGCGCCTCCTTGGACAGTGCTGGGGACCTGGTTCCGCCCTGTTTCCTGATGTAAAACATGGTGGTGGTGTTGTCGGTGAAGATCCTCACCACCTTGCCCTTGAGGGATGGAAGGAAGGACCTGAGGGCCCAGAACACTGCACGGAGCTCCAGGACGTTGATATGGAGGGACTTCTCCGTCGGGAGCCAAAGGCCTCTCGCGTGCAGATTTTCGGTGTGCGCTCCCCACCCTTCCAGGGAGGCATCCGTGGTCACTGTCTCCTGGTGGTCTGGGGTCTGGAAGTCCATGCCTGCCGTCAGATGCGCGCGGGTGCCCCACCACCGGACCGCTCGGCGGAAACTCTCGTCGAGTGTGATCCTCTCCTCGAAGCCGCCCGTCGTTTGGATCCAGCGCGCGTCCAGGAACTCCTGCAACGGGCGCATCCGGAGCCTGCACATGGGAATGAGGTAGAAGCAAGAAGACATCATTCCGAGGAGGGACTTGATGGACCTCACCTTGGCCGCGTCGGAAGCCAACATCCGCTGTACCTTGCCCAGGATGGACCTGGTCCTTTCCTCCGATGGGGAGGCCAGAAGGGACACTGTGTCGAGCTTCGCTCCCAGAAACAGTGCGTTTTGCGCGGGTACCAGGTGGGACTTGGCATAGTTCACGGAGAATCCCAGGTCCGTGAGAAGTTGGACGGTCCTTGCCGTGTGCTCCACGGCGAGCTCCCTCGTCTTGGCTCGGATGAGCCAGTCGTCCAGGTAGGGGTAGACGTGGATCCCCTCGCGGCGCAGCTGCGCCGCCACCGGTGCAAGGCACTTGGTGAATACCCTGGGTGCCGACCGTAGTCCGAAGGGGAGGGCTTTGAACTGGTAGTGACGCCCTTGGACCACAAACCTGAGGAATTTTCGGTGCCCCTTTAGGATGGGAATATGGAAGTAGGCATCCTCCAAATCCAACGAAGACAGGAAGTCTCCTTCCTCCAGCTGACCCAGGACGTGCTGGAGGGTGACCATCCGGAACTTCTGCTCCTTGATGAATTTTTTCAGACGTCGCAGGTCTAGGATGGGGCGCCATCCTCCCGTCTTCTTCTTCACGAGGAAGTATCTCGAGTAAACTCTGGAGCCCCGAAGCCTCTTTGGGACGAGTTCGATGGCGCCCTTCCTGAGCATCGCCCTTACCTCCAGGAGAAGCTGAGGGACGTGAAGCTCTTTCCTGGCCACGGGGGGGGAAGCGCGGGCACCTTCTTTGAAACTCGAGCGCGTGGCCCCGGGCTAAGGCGTCCAGCACCCAACGGTCGGTGGAGATGGACTCCCACACGCTGACGAAGCTCGCCAGCCGGCCTCCCACCGGGGTGCATCGGTGGGGGCCCGACCCCACGGTCGGTTCAATCCTGTTTCGACGAGGCTTTGCCGCCTTGACCTCCTTGGCGACGACGGCGGGGTCCGCCAGACTTGCCTCGTCCTCTGTAGGCCTCCTGAGACAACGAGCGGGCCGCTTGACGGTAGGTGGAGAAACCGCCGCCGGAACCTTTGGAGGCGCCCTTGCCTCCGCTGCTCCGAAAGGGCGTCCGTCGTTGCTGCAGAACCCCAAGGGCCCGGGCCGTCTCAGTGTCCGCTTTAATGGCCTGAATGGAATCGTCCACTGTTTTCCCAAACAGGTTGTTCCCATCGAACGGCATGTCCAGGACTCTGGTCTGTACGTCTTGACGGAAGTCCGTAGCCTTGAGCCATCCACGCCGCCTAAGGCACACGCCGTTGCCCAACTGGCGAAACCCAGTGTCGGCGATGTCCGTCGCAATAGTGATGGCGTGGTCCGACGCCACCTCACCTTCCTGTAGGATCTCCAGGGCATCCGCCCTCTTGTCGTCCGGTAGGAAGTCCAGCAGGGGAGCCAGTTTGTACCATAGCTCCCTGTCGTAGCGGGCCACGATAGCCAAGGCGGTGGCCGCTTTAATCGTCGTCGCTGCAGACGAGATGACCCTGTGTCCCATAGAGTCTAATTTCTTTCCCTCGCCGTCCGGTGGGGAAGTCGATGTGGAGGCCGCACCCCCCCGCTTTCTTCCTGGCCGCCGCGGAGACGACAGAGTCCGGGGTAGGCTGCGCCCGGAGGCACAGGGGGGCCGCGTCCGGGACCCGGTACTTCTTATCGTACCGGTCTCTTCTAGCTGGCGTAGTGGAAGGGTTCTTGAGGAGGGCGAGGCCCTTATCCCAAATGTCGTCCAGTAGAGGCACCGCGAGGACCGTCTTCCTCTTGGCCTCGCGCCGTTGATAAAGGAATCCTTCCTTTTTCTTCTCCTCAGGGCAGAGTTGGAAAAGCTCGGATGCCCTGCCGATCATTGAGTGGAACGAACCAATCTCGTCGGGCGGAGAAGCCTTGGTGGGAGGTGACGACGGTAGATCCTCGTCGTATACCTCGTCGTCCGTACCCGTCGCTGCCGTGTCAGTCCCCGTATCATCCCCTCGGGTGGACGGGGAGGAGGGCTGGACGGTGCGCGACGGCTGAAAAGGAGGTAGAGGGTGAATCCTTCTTTTCTTGGGCGGGGGAACACCAGAAGGTCCCGGTTCAGGATCCCCCGACGGGAGAGGTTCCTCCGTCGGCAACGGTAGTCTCGTCCTTATCTCTGAGCATAAGGACTGTATAGCCAACAAAATGGCCGCCGAGTTGTCTTGCGGCGCTGGCAGAGGGGAATCCGACGGGCGATCAGGGGCCTGTCGTCGTCACCTGCGTCGGGATCCATCCCGACGGGCCAGTCTTCTTCCACGCCAAGGCCGTGGCTTAAGACCTCGATCAGCTCTTCCTCCGAGGTTGAAGCCGAATCTACGACGACGCCCTGCCCCCCTTTTTCTTCCCCGCCTGGGATTTCACGGGGGTCCTATCGATGGGCACAAAAGAGGACTCCCTCCGAGGTGGCAGGGAGACTCTGACCCCCGAGGTCGCCACCACTGGTGTAGCCTCCACAGGCTGAGCCAGGGTCGCCGCGACAGTATCGATAGAGGGCTTGGCCGGATGGATTAAGGTCTTCACCACCTTAGGTGCGCTCACCGCCTTATCCTTGAGGGGGGGGACACTGCCTCGCTCCCCCTCCGATGGGGCCTTCGAGCTCGACCGGGGCCTCTCCAGGAGCTTTGCCGGGTGTTCGCCCTTCCTCTTACCCGACCCAGAGCGTTGGCTCGTGGCTGAAGGTGCCGGGGAGGGTGCGCCCTGCCTGGCGCCCGTAGAGCCCGACCGTTCGGCGCTCCCGGTGCCAGCGGACTCGCGGTGCTTGGCCTTGTGTTGGAACCCCGTCGCCGGGGCGTCCTCAAAGGTCTTAGAAGACCGCTCGGATTTCTTCCTTTTCTTCTCGCCTGACGGGCTCTTCCCTTCCAGCCAGTTGGCGAGACGTTGATGGCGGTCCTTCATGGTCCGCTCCGACATATTGCCGCAAAACGCACAGTCCTTCTCCACGTGCGTCTTGTCCTCATGTAAGCAGTAGAGACAAAAGGAGTGTTCGTCCTCCTTAAAGACGTTCTGCAGCTGGCATCCAGGGCAGACCCTGAACAGCTTTCCGGGCGTCGAGCTTCCCTTCTCCTGGGCCATGTCCGGGCCTGAGAAGCTTCTGGAGTCCTCCAAAAGCGTAGCTCGACGAAATCTTCACCCTTGAGGGGCGCAGACGAATCCGACACGGGTCCCCGTTGATCGGATGGAGAGTCGGTGGAGCTTGAGGCTCTTTTGACCGAAAAAACGAAGTTTTTGAGCAAAAAACGTGAACTAATAGCACTAACGCTCGAGAGCAATAGCACGAGGATCCCAACACATGAACGTGCGGTAAAAATCTGAAGATGGCTGCCAGAGGCGGTGCTTAGGTAGAGGGCAGTCATTGGCTGTGGTCAGTATGACGCAGAGACCAGTGATTGGTTACTACTACGAAAGACAGATCAGAAACGAAACTGATACTGGTTTTTTCTTTACCGAGGATTCCCAGCCTGACGACGGGGAATATTCATGAGCACGTGAATCCATGCCAGACCCCATGCTGGAGAACTTGTCACCTCCTCGGACCTCTTCAAACATCTGACCGGACATCATTTGGGTTGGGCTGCATACGATACCCTATCTAAACCTGTCTTCGTTCTCCTACTCACTCTAAATGTTACCGCTTCTGGAATAAACAACTTCCTGTCTATGTCCAGGGCCCTGACGCCTGCCACTCTCTTTCATGCTATAAGACATAATAAAATCGTCAATTTTGATGACAATGGTTTCCTCGTTAATCTATCCTTTTTCCGGCCATCTAATGAACGCGTTCAATGCTGAATTCACATCCCATGTCTTTGTATATCTAGGTAAAGGGGGTTTCATCATCCTCACCCCTCTGAGGAGTCCACATACTAGGGGATGTACCCCCACAGCCACATTATCAATCTTTGGGTGCCCTGCTGAAATGGCCGATCCACATGTTTTCACTGTCCTATACGCCAAGCCCTGAGCTGCCAGTGCTGCTAAATAATGCACGATCTGAGTGACATCTGCCCCAATGGGATGTATCTGTCGTGCCACACAGCAGCTAGTCCACCTAGACCATGCCAACCTATATGCTTTCCTGGTACCTGGTGCCCATTCTTCTTCCATAAACCTTGTAGCTTCTCCTGATAGGCCTGGCTTCTGCCGGGCATTCCTGAAATTGTCCAAGCTATCAACCTCAACTCTCCTGACAGGTTCAGTGGGTGACACTCTCCCACTGAATTCAGAATCAGTTCCCTGAACTGTAGTAACACTAACGGGTCCTCGCAAGACATTTACAGCAGATCCGGAAACCACACCCGAATCCTCCATTCTGGCGTCACCAAAATCAGCATTGCTTGTTGTCTCCTGGCCTGCGCTATCGTTCTCGGAATGATAGTGAAAGGAGGAAACGCATACACCTTCTCCATACCCCATAAGAAAGCATCTGTCGCTGCTGCTGCTGGATCTGGTCTCCAACTGAAAAACCTCTCCAACTGCCTGTTCAGCCTGGATGCAAAGCGATCCGTATTGCATGGTGCCCTCAATTCCATCAAAGTCTGGAAAATCGACCTGTCCAACTGCCAATCGCTGGCATCCCTCAGATGTCTTGAGTTCCAGTCTGCAACAACATTCTACAACCCTGGAAGATATTCAGCCCTGACGCTGACCTTGTTCCTTAGGCACATGTGCCAGAAGTCTTTTGCCATCTCCACTTACAGTCTGGATCTTGTACCTCTTAACATGTTTATGTACCATACTGCCGAGATGTTGTCCATCTTCAGCAGTACACAGCAGTTCACCCTGTCCTGGGTCCAACACTTCACTGCAAAGGAACCCGCTAGAAGTTCCAAGCAATTGATGTGAAGGTCTAGTTCCTCTCCAGACATTCTTCCACCTGTCGTCAGTTCTCCACACAAGCTCCCCAGCCCCAGCGGCTGGCATCCGACTCTATGACCAGGTCCGGGGCATAGCCAAATATTGCTCTCCCGTTCCAATCCTCCATGTTGTCGAACCACCACCACAGTTCCGTCCTCGCCTCCATGGAGATTGGCACCTCCTCTTTGTAAGATAACCACTGTTGAATCTTGAGTCGTTGCAGTGCCCTGTAATGTAACAGGCCCGGAAAGATCGCTTGGATGGACACCGCAAATCTCCCCACTAACCTTGCTAATTCTCTGATTGATATTTCCTCTTTCGCAATCGCCAACCTGATCTCCTTCTTGATTGTATTCACCTTGTCCCTGGACAGGCTGAGCATCCACGACAAACCCCAGGAACTCGATCGCCTGATCAGGAACCAACACCGACTTCTCCCAGTTTATCAGGAAACCTAGCACCTGTGGCATGGCTTGAGCAGCGATGTAGTAGGACGTGCATCTGGTGCAGCTCCGTACGATCCGACGGATGATCCTACGATAACTACTTTCTAAAACGTGCTATTAAGTCCAAGAAGGGCATCATATGCATGGGAACGTGAGCGCTGTGCATTGCGCAGAGATCGAGTGAGAAGTGAGCTGCACTTCAAAGGAATCGTCCAACGAGGCCGACCGCAGCGGATACAATGTTTCCCCAAAATGGCCGGCGAACAAAGGAATCGAAACTAGAGTGCTGGAGCAGAAGTATGAAAGTGGCAGCCGTTGTGCTATAAGGAAGGAAGCGGGCGGCAACACGACGAGACCTCTGCCTGGTGAGCCGCGGGTTCACGGACAAGAACAAAGGCGGACCGCCCCCGGAGACCAAGTGCCCAGAAACAGCCACGCTCGGATAAAAGGACGGGCGCGTGGGGCCGGGTATTCCCTGCCTACATGCGCCGAACGTCCGATGTGTGCGCTGCGTGAGGCGAATTCGGTCCGGGAGTAGGAGACTCGGCTTGGATGTGGAGTGCGCGCCCGAGCAACAATAAGCTAAGCACTCCCCACGGGGTGATGTAGAGCGGGAGGGGCCGCGGAAGTAAACATTGGATGCGCCCACCCCACACTGCCTTCGAAAGAACAGACGGCAAATAAGCGCATGGCAGATGCATGTCGAAGCTCTCCAAAGGCCCATGAGGTGGGGAAAGGATATTTGGCAACAATGCCCACAAGAACACACAAGGACTTCCTGTAGCCCAGCTTGGCCGATGCGGGCGAGGCCAGCGGGAGCTTTGGGTGGCGCCTCAAGCTGCTGCACAAGGTTTGTGGTCCTGCCGCAATTTAATGAGTAATAGTAATAAAGGCGCAGGAGCGACACGAAGCGGATACATTGTGGCCTATAATTGTCAATAGACTTTATACAACAAGGACTGCGGATACATGAAAGGAAAGAAATATATTGGACGACTTGCACGCCCTGCTTCCTTGCCGCTGGGCTGGAGAACAGAGCATTGCGCTTCAGCAGAAGGGGCAGCTGATGTACAGGGCAGCTGCTCACCATTAGTTTAAGCAGCCAGAACAGTGGAATCGAGCACTCAACAATAAATAGCTATTAGAGGACACCGTTTTGCGCTGGTGGGCTGACACTGATGGAGATGGTTATGCACTCATAGGGTCAAAGGGGTGCGCAACACTGGGAGCTGGGGGCATGCTGGGAGACCAAAAACCAGCAGATTACCCTGACGATGCCACAGAGCCTAAAATCTAAAACACCAAAGAGTAGCGCGGCACTTGGAGAGTGTGTAGGAAAGACTGCTGTAGATGTATACAACGGTGCACATTGTGCACAGAGCCCAAACACTGGAGGATTAAGGCAAGAGAAAAAGTGATCCCTACGATGCAGTAGGTTAAGTTAATACGTGGGAGAGCACAACCCACTCTGGGAAAGAGCCCAACTAACTCAAGCCTATACAGGAAGTTTTCTGGACAACTTTCTAGCATATGAAGTGCCACACTGGGTTAGCTTCAAAGTAGAAGTGCAGGTTCGATACGTCAGAGACCAAGCAGCCCCAGACACATAACTGTGTCTACAAGATGTCAGGGCGAGGTGCCATAAGCAAGAATAAGAATAAACAATCCACAATGGAAGCCTTTGCTAAAACGCAGCTATCTCCTGCGACCGCGGCGCCTGGTGGCGCGACGGCACCGGTGAAGAGCACTGTAGCGACGGAAAATCACCAGATTCTGGCGGCTATCACAGAACTGAAAGACTCGTGGGGATTAGCTATGGCGGACTTGCGCACTTCCCTGGAGGCCAAAATAGACGCAGTAGGCATCAACGTCACCCTGCTGAGACAGGATGTTAGGGCTTTGGCTGAGAGGACATACAGCCTGGAGAGTGCAGTGAAAACCAACACGGATACCAGTAGCAACAATGCAAAGGAGGTCCATATTCTGAAGCAACAGGTGGCTAACCTGGAGAATCATGCGGAGGAGGCCGAAGGGAGAGCAAGGAGGAACAACATCCGCATGGTCGGCCTGCCGGAGGGGGAGGAAGGCCAAGACCCTACGGAGTACGTTGAGAATCTACTCTTACAAGAAATAGGGGCCGGAAAACTTTTGCAAGGATTTGCAGTGGAGCGGGCGCTCAGAGCCCTTATGAGGAGGCCGAAGCCTGGGGCTCCCCCCCGGCGATAATCGCAAAAATACTTAACTATAAAGATCGTGAGAAGATATTGGAGTATTTTCTCAACAATCGAAAGGACTTCAAGTACTATTACAGCGTATCCTGACTATACAATGCTGGTCCAGAGGCAACGGTACAGTTATGTGGCAATCAAAAGGAGGCTACGTATGGCGTATATAAAATACATGCTTCTGTACCCTGCAAAATTGAAAGTGCAGCACAAGGGCAAGATGTACTTTTTCGACACCCCAGAAGAAGCAACAACATGGCTGGACCTTCAGGGCTGTCCGGAACGAGACATGGAGCAGGCTCGAGAGGAACACGATAAGTGAAGGGGACCATGCACGTATATTGAGGGGATGAAGGGCGAGTGTCCCAGCAGAGATAATGATAGTGCTTAAGATTAAGGGATGCGATTGAGTAAAGGTTACATTCTGCTGGGATACCTCAGACTGTGTCGAATTTAAGAGACTGGAATATAGTAGTGCGCATGCATGCACAGATTGAATAGCTAGGCGTAGTTGGACTGTTGCAAATAGGAGCGGCTGAGTGCTAGCACCCTACTCACCCCCGAGTAATAATAGTTGTTGTAGCAGGTCAGTCACTAGGGCGACCTCACCCTGCGGAGCTTCGAGTACAGGCGCGAGCCAGAAAGAGCTAGATGCGGGGGGGCCTGAGATCCAGGGATGGAGCTGGGCAACAGTTGGGGCGGGCGATGTTGAGGATGGGAGGGGAGGAGGGTGGGGGGGGGAGAATGAGGATTTTGGGGAGTTGGGGAAGGGAGGGATGGCAGGAGGGAGAAAGGGAGGGTTGTGTGGAGTGTTTTTAGTTGGGGAAAGTTTGAACTGGGGTATGAGCCTACATAGACAAAAACGGAAGGAGGAACTGATCTGCACTGGTGGGAGGGGAACGGGAATTCTAATATGCCTTGGGGGACCATAAAATTATTTCATGGAATGTCAGGGGCCTTACTAGTTATTTGAGAAGGAACAAGGTGATGTTATACCTGCGCAGACAAAAAATAGATATCGCACTATTACAGGAAACTCATCTGACGCGGGATAAGTTGGGAACAGTGGTGAAAAAATGGAAAGGGGTAGTGGCGGGTTCGATATACTCTGCTTATGCTAGAGGGGTGCTTATTTGGGTGGCGCCACATGTCCCATTTCACAAGTTGCAGGAATCTGCGGAAGCGGACAGGAGTATGGTTATAGTAAGGGGACTAGCGGAGAACAAGGAGGTATGCATTGTGAACACCTATGCCCCCAACCAAAATACTGCTACTTATTTCAGAACCCTGAGTACCACTCTAAGCATGTGTATGGGAAGCGCGGTGATCTGGGGAGGTGATTTTAACTGTGTACTAAACCCTAAAACGGACAGATCAGATCAGAAGTTTGATAGACCAACTCCAGCGGCAAAAGCGCTACAGGCGCTGCTAAACGACTTTGGTCTGGTGGATGTGTGGAGAATAAAACACCCCTATGAAAGGCAGTTCTCGCATTATTCTGCTCCACAGCAGTTGCATACGGGGCTAGACTATGTCTTTGTCACATCAGAGACAATGACGGAGATGGTGCAGGCAGAATATAAGGTGCGGGTCCTGTAGGACCATTCGCCGCTGGTAATAGGCTGGCAATACTGCCCCGCAAGAGCGAGGATTCCGACGTGATGTCTCCGGGCAGAGGCACTTAAAGACCCCCTTTTCAGGGAAGACATAAGGGAAGAGATCATAAAGTACTTTGAGGTAAATACGGGGAGCGTGGACTCAGCGGGCACGCTATGGGAAGCCTTTAAGGTAGTGTTGCGGGGCATAGCCATAGCGAAATCTAAAGGCCTACAAGGAGGAATCCTAGCTGATCTACATGAGGCAGAAACGGAACTGGAAAAGGCACTGAAAGGAGGAGATGACACTGGAATAGACATGGAGCTGATACTTAAATGGCAACAGACATGTGCGGAGCTATGGGATAGATTGTCTAACCTTAACTATAGGAAATATATAGAAAGACAGCATGCGGGTGGAGATAAAACAGGAAGGCTTCTGGCATGGTTGTACAAGAGCGAGATCCCCAGACCCACCATCAGAACAATAACAAGAGAAGATGGCAGTGTAGCTGACACCCAAGAGGAAGTTAATCAGGAATTTGCAAGTTACTACAGGGATCTATATGGGAATACGGGTAGAAGTAGTTGTGACTAGGGGTGTCACGGTATTAGTTTTAGGACGGTACGATAACCTTCTTGCCAAATGACGGTATATCATGGTTATCGCGGTATAGCAGGTGAAGTTAACTAATCTTAACAAATATTTTCTAAAAGGTCATAAATTGTCAGATTCATCATCACAAACAAAACCAGGCACCCAGGGCCAGAATTGGACTTTTCAACATACTTTCCACTGAAATGCCCCCCTTGCTTCCACCAAACACGTGTGGAGAGGAGTGGTGCGGGGGGGAGGGAGCCCTGCTGGGACTGGCAAAGCAAACTGAATAGCTTTTCTTGAGTGGTTGTTTCGGCTTTTAGCTCCCCCACTGGCTACCCACACACACACACAGACACACTCTCTCTCTCTCTCTCTTTACGTTACAGCCTTTAGTTTACTTGCGGGCCAAAAGGTGTTCAGCAATCACGCACATGCTTCCCTTTGGTATGACAGGAGGGACTACCGGCAGAGATGAGTGAATTTCGCAGTGTGACTTATTATATGTAAATTCAATGATGGAGCCAGAGAAATCCCCCATTGTCATATGTTTAGCAAACCTTATCCATTATAAATATATAAACCCCAAAGCAGCCATCCCAAAGTAAACCCTTTTCCTTCTCGGCACTGTATTTATTCTTCCTATTGCTAATATATTGATTTTATGTCAGGTACGTATGGTTTATGGAATGGCATTAAAAACTGCTCCAACTGAAACTACTTGGCAGACAGCACATCCAACAGTGCAAGACTGTGCAGCACTTGCTTACTGCAGCCTTTCCAAATCAGATTGAAAAGCACACTTAATGGTATAAACGGTATACCGGTATAAACAATGTGACGGTTATTATTGTTCAATTAAGTGGTTCACGGTATCTTTAATGGTATACCGTTACATCCCTAGTTGTGACGAAATAAGAGAGACACTAGACGACATAGGTCTGCCCACAATAAGTTCTGAAGAGAGAGAGGAGTTGGATGCATCCATTACCATAGAGGAGTTAGAAGAAGTGGTGAGACAGCTGCCTACTAGTAAGACCCCAGGTGCGGATGGGTTTCCGAGTGAGTTTTATAAGGTCTATAAGGCAGAAGTGCTTCCCCTGATGTTGGATATGCTAAATGAAGCGTTTGAGATAGGACGGCTGCCAGAATCATTTAGGGAGGCGATTATAATACCGCTTCCCAAACCAAATAAGCCTGGAGATAGCTGTGGCTCCTATAGACCGCTCTCGATGCTGAACCAGGACAGCAAGATACTGACAGCCGTCCTAGCAAGCAGACTGCGCAGAGTCATTGGCAAGCTAATACACCCGGATCAGACAGGCTATGTCCCAAATAGGAACATAACTCATAATCACAGGCGACTTCATCGAGTTGTTGAATGGGGGAGCAGAAATGATGGCGAAATGGCAATAGTGTCTTTAGACGCTGTGAAGGCCTTTGACTCAGTCAAGTGGCTATGGCTGCTGGCAGCATTGGTGGGCTATGGTATGGGGCCTGGATACATAAAATGGGCAAGGATGCTATATAGTGAACCGATGGCCAGAGTCAAAACAGGAGCAGTGATTTCCGAGAGATGGCAACTGGGCAGAGGCACCAGACAAGGGTGCCCATTGTCCCCCATGCTGTACATATTAGCTTTAGAGCCTTTGGCGATATATCTCAGACAACAGTATGATACCATAGGCATCGAAGTGGGGGGGAGCGACATTTGATCTCCTTGTATGTGGATGATTTGCTGTTGTACCTGAAATACCCGGACGAGAATCTCCAGTACATCTTAGAAGTTGTGGACAGGTATGCGGGGCTGTCTGGCATAGTGGTAAACCCTCAGAAATCTATTATCTTCCCATTAGGAAGTTATAAGGGGACCCCCGCCGGGCGGTTGCCGGTGCTGCAAGCTCCTTGGGCTGTTGGTAGTTTTCGGTACCTTGGGATAGATGTGTATCATACAGTGGAGGAGGAACATATGCACAATACTGAGGCAGCCATGAAGAAAATCGAAAAGAATATTAAGTTTTGGGCAAAGTTACCTCTAGCAATGATGGGGCGGATTGCAATGCTTAAAATAGTCGTCTTGCCCAGGCTCCTGCATTATTTTGGAAACATTCCGTATTTTATACCTAAGAAGTTCTTCACCAGACTACAAGGCATGTGCAGGGATTTTCTGTGGCAGGGTACCAGGAATAGGGTGGCACTATGGAAGTTGCAGAACTTTTATGAGAAAGGGGGAATAAAACTGCCTAACTATGAGGCCTATTATGTAGCGAGCCAACTGCAATATGTCGCCAAATGGCTCTCAGATGAAGCGACCCCTGAATCTAGGTTGTTTAGAACAGATAGTGCCCCATTTTATTTAAAAGAAATAATTTGGTTACCTGAGACGGAAATTAAAGTGCGTCCTAAGATGATGATGTTTGGGTGGAGGATCTGGCGCCGTGCATGCCGGATGATGGGAAACCCAGTCCCATGCTCTCCACAGATACCGTTGGTTGTGTTGGCTAAGGGAGATGAACAGCTACGTAGGACAATTAGGAACCACTGGGAATCGGTGGGATTGGCAACTATGGGTGATGTGTGGTGGGGAGGGGACTATTATAAACTTTGAAGAGTTAAGGGAGGAAGTGGGGTTACATGTGGGCCAATATATTGCATATTATAAAATGGTGCAGGAAATTAAAAAAACTTGGCCAGAAACAATATTGGAAGAAGAGCCTGATGGTACCATAGACATGATATATGATATAACGGAAGGAGGGCATGAGGTTTCTAGATTGTACAATATGTTGATGTCCAGGGTTGGGAAAGAACTAACGCAACTGAGATTGGACTGGGAGGCGGAGGTGGGAGCCCCGATAGAGGATGGGATGTGGGAACGTGCCCTGGGGTACCACAAGAGGGTGTCAAGGAACGCCAGATTAAAACAGATACAGCTATATATCACGCACAGGGCATACATGACACCCCTGAGGATGTCAAGGTTTCAAAATGCTGGTAGACAGGCATGCCCCAAATGCGACGAGGAACAGGCTGATATGGTGCATATGTTCTGGTCCTGCCCAGTGATTGAGCGCTTCTGGAGTGAAGTAGCGGGGAAACTAGCAGCAAAGGGGGGTCACTATTGTCGTAGACTCAGCCTGAGCTTGCTTACTGGGGGCTACCCCAGATCGCAAAAACTTAAGCATGTTAATAAATTGAAGGATTTAGCATATGCGCTTGCAAAAAAGAATATTGCCATGGGATGGAAGGCTTCTCATAGGCCACGGGTGGAGATGTGGTGGAAAGAGTTGCAGAAGTGGGCGGAGGCGGAAACCATGGTATGGCAGGAAGCAAGTAATATAGGGGGAGAAGAAGAGGTGGGAACCCTGACGGCATGGAAATCGCTGGTAGCGGAATTGTTTGGAACAATACAAAATCTGACGGAATCCACTGGAAACGAGACTCCACCACATGGTGCGGATACAGACTGAGTGGAACAATAGGCTCGTAGGGGTGAGTGGGATAAGGGGAGCAGTGACCAATATTTTGTTATAAACAATGTGAAATTGTATTGCTTTTTGCACTGCGTGTTTGTTGATATTTGTTTTGTTTTATTGAATAAAATTGTTTAAAAAAATAAAAATTAAAAAATTAAAAAACCTAGCACCTCTAACAAACGTGTTGTCTGTTTTGCTTGTTCTATCAACCTCTGTTTGTCCTGTCCCATCAGGCAAAAATCATCTAGGTAAATTATTAACCTGATATCTGGCGCTCTGAGATGAGCTACCACTACTCTCATCAACTTCGTGAATGCCCAAGGGGCCGATGCCAGGCTGAATGGTAGGCAACTGAACTGCCACTTGTGCTCTCTCCACCAGAACTGCAAGACTCTCTGGTCCTCTTGTGCCAACTGAAATCGTCAGATACATGTCTTTGAGGTCTATCCTGACCAACCAGTCCTCTCTCTGCAAAACAACCCTGAGCAGATGAATGCTCTCCATCTTGAAATGCCTGTATACCAGAAATTCGTTCAGGTTCCTCAGATTGATCACAGGCCTGTGTTTCTTCTTGCCGTTTACCAGGAACATGTTGCTCTCAAAACCTTGCCCGGGATCCAGCATCTTTTCGATCGCTCCTTTATTCTCTAACTCTGCGATCTCTCTGTTAACAGATCTTCCTCCTCTCCTGATAATCTTATGGGCCTTGGTTCTATGCTCTGCAATGGATCCAGCCAAAACTCTAGCTTGAACCCTCAGGCCATGTCTCCGAACCATGCATCTCCTGACAACTCCGACCATTTCACTGAATACTGAGCTGTTCTCCCCAATACCAGAGGGGTCCCCCTTGTTCTCTTGTGTGTGAGAGTTTTTGTATTGTTGCTCACCTGTGTCGACCTGTTGGCCTCTGTTGTTTTCACTCCAGCCTCTACCCCTGACCCTTCCTCTCGATTGATATAAGGGGTTGGGTCGGCATGCCTGCTGGTTCTTCCACTCTCCTCTATTTCCGGCGTAGGGCCTGAAGGACGACGAATGGCTGGCTGAGTGGCCCCTACCTCTGCCAGGCCTGCCGAAAACCTTACTGCCGAACACCCTCTTGAGCGAGGCCTATGCCTTGTCTATCGCTGCATAGGTGCTGGCGAATTTCGCCATCTCCTTGATAAAGGTGTCCCCAAACAGCTTCCCTTTACTGTTGGCGGTAGACTCTGCCATTGAAAGGGGCCCCTAGGGGACCCTGACGTCTATGGAAACAAGGCGGATCACCACACACGATAGAGACGCCAGACACAAGGTTCTATTCCCAAAGCTAGGGTTTTATTGCAAAGCAAAAGTCTCAGTTGGCCAACTCGGTCTCACGCCCCGCGACGTGTATCTCTATACCTCGAGGGACGCAAGAGAGTGAATTACGTACATCAGTTACATATATACAAAATGCATATCAAACAATCAGCTATGTCATGTTTAACACCCCCCCTTTATTGGGTTTCTTTGAACTTGGTGTGATGATGGACATCTCCGACCACTATGACACCTTTAAACATCTATTCTAGTAACAATTTGCAATTTGTGAGTGCGTAGGCATCTTTCCGTTACAGAATAGAACACAGCACTTCTGTTCTTGGAAGCGAACTACATACGAGGGGTAGTTGTATTCCGGACCTTGCTATCTATCAGGTGCTATTCGCGTCCTGGGAGCCGACATGCTCTTAGCGGGCTCAGCAAAGGGGGGCGTTAGAAAAGCATAATTCAAGCCTTTAGCGGTATTATTCTAACATATTCTACCATATAACGAGACTGGCTGGCAGCTGTGAAATGATTAAATGCCCTGCAGCTCTGCTTCAAGGCTACATTAAGGAGGGAGCCGGGCATTCTTCCTGGCGCGGCCTATGTTTGTGTTTCAGCGAACTCTTGTTATCCTCTCGGCCCTGTGGCCTTGTCCTTTTCACATACAGACAACAATGTTCCACAGTCAAGCAGTGTAAGCGGAAAATATACTGCGAAGCAATAGGAACAGAAAGCAATGAGCAATGGTTAGAAAACAAAATGGCGATTCTTGTTACATCAAAATGGCCGTTCATTGGCAAACTCGAAAACCTATATTCTGTGTATCGTGCATGAGACGGTTGGTCCACGGCCACCAAAATGCGTTTGCCGTCTCAAAGTAGAGGTATCCGTATTTCTGAACTGACACCATGGCTAACTCTCCCACCTTAGGGTCGATCTTAACAAGGATGGACCTCCTTCTTTCTGTCATAAGCGGTTTGGGCAGGATTGGGGCCCATCTCAGGCAAATCCGACTTCCTGCCAGACTGGCTCTCCTTCTCTCAGGGCCCCAGGGGTTTCCCGCCTTTGTGGAAGAGAATCAAGGACAACCCCCGCCCCCGGGTTCCCTGCCCAAGCGACACGGCAAACACAGTAGATCAAAGAAAAAAGATGCCATGTTCCGCAAACCGTGCTCCGCACGGCGACATAGCCTCTGACCTGGAGGAAGAGCAAAAGTGTACCAAGGAGAGTGGCACTTCCGGCTATACCGGAGATGAGGAGTCTGCGGTTTCGTATTTCTCCTCAGATACGGATAGAGTGCAGAGAAAAGCCACAGGCAAATTTAAGAGGGACAGAAGTCCATTGGAACATTCTAAAAGAGAGTTTGACCCTGATCTGCTAGTACACCCAAGGTCAGCAGAATGGGAGCCACCAAAGAAAGTGGCCGCCTACTTCAGTAAGTGACTGAAGACACTGCTGTCAAAGGAGACTCATAGTAAATTCAGGGCTGATTGTCCTAGGCCCTTGCTTCCGGACAAGGGGGCAGAAACATTGATTATCGATTTGAAGATGCAGATTATCATGGCAAAGTACACTAAAGACATCCCAAAAGGCAAACACAGGTCATGGTCCTCGTGTCAGGATAAATAACTTTATGCCTTAGGTAGGGTAACCAGATGTCCTGGTTTTCCCGGCTACGGTCCCTTTTTTGTCGGGACCCAATTTAGAAATCCTGAAATCGGGTCCCGTGCAACTCGTTTAGCGCGAATGGGGCGTGAAATGCTTTTCACGCTCCCATTTCCTCCCCGTGCCCCTCCCCGGTGCTCTCCTACAATGAGAGTAGTGTGCATGTTAGCACACCGGCTCCGTAGCCCCCCCGCAACAAACCAGCAACATAGAATTAGGTTGTGTATTTACTTTAGTCCTACTTCTATTTCAATAGCCCGTCTGGGTTAAAAAAAAAGAAATCTGCTCGCCCTAGCCTTAGGGCCACTGGCTAAGATTATGGAGATGGCGTAGGAGGCCAAGTGAATGAAGAGTGAAGTGGACCCACAGGCCTTAGCAGGTTTGGCACTGAGAGCAGCATGCTTAAATGTGAACGCCAACTACGCTCTGGCAGGCGAGAGACGCTGATCAATCCTGGTGAAGATCGACCCAAAATTAGGGTAATTAACATCCTCAGAGGTGGTCACCTCAGCGAAAGGATGCATTTATTCAGAGATGCTTTTATCAAAGATGTTACAAAATTCATGCAAACCTTCGCCGCTTTGGTTAAAGCACAGGTATCCCTATGAATAGTCTTTGCCCCTAGAGTTTTTTGCTTGGCCGGCAGAGGAGGATGGTGTTCCACCAGCCGTGCAGGAGGAAGAACCTCATACAGAGGATCCTGGTGTACACAGTATAACAGAAGACTGAACCCCTTCTTCCCCACCAGGGGGAGAGGCAGAGGCCATGGTTGGAGAGGTGCCAATGGAGCTCAGAGCAATGACGCAGGTGAGAGCGCAAGCCCCGGAAGCAAACACCGGCGGCGCGCTACCAGCAATAAGCGTCAGGTTTTCCACAAGCTTGAAAGCATGGCAAGAGATCACCAGGGATGCCTGGGTATTGACGAAAGCTCAGGGTTTCCAATTCGATTTTTACGCAGAGCCCGAACAGACAAAGCTCCCCAGGCCATTGATACTCTCCAGGCAAGAATAAGATCTTAGAAATATATCAAAGCTTCTAAAATCAGAAGCCATCAGACAGGTCGTCTATGAAGCAGAAGGTTTTGTGAGCAACCTCTTCTTGGTGAAGAGGAAAGAGAAAGTAATGCTGGTCATAAATCTCAGAACACTCAATGGTTTTCTTGTTTACTGGCATTTAAAGATGGAGGGCATCCACCTGTTGCAGGATATTCTGCAAGCAGGAGACTGGCTAACATGCATAGACCTGTGAGACACATATCTAGCGATCCATGTTCATGAGCCCCACCAGCATTTCCTCCAGTTTCTTTGGAACAGGCAGAGATGGCAGTTCACGTGTCTCCCATTTGGACTGTCCTTACGCCTTGGTGTTTCACCAAGGTATTAAAGCCTGTGGTGACAGAGTTGCGTCAGCGTGGATTGAGGCTGATAGTCTATTAAGACGACATCTAGATTATGGCGCAAGACAATCAACTGCTGCGAGAACAGGTGGCAGAGACAACACAACTACTGGAGCGGTTGGGGTTCTTAGTGAATTGGGAGGAATCTCACATAATTTCCACCCAAAAGATGGAATTTCTGGGGTGTATCATTGATTCAGTGCACGAGACACTGCGCTTCCTGTTATCAAAGATAAATAATATCAGAAAGGAGATCAAGGTGATTCACAGCAAAGGTCCAGTGTCTCTAAGGGATAGAAGGAAGGCTTTCGTCCTCCATCCAAGCAATTTTCTCTGGTTCTCTTCACTACAGAGCACTGCAATGGCTAAAAACACAACACCTGCAGCAAGGCATCATTGCCGAGCGAGGCCCGCAGCAACCGCAGCTTCTGAAACGAGAAAATAAACAGTAAGAGACTGAATTTAGCTGTCAAAACCCATCCGAGTTCCCCATTCAGCACAACCTTACCTGAACAGATGATCAGCCGCTCCACTCACTTCTTGTGCAGTGGTCGACCTAACCAAAGGTATCCTACGAGACCTGCATCTTTGGAAAGGAATATAAAGAGACATGCTAGAGCGCACCGTGCCACCCGACAAGAACAAACAGCACGAACCACGCTGCACTCTGCGCTGCAAGCATCTGCAGGGATGGCACTGAGCTGTACGAAGACTCCATACCTTCAGCATCCAGTGCGTCACAGCTGGCCTGGACCACTACTCACAGTGAAGCAATAGGAGTCGGATGCTTGCCTGATATCTCCAGCCTGTCCTCTTCATCCAAATATGGTGTACACAACTGCCTGTGCGCCAGCCAGACTATCTAAGGGGAGCACAAGGGCAAGGTGGGGGGAAAGCTGGGGGACACATACTGAATATCTGCACTTACTTATCTCTAGGTCTTTAACCAACCCCCCCTCGCACATCTTACCAGAGGTTCCAACTTCTACTGGGTCCCTCCCAACCTCACTGCTCCCTGGGTGTTGGTCCTTCAGCAGACCAGTGGGGGGAAGGAGTGGCTTGGGCATTAAGCGTAGCAGAGTTATCCTGTGGGGGCAACACTTCGGAACAGTCTGGACCAGGCACTTCTGCAGGGCACCAGAGGTAAGCAGTACAGCGGGGTGATCTCGACCAGGGGATGCTGGTCGCCCACGCAGAACAGACTGCATATCAATTGTCTGGAGCTGTTGGCGGGGACCCTCACAATCAGGAGCCTGACACACTGTTGTATTCTCTTGAAGATGGACAAGGTCTCAGCCATACATTATATCAACCTGCTGGGCGGAATGAAATACAAGATGTCAGCAGAGATAGCCAAAGTGTTCTGGCACCTCTGACTAGCTAGACAAATCAGTGTGACAGCGGAATACCTATCCGGTTTGGCAAATCAGGTAGCAGACTAGAACTCCCGGTACCTCAAGGATTCCAGTGATTGGCAGCTGGATAGGACGTGTTTTCGCAACCTGACAGGAGGCCTGACCCAGAATTGGCTGACACGGATACATTCCTATAGGAATGGGGGCCAAGTCTAGTGTACGCCTTTCGCGATGATAGTGAGGACTCTGGCGCATGTGAGGAGGCAGAGGCTGAGGCCTCTTGGAAGAGTCAAGCGTGGTTCACAGACCTCCTGTCATGCGACAATCTGTTATTGTTACCCAGTTGGCCGGAGATTCTTCGGGACCCGGGATTAGTACTCACAGGAACCCTCTAAAGGGATCCTTGAAAAAGCCAGGCCTATCGGGATATAACGACTGGCTCATTGGAGAATCCTGGGCACCAAAGACGACTAAGTGCTACCGAACAGCATGGGCAAAATGCCATAGTTGGTGTCTGGCTAGGACCGTCCATCCCACTTCAGCGGATGTGATTCACATAGTAAATTTTTTGGCAGCCCTAGCCGCACAAGGGAAAAGATTCAGGACTGTGAATACTTCCAGATCAGCCATCTCAGCGGGACACAAGCACGCCTCCACATTGTGTATAGACGCATTAGGCACATTATGAATACCCAATGAATAAAATTTTGCGGAGCATGCTCTGGTCTCGAGGCTACTCAAAGTAGTAAAGGCCATTCAACCTCTCAAACCGAAGTATACACGTTTGTGGGACGTGTATATAGAATTGCAGTTCTTTGCAGAGATGGCCAGATAACCATGAACTGACCAGGAAGGAGCTCTCTGCTAAGTTGCCCATGCTTCTTTGTTAAGTAGCATGCAGGAGAGTACCAGACATAGGAGCATTGGATGTAGATAGAAAGTCATTTGCCTCAGAAGGAGTGACTTTCCATGTGAGAAAAAGGACTAGGAACGCTATCACCTCTGTGTCATTCCCAAGCTTCCCTGTGCAGCCTAAGTTGTGTAAGTTTCCTATAGGAATGGGGGCCAAGTCTAGTGTACGCCTTTCGCGATGATAGTGAGGACTCTGGCGCATGTGAGGAGGCAGAGGCTGAGGCCTCTTGGAAGAGTCAAGCGTGGTTCACTGACCTCCTGTCATGCGACAATCTGTTATTGTTACCCAGTTGGCCGGAGATTCTTCGGGATCCGGGATTAGTACTCGCAGGAACCCTCTAAAGGGATCCTTGAAAAAGCCAGGCCTATCGGGATATAACGACTGGCTCATTGGAGAATCCTGGGCACCAAAGACGACTAAGTGCTACCGAACAGCATGGGCAAAATGCCATAGTTGGTGTCTGGCTAGGACCGTCCATCCCACTTCAGCGGATGTGATTCACATAGTAAATTTTTTGGCAGCCCTAGCCGACAAGGGAAAAGATTCAGGACTGTGAATACTTCCAGGTCAGCCATCTCAGCGGGACACAAGCACGCCTCCACATTGTGTATAGACGCATTAGGCACATTATGAATACCCAATGAATAAAATTTTGCGGAGCATGCTCTGGTCTCGAGGATACGCAAAGTAGTAAAGGCCATTCAACCTCTCAAACCGAAGTATACACGTTTGTGGGACGTGTATATAGAATTGCAGTTCTTTGGAGAGATGGCCAGATAACCATGAACTGACCAGGAAGGAGCTCTCTGCTAAGTTGCCCATGCTTCTTTGTTAAGTAGCATGCAGGAGAGTACCAGACATAGGAGCATTGGATGTAGATAGAAAGTCATTTGCCTCAGAAGGAGTGACTTTCCATGTGAGAAAAAGGACTAGGAATGCTATCACCTCTGTGTCATTCCCAAGCTTCCCTGTGCAGCCTAAGTTGTGTCCGGTCAAAAACCTTAAGCAGTATGAAGCGAGAAGTAACCCACTCAGGTCTGCCGGAGTGAGCCGTTTGTTCTTCACACTGCGTAAACCTTTTAAAGCAGTTTCAGTAGCCACCCTGGCTCGCTGAGTCAAGTGGGTCATGCTCCAGGCAGGGATCGACATCAAGAGATTTGGAGCGCACTCGGCACAGTGTGCCATGGCTTTGAAAGCTTTTGCCAGTGAAGCGCAGCTTCAAGACATAATGAAAGCCGCTGATTGGTCGAATTAATCAACCTTCAAGACCTTTTATTTTAAGCACGTGGAACGGGTGGCCTCGTTGGTGGTAAGTAAGGTTTGAACAAGCATAATCCGAGCCTCTGGGTCTTGACGTAGAAGTCAGATTTTCCAGACTAACGTACATGAAAGTTATCATTCTATGAAAGACATGGAGGAAAAGTATTATCCCACCCATGAAATCGCTGAGCGGTTGGAGAGGGCAGTAGACTCTTGCCAAGCGATACACAAAAGAGGTGCAAGCAACGAGGCCAAGAAGGGGGCAAGAGCAGTGCAAGTGCATGTGATTGCCCCTCCCCATGGCAGCTATCACAGTCTATTACATGTTTATTATTTCTAGGAACGAAGAAGAAGCGGACAGGATCCGGTTCGGAGCGTAGACCAGTTGAGGAAGCTGTGCCATATTCGGCAGCATCGGTCCATCTTGTTTCGACTATTTCAAGCTTCAGTTACGGCTCTCGAGGCAGCGGCAGAAAGAGGAACAAAATGGAAGGTCGCAGGCATTTATGTTGGAAGGCATACCTGAATTGGAGGGCGAGATCAGGTGGAAGGAGTTGGGGCATTCGCGTTTATTGTTTAAAGACAGTCTTTCAATAAGGAAGTGCTCTTTTGTTAATGTTTAAACTTGTTGGTTTTTGCTGCTCGAGTGATAAATAAGAGAACAAGCATAATACTTTGCCTCAGTGTCTTCAATAGAATTATGACTTTCCTGTACATTAGTGTGGAAAATCAGAATTGCGAGCTATATATTTGTACACAACACATAAAAACGCAGAGGGCTCCTTCTATTCAGTGAGCATTATATTTGAAGATGACGAGCATCTTCTACTCGGTGGGCACTGTATATGAAGACAATGCAGAAGTAGCTGTTGATGAGATATTCCGTAGGCTACAGTAGTGGAGTAATGCATATAGCTAAATGCGAGAACTGGAAGTGTTTAGGGACACCATATACGTGTGTACTGGTTGTACATTACCAAACCGGGGTGGGATGAATGACTTGCATTTAACTATGACAGACAGCCCTACTCCTGCAAATCACATCAAAGTTAGTGTCTGTCCCAACATCAGCCCCTGGACAGCTTGCTTTAATTGCAGTGCACTTGACACAAAAGTGACGACAGAAAGAACGAAAAAGATGGACGAGGCACCCCGATAACCGGGGCAGGGTCCTCCTCCTCCCTCCTCCCTGGGTAAGGGGGAGGGATAAGTCCAAGCGTGCCAAAGTGCTTGGAAAGCCCGCGAAGGGCAACAGAAGAAAGGGGTGGTCAAGCCCCAGATAAGTGGCGAACTCCTGCTGTAAGGAACTTACACCACACAGCAGAAGGACGCCCACTGCTGCAGAAAGGATTTTCGTTTTAATTCCAGGAGGAGTCGAAGTGCTGCTGGAGTAGTTCACGGAGCAGCGTTGAAGTCGGAGGACGGGCGTGCAAAGAGATCGAGCAGCATCGCAGGTGGAGAAGACCAGCAAGTGCGGCAGTTGGTGAGCGTGTCAGAACCTGGGAACTGTGCTTCGTGGGACCCGGATTAACGGTGTTGGTGTCTCTGGCCGCCGTTGGAAGAACAGCGAAAGGAGGCGAGGAGCGGCCGGTGGAGGATCCAAGCGGTGCAGCCAGTGCGGGCGGTCGGCTCGAGGTGAGCGGCAGACGGAGGTGACCCCATGAAGACAGAAGGTAGGCAAACGCAAGCAGTGAGCTGCCACGTTTAAGAAAGCGGGCGGAGTGAAAGGAGAACCGGGCCGCACAGGGTGAAAGGCGGTAGCCGAAGGCTAATTAAATTAACGGAAGAGTAGCATATCGGCAGGACTGGGATATATTGAAAACCTTATATAAGCGGTGCAGGACAAAGACTCAGAGAAGTCGGAACGGGGCACAGAGCTTGTCACGCACATCCGGCTGGTGAGCGGAGCGACTTGCAATAAAGCGGAGTGGGCAGGCAACGTTGTGAGCTGCACGTAATTAAGGGGAACTTTTTGCTAGAATTTTGAAGCAGTTCTGGTGAATCGGTTTTTCAGTTGTGGCATTAGGGGACAATACACGTGGCACTGCATTGAATTGAATTGAAGATTCAAACAGGAAGAGACACTGCCTAAGCGAACAGTTTCAATACAAGGTGCACTAGGAGGAGGTGAGCTAAAGACAATTGGAATAAGCAAACACCTGGGTGCAGTGCATGTGCCTGTGTTTACAGACAGAAGGCATTGCACAGAAAGGGTCATACAACAAAGCAGATGGCTACACAAGGCCAGGGTGCCACAGGGTTCTCTTGCCCCCAGAAGGACTTGGAGGCCTTCTTGTCTATGGACCAGTTGGCAGCGCCCAGGCATGGGCCTGGATGAATCAATCTAGTAGCCTCACACATGGGGGGCGAGGCTGCCGGCCCCAGCCAGAGGGCTGATTCTCCTCTGATGTTCACTAACACGTCCTGCGATGAAGGCTTTTGGGAGATCCAGGAAATAGAGGAAGAAGAGGAGGAAGAAGAAGGTCAGAGCGAGGAAGAGGAGCCGGCATCCAAAAGGAGGAGGAACATGACCGAGAGGGCAAATGCCAGCAAGCAGCAAGCGGTGGCAGCGAGAAAGCGCAGATCGGCTGGCGCAAAAGGAAGGGGGAGGGCGCAGGAGCCTGTATGCTCAATGGCGCCTGTACCTGCTGAGGCTCCGAGGAATCGTGGCAGTGCACCCAGCGCACCTGTAGCCAATTCAGCGGTAGCAGCGGGGGGACCCACATCCTTAGAGATGGTAAAAGATATGTTCATGCAGTGTATGCAAGCATGGGGGAATGGTGGCTATGGTCAAATGTCATGTGGGAATGTTAATGCGTTTAATCAATTGGGGAGAAATGCTGAGGCAGTTCAGCATCTGGGGGAGAACCTGGGATCACGGGGCTTGGGTTCTGGGGTAAGCCAAGCATTTGCATTGCCCGGCGCTGGTGCAGTAGTAATTGGTGGGCACTTGACAAAGGCCAATTCAGCACCAGGAGGCTCTCTCGGTCATGGGTCGGCAGGGTGAGTGCAAGGTGTTGCTGCGCCCGGGGTCCCCTCTTGTGTTTTATTTTTTCGTATTTTTATTTGGTTTATTTATAAATCGCAACCAGGCCCAGGGGCATACGGGCGCGCACGTTTTTTGATCATGTTACATAAGAGTACAGTTACATTAGCAAGCAGTAGGTAACAGTTACAATAGTTGCAGTTACAAATAAATACATACATTGGTATTACAGGTACAAGCATACATGTTGCAATTAAGGCAGTGGGCCGAAGGTGAGACAGATAGTAATATTATTTACAATATGTACAGTGGGTAGGCAGTAAATCTAAGCTCTAGGATGTTAAGCTGTCAATGTGTCCAGGTCATGAAGCCAACGTTTGGTGTTGCGTTTAAATAGGTTGAAGGAGGTTACAGACCTGTTTGGAACAGGTAGTGTGTTCCATAGCTTTGAGGCTTGTACAGGGAAACTAACTCCTCCCGAGTTATGGAGTTTGAATCTCGGTATAGACATAGTGTTAACTTGAGCTGTTCTAAGTGGTCTTGTAGATGTGTGTGGAGTAAGTTGGTTAGAGATGTAGGATGGTGCGAGGTTAGCCTTAGCTTAGTGGGTAAGGGCAAGAACTTTGAGGGATATTCTGTGCTCTATTGGGAGCCAATGCAGATTATGGGCCTCATTACACGTTGTGCGGTAATGGAATACCGGTACCGGTAAAGAATTACCGGTACCGTTAATTCCCTAAGCCAATCACGACCCGAACCCACCGCTATCTGCGCACCCGTTAATTACGGTGCCACTAATAGCGACAAGGTCGCGGGCGCGCGACCCCCAGGCCGGAATTAGCGCCATGGCGCTAATACCAGGCCAGCACAAGCCATGCGGACATGGTATTAGCGGCATGTTAAACACCCAAAAACCCCTTACCGGCATGGCGCTAATAACGGCATCGAAAATCACCCGTTAAGAGACCTGAGCAGTGTACCCATCAACTACAGATGGACACAATCAGCACAGGTGCATGCAATGGAGACAGGCAGCACAAAAGAGCACACCACACCCCTACCCACACCCCTTCCCACACCAAGATGGTGCCAATAGCAGCAGCATGACATGACAGCCTTGACTACATGATAGCAGTGCAGCACTAACAACAACAGCCCACACCAGAGGTGACCCGTAACAGGTACCCATTCCTCACACCATACAGGCAATGCCAGCGATCCACTGAGGAGGTGGCTCCCAACACCTGTACGGAACCCACAGAACCAGCAGGAAGAGGACAACAATATAGTACATCCCTCCAATGACAGTGCTCCGCTGCCTAAGCGGCCTGGGTGTGGACAACCATGGCATGTGTAGAGCATCACAAAATGTGCATATGATGGAACGTGCCTATGCCACCTGAAATTGACATGCAACCACCAGAAGAGTATGATATGGCTGAGGATGAGTGCGGGTGGAATGCCCCGGCAGGACATGAAAGAGGCAGTGCCAAGGAGGCACACGATGTACATCAGCATCTGATTCTGTAATCTCATCATGCACCAAGGTGAAATAGCATGGACGTAGATGGGAATTGTTGCCCTGGTGCATGTTTCAAGGCCCACAAAGGACCCTGTCCACAATGAATGACACATACACAATAATGGAGACCACGCTTGGGTTTCAAACTCTGAACAGTGTATATTGAACATATTGTGGTACGAAAGTGCATTACCCAAACTCCCAAAATACACCCTTACCCCCCTCCCCCCTCAACACACCCAAACAGACCCTTACCCCCCTCCCCCCTCAACACTCCCATGTGAGTCTCATGACGTGATTGTGTCCATCGCCACATGTGGCACACGAATCCTGGTGGCCCTATTTGCCAGTGCCTGCATCGTCATCTGGTGGTTGTGAAGCCGTGCGCCGCAGGTTCCGCATAGACCGGCGCAGGGGACTAGTCTGGCGTGAACTCCCAGACGAGGAGGGGCCTGGTTCTTCCTGGGCCGTGAGTGGGCACCGACGCTCAATAGCGTCTGCTATGCGGTTCATGGCCTGCCGCAGTTGGGCCATTTCACTGCAGATTCGGCTGGTGCATGCCTCCATGCCCTCCCTTGTCTGCTGTGCCAATGTAGCAATGTCCTCCCTCAGGCGGACTGTCTCTGCCACATGTTGACCTACTAGGCCACTCATCTCGTTCTGCCTCTGGTAGATGCTCGAGAGGTCATGTCGCATGGTGGGTGCTGGTGGGATGGCTGATGCACCTGGTCCCATTTCACTTGCATCAGGAGAGGATATCTGGGGGCTCCATATCCCTTCAGGGGTGGGTGAATCTCCATGACTACCCGGACCTGAGGAGTACCTCGGGCTTGCCAGTAAGGGGCTTGTTGGTCTGGGGCTCTGGCTATCGGCATCAATGGCAGGTGTGTCCTCCTCATCTGAAGGTGGGGCCGTGGCTGCTGCTTCACCCGTTGAGCTGGTGGCAGCAGAGTGCATTCCCTCGATGCTGCCCTCACCTGCTGGGAGACACACTTCCGTGGGTGCCACGACGGGAGCAGCCATGGCCTGTGGATGCGTGCAACTGGTGTCCAGGCTGCTTTTGTCCCTGTGGTCATGGACACTCGTCCTGGCTGCCCTAGTGGATGTGGCGGTGTCCCCTGTGGCATCCCTCCTTGCTTTTTTGCTGGATGTGGGAGCAGGTGTGGAAGTGCGTGCCTCCTCAGTGTCAGTGTGTGATCCTGCAAGGGTGAGAAATGTTGACAACCATCAGTAATGGGTCGACCTGCCTTGAGCAAAATGAATACGTCATGCCGTTCTATGCATTCCGGGCTCTTCAGTGTGGATGCAGGTAATGGGGATGTTGTGTGGGTCATGCATGAATGGGTCTGTGTTGTTTGGGCATGTGGTGATGCATGCATGTCTGTTTGTGGCTGGAGCCACGGCATTGATATGGACACATGATTGGGGGGAACATCACACTTCACTGTGCATTGTTTGATGCATACACTCACCTCCATCGGACGAAACGGCCACGCCATGCTCCATTTGTCCAACTCCCTCAATGCATTCCACCCCGATGGTTGATGCGCATGTCTCCTCCCACTCGGTGAGCTTGATTGGCGATTCACTGCCTCCTCCTGTGCCCGTAGCCAGGTTGCGGTTCACGGATAGGATGTTCCGCACACGGAGCCGGAGGTCATCCCACCTCTTTCGGCAGTCTTTGACTGTGCGGGTTGTGGTGCCTACCGCGCTGACCTTGTGGGCTACCTCTTCCCAGATGGCCTTCTTCTTCACAATGGTCTCCCGACGCATGTCGTTGTTGAAGACGACATGAGCATTGTCTGCTAGTGTCTGCGTTAGCATCAGGAGCTCCTCCTTGCAAAACTTCTCCTTGCGTTGCCGCTCAGACGATTTTTTAATGGCCTTGGGCATCTTCACGGTGTCCTTGGTGTATTTCCCAACGCGGTTCCTGGTAAGGTGTCCTGGATAAGGGGGATGGCAATGGATTGTGTTTTTAAAGATGGCCGCCGTGCTCTTTCCCGTTCCGGTGCGATGACGCTATTTCCGTTTCCGCAATATAGCGGTCACCGCTATTTGCGGAAGCCGCTATTTGCATGTGGCGGCAGGGCGGAAGTGCTAACAGCGCTTTCGAGGATGCCGTTAAGGGACTTTTTTGGGACTTTTGCGGCATGGCGGTAGGCTCATTACCGGCATGGCGGTAGGCTCGTGCCCGCGATCTCGTAATGGCATGCAATTTGCGGCCTCTTGCGAGGGCGGACACGCTATTTACGCCATGCCGGTAATTGCCGGTTTTTACCGCATACCGTGTAATGAGGCCCTATGTCTAGTCTCAGAGATATGCGACTTCTTAGAGATGTTGAGGGCTGCCCTAATGGCATTATTTTGAGTTACTTGTAGTTTGTGAATATTTTTGCAGCTAGTGCCTAAGTAGCGTGCATTACAATAATCTACTTTGGACAAGACTAACGTTCTAGCAAGAGTAATGCAGTTGGGAGTGGAGATAAACGGCCTACATGCGGTAATAGGTTTACATGTGTAGGCGGCTGAAGACGCTACTGCATTGGTTTGTTTGGTGAAGGATAATGTGGCATCGAGGTAGATACCAAGGGTTTTAGTATTATTAGAGACAGTGATGGGGTTACCATCAATAGTGAATGATTTGAAAGCAGTATTTAGTTTTTTTAGTTTAGCGTGAGTACCAAGGATAATCAACTCAGTTTTTTCGTCATTGAGACAAAGTCCACGGTGTGCCATCCACCCTTGTATTACTGCATATATTTCATTGAGGGTTTTGCTATCAGTTTCATAGTCGTCAGAGATAGGAATGAGTATCTGGGTGTCATCTGCATAATTAGTATACGTGACACCCAGATAGTCAAGGATATCGAAAAGGGGCTTCGTAAATACATTATAGAGCGTTGGGGACACGCAAGAGCCTTGCGGGACACAACAAGGGGCTGGTGAGGGTTCAGCCGAGTCAGTAGGAGAAAAGACCCTCATGGTTCTGTTAGTCAAGAAGGAGCTGATCCAGGAAGTGGCTGCGTCGGAAAAGTGAGCTGCAGATTTCAGGTGGTGGCAAAGCGTTTGGTGGTTGACCAAGTCAAAAGCTGCTGACAGATCAAGCAATAAGCAGTGCTAGTTTGCCATTGTCTTTTAAAATGTGAATCTGAGTAGTGAGATCTATTAGGGCAGTTTCCGTGCCATGTCTAGGTCGGAAGACGGTTTGCCTTAGTCCCAGAAGATTGTTTGTTTCCAGATAAGCCTGTATTTGCAGGTAGGCTGCTCTATCTAGTATCTTTAGTAAGAAGGGCACAGTTGTTATTGGCCTATAGTTAGACGGGTTGGCTGGGTCAAGAGTGGGTTTTTTGATTAGTGGGATGGCCCAGGCGTCTTTTAAGTTATCAGGCACTACTCCTTTTGAAGGAAGCGTTGATAAGGTTAGTAATGAATGGTGCCAGTTCATGAGCTGCTGCTTTGATAATCGGAGCAGGACAAGCGTCGTCTTGGCAATTCGATGGTTTAAGTTTCCTAATGATGTTTTCTACTTCCCAAATTCAGAGGGGTGAGAAACTAAATGGTTTACAGGTTGGCTCAAAGGTAGGTGACTTGTTAGGAAGTTGTTTGTGATCAGGGTCAGCGAGTAACAGGTCTTTTTCCGCATCGATTTTAGATTGTAAATGGGCTATTTTATCTAGAAGTGCCTTCTGGATGTTGCTGCACCATAGTGCATCTGATCTGTGACACATTTATCAATAGGGGCAATCGGGGATTCTAATTCTTTTAGAATCTTAAAACGTTCTTTTGTTAGATTCCGCTTGTTCAATCCTTTTGTTATAGGTGTCTTTTTTGGCAAGTATAATAGCTTGTTTATAACTAGAAGTTGCTATAATGAGTTCATTTTTATTATTTACTGAAGGGCACTTTTTCCAATGTGCTTCTGCCATTCTCTTAGTTTTACGTAGCTCTCTAAGATGCGACGTGAACCATGTATTCAGGTGACGTTGTGGTTTAGGTTTCTGCAATGTTAGCGGGGCAATGGTATTCAAGGCTTTCAGTAATGCCTGATTGTAAATGTCTACTAAGACTGTGGGGTCGGAGGTGGCCATGTTGTCAAGAAGGGGAAGTAATAGCGGTAGGAGTTTATCTGGTGTAATGTCTTTCTTATTTCTAGTGCGGGTGGCTGGAGCGATGATAGGAGCAGGGTGTTGTGTGTTGGCTTTGATGGAGAAGGTCATTTTATGATGATCCGACCAAATACATGGATCATTGGATAGAAGATCGATCAAGCAGTTAAGGTTGGTGAGCCAGTCCAATGTTCTTCCTTTGATATGTGTGGGCTCATGAATAATATGGGTATGACCCAAGTCTGATAGGGCGTTAGCTAGATCACAGGCATTATTATTTGTGGGGTCATTAAAACCAAGGTTGAAGTCCCCTAGTAGGATAGTTTGTGAATTAGGTTTAGTGTCGGTGGATACAAGGGATACAATATCCTCTATGAATGTGGAAATGGGTCCTGGTGGTCGGTAGATAAGGTGCACTGTTGCTGTGTGGTTAGGTGATAGTGGCAGTTTGATGGACAGGGATTTGGCAGAGAGAATTTGAGCGTCCTGAATGACTCTAATGTCGTAGGTGTTTCTGAAGATGAGGGCAAGTCCGCCTCCCTTCACTTGGTTGGTGTTTCTATCGCATTTTATGATAGCATAGTCATTTGGTATATCAAGGGCCAGAGATGGTCCAGAGGCTGCATTAAGCCAGGTTTCCGTAACTGCGAGGAGATCAAGCTTTTCATGAGTTATGGAGTCAGCGATGTCCAGTGCGTGTGCGGATAGGGACCTAGCATTCACCAAGGCTGCTTTGATGAATGTGTCTTTTGCAGGAGTTATTTGCAATGGTAGAGATTGGCCATGTATGGTGATGGGGGCTAGCTTGCTGTCTAAATCAGTGGCCAGATTAGCTAGAGTATTGTTCCTGCGCCGAAGTTTGTTGATCATGTGGGCATGTGGTTGGGGGTTTTTGAATTGCAATCGTGCTCCAAGTCTGGAGTTTCTAATTGAGATGCTTGGGTGGTAAGAGCATGGTATGCTTGGGGCATTGTTGTTAGTGATGTTGTTACAGGATAGGGATGAGCTATTATAAAGCTTCAGGTATGGACGTTGTTTTGGTGGGGTGGTTCTAGAATTGAGTCTGAGGTTTCTATTAGTAATAGTGCAAGGTTCATTGGGAGTTGGTCTGGTAGCAAAGTGGCGTATCCAGAGTGCTGGATCGTCCAAATAAGTGTTGGCAGTGTCCATAGTAGTAGTCCACAAGGTGTGGGTTATAGCTAGCTTAGGTGTGCTAGTGTGTGTGTGTTGGTTAGTATGTAGGTAGGGCTGGCCTGTCCAACGTCTAGTGTAAATGTACATTAGGTGGAGGAGTGTAGTTAGGCACCAATACATAGTGGAAGTAAGCTAAGCCAGTGGGCAGGGATGGAGGACTCAGAGTGTGTAGTGAGTACTATGTCTGAATGCAATGGATAGCATCAGGTGCTGGCATAAGGCTAGTGGCACAGGCAGCACATGAGTTCAATTAAGAGCACGTAGTACAGGTTAAGGCATCAGGTGATAACATCAGGTGATGGCATAAGGCTAGTGGCACAGGCAGTACAGGAGTTCAATTAAGAGCACGTAGTACAGGTTAAGGCATTAGGTGATAACATCAGGTGATGGCATAAGGCTAGTGGCACAGGCAGTACACACGTTCAATTGAGAGCACATAGTTCAGGTTAGGCAGACTGGCAGGTGTGATGGCTAACCTTAAATCATTTAAATACAATAGGTGACACGAACGTGACCGTATGTAATATGTAACATCAGGTGACAACATTTGGCTACCAATACATAGAACGCCACATGAGTTATGTCAGATGTAAGTTGGCAGAGAGTGAGAGTGCGGCTAAGCATACAGGCAGCGAACATATAGGCAATGATGGCCAAGTATTGCAGTAATTAAGCATAGCACATGGAGACGGTTCAGGCAGTTACTTGCGCTTAGTGGATTAATCTACAGAATGTAGTCGAGTAGATGAAGTGGAGCATGGGTGCCGTGAGTGCTGGGCAAGCAGGGGAGTCGCAAGAACAAACAAAGTCACATGCTTCTATGTCGCCAATGTAATCAACAGTTATGTGCGCAGCCAGCCAGCAAGAGCAGTGAGAGTGCATATGTAATGGAGACAGTAGTGAGGACAGGGTCTGGCGAGATACATATAATTGTTGCGCATAAGTAATTACGAGCTATCAGTCATCGCTATCATCGGGACGGCGGCAGAGCTGATGCGGGAGGCTGGCCAGAGTTTGGCGTTCAGGCGGTGAGCAGTATCAGGGTGCAGACGTGCAGAGCAATTGGGTGTTGGTAGATGCGCATAGATTGGAGCGAGGGGGAGCGGGCAATTACAGTAGGGTGGATCATCAAGCACAGATACAACGTGCAGTGAGGCGCGGGTGCACAATAATGGAAATATGAAATTTACGGCGACATAGTCTTATCAAAAGTCATTTGTAGTTCGTTTACTCACGGGCCCCCTGAGGGAGGCTGAGTTCACTGTTGTAATGGGCCAGGAATCCGGCAGGGGGTCTGTGCAAACGGTGAGGAAGGCTCAGGACAGGCGAAGACAGGAATTGGCCTTATTGTCCTGGGCTTTGATGGGAGTGGGCCAGCTTCGCCTACCGGCTGGCGATATACTATAGAAGAGGGCTCAATGGCCAATCAGAGCTGAGAACAGTCAGCTATGCCCAGTTAGGCACTGGGCCTCGTCGAGGTATGAAGGGCGGCCAGCAGTTAACCAAGTGCAGTGTGGAGTATTAGGTAATGTCACACAGTACGGAAGGCCGATGCCGGGCTTTGCCCCTGCAAGGGTTGCAGGGAACTCCTTAGTATGGCACATACCAAGGCCCTAAAGGAGAGGGTGTGGCAAAAAGAATTTCTGGAAATCCTGGATTTGGTTGGAATGGAACCTGAGGGTGAAGGGTTAAGTGAGTTAACTGAAATAGAGAGTGATAAGAAGGATAGGGAGAGACCAAAGGTTGGGGGCACTATGCACAATTGGCTGAGAGCCTTTATGATGTATACATCCATCATGATTGAGCGATTCCCGCAGGATGCAGCGCCAATGATTTCATATGAGCAGTACATTCAGAACCTGAATTTGAAATATGGCAGCGACGCCTGGCTAAATTATGACAGGGGCTTCAGGCTTAAGATGCAGGTCTGGCCCGCAATGTCTTGGGATGAGGTTGATATTGACGGTTACATAGACAAGATGGTACCCCCCAGAGGGTTGGGGGAAAAGGTTCAAGGGGAAAAGCTTATACAACACTGGAGGGACAATAAGTCTCAAGGGGGGGGGAGTAAACCAGATATTGGAATATCTATCACAAGAAAAACAAACTCCCTGCCTCTTGCAGTCAGGTAGAGTATAGTAGAGCAGATCACTAGACTTCTAGGGGATGGGTCACGTGTCTACACTCTTAACATCAGGTATTTGTGTGTATGGAGAATTCAACCAAGTCACACTATCATTAATCAAAAACTATAGCAAATTTAATACACATTCATAAAAAACAGTTATAATAAAACATCATAAGAAACATTAGAAATCTCATAAAGTGACAATGTGCAAGTGCAACCTTATACTGGTAGAAAGCCTCCAAAGGGTCTACCTGTATGAGATGTAAGGTGCATGTAATTTACAGTGCAAAGATACACAGGACCGTACCTATTTAACAACACACTCAAGGTGCAAAATACTTGGATACAGCAATGTTGTCAATTTAAAACTATGGTCTAATAACCATAATTGAAAACCACAATTCAAGAAAACAAGCGGAAAACCAAAAATGTAGAGTACTAAACAATTCTGGTTACTCTATGGTTGGTACTTATGTCTTGTACTGATCTAATAAGCAACCTATGAGAGTATTTATCTCGTTCACAACATTTGGTATTAATGTTGACAAAAACCCTACATGTTTCGTTCCTCTGAAAGATAATTATGTTATGGGAACTTCTTCAGGGGTAAAGTGTTTCCAAAATGTCTAAACCCAAAAGGGGTTGTTACTTAGTATGTGGTTCCAAGGTAGTTCAGTAGTCAATAGCTGAATGTCAGATGTTTAAAGGGCGGGTAGACAAGGAAGGTATATTTCCCCAGTAAAACAATTGTAGAATAATTTTGTTCACAATTCACTTCTCTGTTTAGTAGAGTAAGGACGTCTAGACCAGACCTGTACGAAAAAACACAAGAAAGGCACCTAATTAATGAGCGTCACCTATCTAGTTTACCACAGTAAAAATACGTTTTGGTATAGTGTGGGCGCTTACCGTATTACTGAATAGTAACAGCGTCCGGAGGTGGCTGGGCGGAAATGCTACAAGGCAGTCACCATAAACCCTGTGGATATAAAGACGGGGGCATATTGATAGTCTGTCATCTATAGATGCGGAAAGTTGGCAGGCGGTAAGCGTGCCTATCAAACAGATGGTATGACACAACCACTCAATGTAGATAAATCAATGTAACTCACTGTGTAGCTGTACAACGTTGTCTGTACATGCACCTTAATGCAGAGTGTTGATGTTGGAGACACCTGTAGGAGGTAGAGGTATATATATATATATATATATATATGTATAAGTATAAATATAAACAAATAGAACAAGGAGCAGAACACGTGGGTGAGTAAAGATGAGAGAACACCTCACTGTGTCCCAAAGCGCTGCTTGATCAATTTTAGGAGCGTCTTGGTGATGTAAAATAGCTAGCGCGAGTGGTAAAAGCGCCACGAGTGACTGTATCATGCAATAAAAGATAGAGGGTAGATACAGTATCAGTGACTAATGTCGCAGTCTAACATACGTAAGTGCAGTAGAGCTAGCTCTTGGTCGAAGTTTGCAGGACGTAAGTGAAGACAAGGTAAAATGGAGCTGGCAGTGACCAGAAAGCACTGTGTTTGGTTAAGGTGGTGCGGAGGCAAGTGACATGACAAGGAAATATGTGTGTCTATAAATAATCACTGACACAGCAACACAGAGGCGTCATATCGGATTGCATACTCAGTAGGCTTTGGTAAGAACATCACCGCAGATGGGATTGCAGAATCACTAGGGTAATGGAAGTAAGGTATAAAAATAAATACTGAATCTACAAGCTCTGGAAAGACGCGCCGAGTACTGGAGAATCATGCAGGACCGCTCGGAATGACCTGTTCGGCGCTTGAGGGAGGAGCACCATAAATGGAACGAGAGGGTCACGGTACGATTGTGTGAACGCACCGTCAGCGGTCACGTGTCAGATGTCATGTATGTAAATATAGACTAAAGGAGTAACGCGTCCTCAGTGGATGTGCGTCTACCATGATGGAGCGGTGTGGGAACTGGCGGTAGAGGTGAGAAGGAATGAAACCTGAGTTGCAGCGGGAATGTGACGATCAGTCGAATCAACATGAAGTACATAATCATATATATATTACAAATAGGGACCCTATGAGTAAGTTCGTATCTAGGTAAAAGATCACAAATATACTAGTTCCAATCTTAAAAATAATATTGGATATAGATGTAACGGATGACTATAGTGCTTACAATGGGTCGGCCAGGTAAATAGAAAACAACCAAATGCCAGAGTACAACACATCGTGTTCTATATAATACATGAGTGGCCTGAGGACTAGAGTAGAGTAATACTACTCATGAATGAGTCAAGAACACACTCCAATCAATATTTACATTTAGACCCGACACATGACTTTTCGTGAGGAAAATCATTTTTTGTTCTTGTACACTGAGTTTATGCTAACAGTTGTTTACATTGTCTGAGTCTCCAATTCTCATTATGACAGTCCATCTCAAATCTTCTGGTTTGTGGCCAACACTATTAAAGTGGCCTACTAGGGATGCATTTAGTGTGTTGGTTCTAATACAGCTTTTATGTTCGCCGATTCTAACCTTTATTTTTCTTTCCATTTTGCCGAACTACAATCTGTCGCAGGGGCACCAAATTGCCTATACAACCATACTGGTATTACAGTTGCTAAAGGATCTCTCTTCCCACAATTTCGGTAAGCCTAAATCTACTTACTCCTCTTCAGGGCACACTTGGGTTGCGGAAGTGGATAATCACCTTCTTCTAGGATGTGCCAGTTATTTTTGATTATTTTGGAGATTTCATTAGTCAATGGGTTAAATGTACTCACAAAGACAAGGCTGTCGTCTAAGACATTTTTTTGTCTGTACTCCAACAGCGACTCTCTGTTGTTATTGGTAGCCCTTTCTCTGGAGGACTTCAAAACTTTCTTAGGATAGCCTATTTTAATTAGATTGTCTTGCAGTTGGTGAGCTTCATGTACAAAATATTCCTTATTACTGCAATTCCTCTTCAATCTCAGGAATTGTCCAAACGGTAGATTATGTCTGGTATGTTTGGGGTGGAAGCTAGAAAATAACAGTAAGGAGTTTTTGTCAGTTTCCTTATGGTAAGGTTTAACTTCCAATATTGCTTCAGTTTTGTTTATATAGATGGTCAAATCTAGAAAGTTGATTTTATCGTAGCTTCTAGTATTAGTAAATTTAAGGAATGGATTTTGTACATTCAGCCATGCAATAACCAAGTCATAGGTAACATCATCTCCGGACCACACCATGAGGATATCATCGATATACCTCTTTCATAGTTTGATGTATTGTAAATAAGGGTTCATCTGGTTCAAGGGGAAAAGCACCAGTACTGGAAGGGCACATGGTCTTACTCACAGCTGGGTAGGCGGTCCTTTCGAGGGCACTCCTCCTGGAACTGCTGTTCCAGCTAGCATGGGGAGCAGGCAGACTGCTGGAAATTTGCAGAAGGGAACTGTCCCTTCGGCAAAGCTTGTAGATTCAAGCACTCAAAGGGCAAAAGCGCAGGGGAACGCAGCTCCTCGTCAGGTGAAGGGAAACAGCGAAGCAGTGCCAAGCCTAAGGATAAAGCAAAGCGTGATTAAAAGACATTTACCCACACCAGTTCAATTGCAGGCACTGATTCCTTTTCTAAATGTGTACCACAACAGTCTGATGCAAAAATTCTCTGGGAAGGTTTTAGGTGGGGGTTCAGGATCCCTTTCACTGGGGCTAAGGTTGGCAGGGAGGCTAAAAATTTGAAGTCGGCATTGGGGATGCCGGAGGTGTTGGCACAAAAAGTGGGAAAGGAAATTAAACTAGGGAGGGTTGCGGGTCCTTTCACCTCTCCTCCCCTGGAGAATTCTGTGGTACCACCCTTGGGGCTGGTTCCAAAGAAGGAGGTGAGGCAGTATCGGGTAATCCAGCACCTTTCCTTCCCTGAGGGGGAATCTGTGAACGATGGCATATCTGAAGAGCTGTGCAGTGTTCACTATGCTTCATTTGAGGATGCAGTAGAGATGGTGAAGTCCACAGAGAGAGGCGCTCTTATGGGGAAGGCTGACATAGAGACATAGAGTTCGCCTTCAGGTTATTGCCAATCCACGAGGAGAGTTAACATTTGCTGGGCTTCAAGGTACAAGATGATTACTTCTTCAACAAATGTTTGCCAATCCCAAGAGGGATCCGGGGGGAGGGGGTCCTCCATTACCTTGATGATTTCTTGTTTAATGGGAAAGAGGGAACAGCCGTTCGCTCATGAGCTCATTTCAGGGATTGATGGAGAAATGGGGGTCCTGCTAGCCAGGCGGAAGACAGTGGGCCCGGTCACGATACTGACATTTCTGGGGATCGAGATTGATTCTGTCTCAGGGGAGTGCAGGCTGCATAGTGAGAAAGTGCTGAAATTAAAGGAAACAATCGAGATTTTGAGGGGTAGGGACAAGGCCACCCTGAGGGAGCTTCAATCATTGGCGGGTAATCTCAATTTTGCGGGTAAGATCAACCCAGCTGGTAAGGTGTTCGCTAGGAGCATTGAGCTTAAAACGGTGGGTTTACAGCATGCATCACAGCATGTCTGACTAGGGTCGGAGGTTAAAGAGGATCTCAGAATGTGGATGGTTTCTTGGATGACTTTAATGGGGTGTTGCTATGGAGAGAGGAGTTGGCCAGTGGCAAAGGGCTCAAACTGTTCACTGATTCCTCATGCTCACATAGATTCAGGGCCATTTTGGGGGTGTGTGGTGTGGCCAGGCTTGCCCTGCAGCATGGCATTGTGAGGGGATTACTAGGGACATCACTATGCTAGAGGTGCTCCCCATTGTGGTTGCATTTAAGATGTCGGGCGGGCAGTTAAGGAACAAAAAGGTGTTGCTCTGGTCAGACAACTTGGCAGTGGTTCAGATCATCAATCAGGGGATGTCCAGCAACTCCAGGGTTCTGAAACAGATTAGAGAACTCACAAAAAGCCTGCTGACATTGAACACCGAGGTGAAAGCGTGACATATTCCAGGGGTGAAAACCGTGGCAGCTGACTCTCTCTCTCGTTTACAGTGGGAGAAATTCCAGGGGATTCCCGGACGATGACCCCCTTTAAGGCACAGTGGTGGGGCATGATTGGGGGGATCTGAGTTCCGTAATCCATGCAGCTCTAGCACCTGGCACAGCAAGAAGATACAAAGTGTGCTGGGAGCGGTTCTTGGCCTTCCAGAACGAGGTGTTGACAGAAAGGCAGGGAGATTTGCCAGTACGGGACTTCGTGGGATGGTGTTGGCAGTCTGGGAGAACTAGATCTTGGATGGCCTATCACCTGGTGGCAATAGCACACTATTACAAATTGGGGGGCAAAACAGATCCCACGAAGGAGCATTACATTGTGATGGCAATGAGAGGTTGGGCCAAACAGGCTGAGAGGAAGCCAGATGCAAGGCGGCTTATTGATGTGGAAAAATTGCAGTCTGGTTGGATGCCTGGGGGACGTTTGTCACAATGAGTCGGAGAGGGTGTTGTTCACGGCGGCCTTCACGTTAGCTTACTTTGGGGCACTCAGAATGATTGAACTGGTACCGGAGAATAGGGATGGCAGGGGCTCTGGGTTTTTGAGGAGGGTAGACTTTCACTTAACAGAAGTTTGGTTAAGCATATTTCTGAGAAAATCCAAGACTGATCAGAAGGGGAGGGGGAGGACAGTTACACTCCTCGGCATGCAAGGGAACGGGATGCGTTGCTGCGTATGTCCAGCAGAAGCTGCCTATGGGTGAGGGATCCCCCCTTCTCTTGCACAGTGATGGGTCAGCCTTGAGCCGTTTTCAGTTCAGGAGGGTCATGGATATGGCATTAGAGAAGATTGGGGTGACGGAAGGGGTGTTCGGGACACATTCCTTTAAGATAGGGGCAGCGACATCAGCTGCGGAGATGGGCCTGGGGTCAGAAGCGATCAAGCAAATAGGGGGATGGAAATCGGAGTGTTTCAAGAGATACATCAGGCCTGAAAAAATTTAACATTAACCACTTCATTCTCATCTCCGTCCTAGTAGCGGCAGCAGAGAGGAGGAGGCAGTCCGTCTGGGTTGTAGGGCATTCCTTTATGTTAAGGGCCAGGGCGAGCTGGACGGCCGAGCAGGAGGAGCTGACAGCTGACGAGTATCGGATATGGTGGCACGGGGTGCCCGGGATGAGATGGGCCCAGCTGCAGCGGCACATTCGCGAATTGCTGGGTAAGCAGCAGAAGCCGGATGTCTTGATCATTCACCTGGGGGCAACGATTTGACAAGCTTGGGGAGGGGGAGCCTCATGAGGGAGGTGATGTTTTCCTTACAGGAGTTGTCAGCACAGCTGGGGGAGACCGAGATTGTGTGGTCAGAAATCATTCCAAGGCAGGATTGGAGGGGCGCTGAGAGTCACTCAGCTGTGGATAAATCGAGAAGGAAATTGAATTGCGCAATGGCAAAATTCTGCAGGGGCAGAGGTTTTCCCCAGGTCAGGCACAGCCTGATCAATCTGAAATCTCCCGAGTATTACTTGAAGGATGGAGTGCACTTGTCGACAGCTGGGATGGATCTGTTTTATTGGAATGTGTGCACAAAGCTCCTTGAACTATGAGAAAGGAAACGGGGGAGCAGCGGTGGGCGGTAACCCACCTTCGGCGTGGCAGTGTTTTGGCAACCAGTGACATGAGACAGTCTCCGAATGAGCCATTGCAAAGCCGGAAGGGTCTTCGCTCTTCTCGGACCAGCGCCTCTTGGGAGCCTAAGCGACAGGAGCGTCTGATTGTAGCAATGAGGGCTCAGCTTCCCCCAAAGAAACGGCACTCTCTCAGCCCAGGAACACCTGCAGGGGCCGGCTGAGCTCAGACACGAAGGGTTGGAGGAGTTGTGCCTACTGTGGACTTTGCTGGGTAAAGGGGGAGCAGGTTAAGACACGGAGCAGTCACTGCACCTTCGGAACTATTTTCACATTTGTTTGCTGTGTTTTTTATTATGTGTGAAAATTAATCTGCTGCCTTTTTATGCCAAAAGAAGACATGTCACATTCTGCACCTTACTTGTGGGAAAAGAAAGGGGCCAAGAGGAATGAGCAAGAGTGATGTATGTTGGCATAGTAATGGACAAATGCCCAGGTTATGAAGGTGACGACAGAAAGAACAAAAAAGTTGGAGGAGGCACCCTGATAACCAGGGCAGGGTCCTCCTCCTCCCTCCTCCCTGTGTAAGGGGGAGGGATAAGTCCAAGTGTGCCAAAGTGTTTGGAAGGGCAACAAAAGAAAGGGGCGGGCCAAGCCCCATATAAGATGTGGGCTCCTGCTGCAAGGAACGTACACTCCGCAGCAGAAGGATGCCCGCCACTGCAGAGAAGGATTTTCGTTTTCCACCCACCCATCCTGCATAAGGGACAGCTACGGCGAGGCCTGGCCATTGGCGTCGCAGGACGGCGAGCTGGTGTTTTGATGACCAGTGACAAGAGACAGACTCTGAATGAGCCATTGCAAAGCCGGAAGGGTCTTCGCTCTTCTCGGACCAGCGCCTCTTGGGAGCCTAAGCGGCAGGGGCTTCTGGTGGTAGCAATGAGGGCTCAGCTTCCCCTGACGAAACTTTGCTCTCTCAGCCCAGGAACTCCTGTAGGGGCAAGGGGGGCTCAGACACAAAGGGTTGGGGGAGTTGTGCCAACTGTGGACTTTGTTGGGAAAAGGAGGAAGCTGGTGTTGGACACGGAGCAGTCGCCGTACCTTCGGAACTATTTTCACAATTGTTTACTGGTTTTTTTATTACGTGTGAAAATAAATCTGCTGCCTTTTTATGCCAAAAGAAGACATGTCTCATTCTGCACCTTACTTGTGGGAAAAGAAAGGGGCCAAGAGGAATGAGCAAGGGTGATGTATGTTGGCATAGTAATGGACAAATGACCAGGTTATGGAAGCAGGCACCCACATGCACGGACGCATACATACATACACAAACAGACACACACTGTGGCTAGTGTCTTCTCTCGGCATAGTCACAAACACACTCCAATTTCACTTTACTGTATCATTGGGCTTGGTTGGCACCCGACTAAAGGGGTGGGTCTAGAGGCTGTTAAAAGATTAATTTACTTGCCAATAATGCTAGGACACACAGGAGCTGGGCATCGAGATGATGGATGAACATCTACCAAAGCTAAACAGGAATTTCAGGCATGGGCTAGATCAGGATGCAAACCTTGGAAAACCATGTGCTCGTGCTCTTCTCAATTAGAGCTGCATATGTTACCACATATTATGACAAGTCAATACCAAAGATATCTAGAGTCATTTCTTGGGAGGCCGGAGTGACCCACCCCAGGCCTATAACAACTGGGGACGAGGGCGGGGACCCAGCGTGCCGTCCTGAGCGGGAGCTCTGGCATTCCTTGTCCCTCCTGGCACAGGACCAGGCGGCCCCTGCTTTCACCCACCCCAGCTGCATTGTTGGAGGCAGCGTGCATTATGATAACTCAATATCCAATCCTTAGTGTCAAAATTATATACTTTAACAATGTAAACAGTTTTATTGTATGAGCAAGTCTATTTTGGCCAATGCATTTGCGAATTAGTCTGTCTTCAAGGCTAGACCCTTCGTTCAGTAAACCAAAATTAAATATAAAAAGGGAAAAACACAAAATATGATTGTTAGTTCATTATAAAACACCTCATGATCCAAAAAACAACTGAACATAATGATGCTCTGATACCTTTGTGTAACTCATCCCAAGAATCAACTTTGGAGAAAAAATAAGGAAAACTCAAGGTTATCCACATGAAAATCACCTATAAATTCGCAACTAATCTCCTTGTGTGTCACCTGTGTTTCACATGCTCTGGCATGAAGCCAATATGTAACTGTCTCCCTGCAAGAAATAAAATTGAAAGGAAACTACTTACCATCTTGTTTCCAAAGACACTGATCTCTTTTGTGCGTTTACGGAAGAATGCAAAAGCAGAGGAGAAAGGTACTAGCATGCACGCCGCCTTCTGCCCTCACCATTTGCAAATGACAAATATTTGGGGGGACCTATCTGTTGTGTGGCCCAGAGTGGTATGGGCAGCCACTCACACATGCACACACACACAGGCATGCACAGAGGAGCCAGACGCGATGTTGCCGGTTGCATCACCCGGCGCAACTGCCGCACGGACTTCCTTTATTACCTTGCGCATGCGCGGGCCCAAGCGAGGCTCGCGCATGCCCAGTGCACACTTGGGACGTCACATCCCTTTTTATCTTTAACAACAAACAACAACATGAAGTTAACTTAGTAAAACATTAACTGGAGCGACCTGACAGCAGGTCTCTTCCCATCACTTACTGACAGCCACCGGTATCCTGAGCTCAGTCCCCTGAGTCCAAAACATAGTCCTTGAGACGGACAGGCGGTCTCTTGGACACTCTTGAGGGATACCTCGACGTGACTGGTGGGGCCTCCGTGCTCGCTTCCGTCGCTGGGGCTCCGATGTTCATGGGTTCCTCACCCAGCTCTTCAGGGCCCTCTTCCTGGGCGGGCACGGCTTGTGCACTGGACATTCCGGTTGATGTGTCCACCTTCTTGAAGAAAGACACGTTACGTGTGACCGTACCACGCTCACAGGCGGCCGTCACCATGGTCCCCTTTACATGGGTGACCTTCCAAGGGTGTGGTTCAAACGGTAGAGCTAGCTTTCCTTCGGGGTGACGGTTCTTGACTAGCACTGAATCTCCGACACGGATCTCCTTGCCCTGCAGGCCTCGTCTGTCACTTTCCTTCCGGTTGTGTATGGCCCGCTCTTGTCATACTTTTTCATTGTCTATGATGCCCGGACTCCTTCCCTCCATTTCAAGTATCATTCCTCAGGGGCAGCGCCCAAACAGTGCCTCCGCCAGGGCGACACCTGTGGACTGATGAGGTGTGGTCCGATATTCCCGCAAGAACTCCACTAGCTTCTTCTGCAGGTCGTCACCTCCGTTGGCCGAGATCCTCAGCACTTTATTCAGCGTGCGCATCATTCTTTCTGCTTCTCCGTTAGCGCGAGGCCACAGGGGCGACACTCTGCGGTGCTGTATTCCCCTATCAGGGAGGTATTGCGCAAATTGGTTTCTGGTAAACGGGGGCCCGTTGTCGGAGCAGAGCATCTCTGGAAAGCCGTGTGCTGCAAACATTCTGTCGAATGCCCTTGTGGTGAACTCTGTTGCCGTCGATTCTACCACCTCCACCTCCGGGTATCTCGACCATTGGTCAATGGCTAGCAGGAAATACATGCCCCGACCCGTCGAACCAAAGTCTTCATGGATTGTCCCCCACGGCTTCTCACTCCGCTCCATCGAGCTTATAGGGGGAGCCCTTTCTCCTGTGGTCGCCGCCTGGCAAGCCAAACACCTCTTCACGAAGCCCTCGAACTTTTCTTCTAGATCCGGAAACCACACCTTTGGTCGTAGCCTCGCTTTCGCTTTGACCACCCCTTGATGTCCGATGTGGGCCAGTTCAAGCACCCGCCTCCTTAGTGTCTGCGGGATTACAATTTGCCTCCCTCTCAGTAGCAGACCATCATCTGAGATTGAGAGCTCCTCCTTTACCCGCCAGAGTGCCTGAAGATCTCTTTGGGCCTCCTGCTGGCGCCGGGAGTTGTTGCGCAGCATCTCCCTCCATTCTCCACTTCTAATGTCCTCCTTAGTGATGTCAAAAACTTCATCCTTGGATGACTCTGAGGCAATGGTTGATCTCGACAACGCTACAGGGAGCGCCCCATCCCCCACATGACAGAGTAGTCCCTGGCAGTCTGACACCTCTCCGCCTCTGTTGGTACCTCCAGCATTGGGGTGACGTGATAGGTAGTCCGCCGGATTGTTGGTGCCTGGCCTATATATTAGTCGCACCCCATACTCCATCAGGGCCAGCATCCACCTCTCTATTCTTGGTGGCGGCTTCGAAGATAGACCCGCCAGTATTGGTAGAAGGGGCTTGTGGTCTGTTACCACTATCACAGGCTTTCCCAAAATATATAGGCGGAAATGGTGGCAGCCCCACAAAATGGCGAGCGCCTCCCTCTCAATTTGCGAGTATCGCATTTCAGTGTCAGAGAGGGCCTTGCTGGCGTACGCAACTGGTCTCATGTCTCCTCTTCCATTCGGCTGCAAAAGCACTGCCCCCACTCCCACCGGACTGGCATCAACGACAATCTCTGACTCTACGGCGGGGTTAAAGTAGGCCATAGTGTCCCCATCCGACAGGGCATTTTTGAGGGCCTGAAACGCCTCCTGCTCCTTGCCTTCCCACTTCCACACTGGATCGCTTCTGGTCAATGCTCTGAGGGGTTATGATAAGGAGGCGAGGCCCTTGATAAAACGTCTGCAATAGTTCACCATCCCCAGGAAGCTTCTTACCTCCGTGGGGGAAGTTGGCACCGCTGCCTCTCGAATGTCCCTGATCTTCTCCGGGTCCGGTGACACTCCCGCTGCGTGAAATATGAACCCAAAAAACCCAATCCGATCTTTGGGGAACTCACATTTCTGGCGGTGCAAGGTGAGGCCTAGGTTGTGCAAACTCTTGAGTGTGCTCTCGAGCCTTCTCATGTGCTCGGCTTCTGTGTCCGCAAACACCAAGATGTCGTCACTTATGTTCAACACCCCTTTTAGGCCTGCGAGTGCCCCTCTTATAGTGTTCTGAAAAACCTCTGCCGCTGAGGAGATGCCAAAACTCAGACGTTTAAATTGGTAAAGCCCCTCGTGCGTCGTGAAGACGGTGATGAACCTAGAGTCTTGGTGGAGCTCAAGCTGGTGATAGCCCGCTCGTAGGTCTAATTTCGAAAATACTTTCGCTCCCTGTAGTTCGCCTATAATATCGTCCAGCGTTGGCGTGAGGTGCCGCTCCCTCTTTATTGCGGCATTGGGGAGACGCATGTCCACACAAATTCTCACAGCCCCTGGCTGCTTCGGCTTTGGCGCCACTACTATGGGGGATACCCAGGGTGTCGGCCCTTTCACCCTTTCAATTATGTCATTGTTGACCAGCGAGCGAAGCTCCTCTTCCACCTTTTCTCTCAGGTGGAACGGAATCCGCCTGTGCTTCAGGGCAGTTGGCCTGATCGTATTATCAATGTGCAGCCGCACCGGTGGTGCTTTTAACTTTCCGACCCCCTCAAAAATGCCTGTAAATTTGTTCAACAGCACCTCGATGTCCATTTGATACACTGCCATCGTGAAATGGACCAAATTCAGGGCCTCGGACGCTCCGCAGCTGAGTAACGAGTGGCGGCTCACGTCCGTGACGAAGAAACGTGCCTTTATGGTCTTACCTTCCTTGGACACGGGCGCTATAAACACACCATCAGTTGGAAGGGGGGTATCCCCTCCAAACGTAAAGATCTTGGCAGTTGATGTGCTTAGCGCCAGAGGTCCCGGAATCCGCCGATAGTGGTCTGCGGCCAGCACACAGACCAATGCACCTGTGTCGATGAGCACTTGCGTCGGCACCCCCTGGATGTCCACTACGTATTTAGGCTGTCTCTTGTTCTTGGCACCTGAAGCAATGTTCGAGATGAAGAATACTTCTTCTTCTTCCTCCTCCTCCTCTTCTGCCATTTGAAGCCTCTGTATCTCCTGCTCCAACGCCGCGATGCTTCGCATTTTCCTTGAGCCACCGCCACGTGCTCTGGCTGGGCCTCTCTGCACTGACACCGGGGCGGGGGCGCGACACATTCGGGCATAATGGCCAGGTCCATTGCATCTGCCACATGACCTATCCTTGGCAGGACATTCCTCTGAGTGGGGCAGATCATAGCCGCACTGCTGGCAAATGCCATCAGACCCCGCAGTCGAGCGACTTTCCTGCTTTCTCTGCCCCCACTTGTCTCTTGACATCGACCGTTTCCCCATGGCGAATGCTTCCTCCAATGCTCCTGGACGCACCGCCGCATCCATTTTCGCACCTCTGGACTCGGCCAGCTCAAATGTTCTGCCACTGTCCAATATCTGCTGCAGGGACCAGCCTGGTTCTCTTAACACTTGTCTCCTCAGTTTGCTGGAGCTGCAACCCTGTAGAACCTAATTACGTATCATGCACTCATCGTTGTCCCATCGACAAGAGGTGGCCATCATTCGAAGCCGGGCACAAAACTGGTCGAACGACTCCTCCTCTCTCTGCTTTTCCCCGCAGAAGAGGAACCTCTCGTAGTCGACATTCGAGAGCGGTATGAAATAGTTCTCCAGCGCCTTCTTCACCTCGGCGTACGTGCCTACCTGCAAGTTGAGGGACTCGTAAATGCGTAAAACCTCTAGGCGTGCCGAGTATAACAAGGTGGCCCTCTTTGCATTGTCATCATTAATCCCCTTTGCTGTAAAGTACATATCCAGTTTTTTGATCCATAGCCGCCATCTTGGGCCCAATTTCGAAGGGGGGCCTGACACATCAAATTCTTGCATGGGCAACAAGGCTCCCTGTTGTGCTCTCGCCGCCACCGCTGCAGTTTCTGCCTCTCCATCACTGTCTGCCATGTTCACAGGTCGCACAGGCACCTCCTGCTGGGCTGGAGGCCGCAAACCTGACTCTGGAGGGTATTGCACGTACCTTCACTTCTCTTACTGCGTGGGGTGGCCCCCTTGTTTCATTTTGCCGCTTTCAGGTCCCCTTCATGTGGTGCCTGTCTTCAATGGGCCATCCTCTGTGTGTGGAGGATAGCCAGAAGTTCCAAAAATTGGTAGAAATGGAGCCAGTGGCGCACAAGCACCTTCTCAGGCCGCTACCACTGTGCTCCTGCTTCTAGAACGTCGCCGGAATGCACCCGCCGGGTCCGTGACTCATCTGCCTTGACGTTGCTGCTACAACGTGCCATGTGTGTTTCACAAGCGCTCGTGCAGCATCCCGCCTCGTCGCCAGTTGTTGTGTGGCCCAGTGTGGTATGGGCAGCCACTCACACATGCACACACACACACAGGCATGCACAGAGGAGCCAGACGCGATGTTGCCGGTTGCATCACCCGGCGGCAACTGCCGCACAGACTTCCTTTATTACCTTGCGCATGCGCGGGCCCAAGCGAGGCTCGCGCATGCCTAGTGCACACTCGGGACGTCACACTATCTACGCTAAATGTAACATGTCTCTGCTGTTAATTAATTGGGAACTCGAAAATAAGCCCCACTGTAACTAGATGATGCTCAAATACGTTTTATGACTCTCCCCACCACACGTAAAAATATGTTAAAACATTTTAATGTGCAGTGATTGTTAAGAAAAATAAGGTTTTCGGTGTAAATACCACGTTTTTTAAGATGAATACGAGTAATACGATGCATTATATTTTTTCATAATTACTTACAATGTTTTCAATGTGAAACTCCAAAACGCAATAAAAGCTTCACCCAATTGCCGTGACATTGCTCTTCACCGCAATGCCGTGACTCGGATTCGAACCGAGGTTGCTGCGGCCACAACGCAGAGTACTAACCACTATACGATCACGGCGAGCTACTTGGGCTGTGAGCGTTTCGTTGTTTGCAGCTTTGAAAACCATCGCATACATTGTGATGTATGACGTTCCATGAGTTGTAATACTTAGCACAATAAGCCAATTGATTCCTAATCTCTTCATCTATTATAATACAACACACTCCAACGAAACATTAACAGCAACAACTTGCAAATTCATACCCTCATCAGAAGACAGTGGTGGGTGAAAACTGGAGTCCAGGTCATCATCGTGAATTCTACTAAATATACCTAAATGGAAAACATTCTCCTGGCTGCTGCAAGGCCCGAAAGCCGATCACATGGAAGACATGGTTGAAAGTTAAACTGTGGGGTTACTGTTATTAATGTGGCTGTACCCCTGATCTCACTGTAATCATTTTCACAGGCTTCTACGGCTTGGTTTAGTTTAGACTGAACTTGTTATAAAATGTTTTCCCAGTTGCAGTGCGAAAGAGAACTGGGGAGATGCTGACTGCGCTGGTGATAGCACGATTTGTAGTCAAAATTATAAAGATAGAAAAGAGACATCAAAGTGGGAGGCGTAAAATGACGGCACCTCCCCGACGAAGCTTCGACACACTTGCACTACTTATTTTTGTTTAAACGGAAAACGAGCTTGTTTCCTCTTTCTTCGGCGTTCGCGGCCACCCTTGCTCCACCATTCCACGCATGCAAAAAAAAAAAAAAACCTGTCCCTTTCCATGTGTCTTGGAAGTTATGTTCCATATGTGTTCTATTTATTTAGAATCCACTACACATGGGCAATATGTGTTGTTGTGTAACACAGAGTCAATGCATGATACGGTCACTATGGGCTGAAGATCTGTCACAGCGTGTGGGGGCCCCATTTCAACTTGATGGTGGGGTGCAAACATTATAATGAATGCACATAAATACAGCCAGGGGCTAATAGCCGCGGATTCTCAGAAGACAGCCATCCAGCAGGGAGCTGAAACACCAAACGTCCATTGCAAAGCGATTAATTCTTCTTTGTCAGCAAGGGCCCCGGGCTATGGTAGAGAAACCAGAGTAAAAAGGCTCGGAAGAGGCCAGAGACAGGTGACAGATACTCTGAAGAGCTCCAACAAATGGATTGTTTAATGTGCGTGCTGCTAAAGTGCACATTGAAAGTCCCAAATTAAAGGCCTATATTGCAGTGCCTTAAGACTGCTGGTAGCCAAGATGGGGGCAATTGCTGGGGCCTCGGCTGATGCCTAGGGCTTCTATCAACCGAAAAAGTTGAAAGGTCTGGCGCCTCCCCTGCAGTGCCCACACAGTCAACCCACTGGTAGTGTGATCTTTGAGGGTCTGTACCTCAGTGTGGGCCTGGATGAGGCACAGATCCTGAACACTACTGTTGATCTTGGCTGTGCCCCTCTGCTCCACCAGGGCCTCACTGTCCTGCCCTGTCATATGTCTTTGAAGTAATAAGGATATGTGAAAAAATATCAACATGATGTGACATAAGCCAAAAGGACGATGACTAAGGGGGAAGAACAAGGCACGAGGAATATGCATGATGTGTGGGGAGCGCGGAGGGCGAATGATTATATCCTAAAATATAAAATGTGTCACAAGGGAGGAGAAGGGTGTGAGGAGAAGGAGAGAGGAGTAAGGACAGACTAAAGCAGATGACTGACAAGTGAGGGCAGTTGAGGATCAATTAGTAGTGAGTAAGAGTAATGAGGATGTCCTAAAATGAACAATGCATAACCATTATTTGTTGGGCTGGACCATTCAATATATATATATTTTTTTAACATATAATTCTTATCGAAACCTCTATGGACACAGTGCAGGTATAACATATTATGAAAATTAGAAGCAAGGTAACATCCAAGTTTCCGTTTTACATAGTAATTCAACTGTTAGGCTTAATACCGCCACGTTATATAGAAGGGAGAAGAAGAAAAGAGAGAGAGAAAGAAGGGGAAGAGTGTAAGAAAAAAAGGGCATACAACACAATATATTGGCATAATTACAATGAAGGGTTCTACAGGCGATCAAAGCAGTCACTATTTCATGACCATGTAAGGTGCCTCACAACAATAGGCTGGAAAAACATCTGCTTTTTCTCAGCAAAATGTTCCAAGAAGGGTCCCTATATTCATGAACATTTCGACATCCGACCTGCCGTCAGTGCAGACATGTTCTCCATTCCCATCAGGTCCCACACTTTTACGCACCAGTAAGAGATTTATGGGCTCCTTGCCACCTTCCAAAAGTGTGCACGGGTGATTCGGCTGCCTTTAACAGCTGAGAGATCAGCTCTGCCTTGGGACCTGTCATAGGAAACGAGCCATCTGCAGGGAGGTCCCCCAGCATTAGGGTCAGCGGATCCATCGGGAGTTGGGTACCTGTGATCTCTTTAATTTCAAACCGGATCTCCAACCAACATGACTGTATAACGGGGCAATGCCACCACATGTGGACTAGGTCTCCCAATTGCCCACATCCATGCCAGGCTCTGTCGGAATACGTAGAATGGATGGCCTGCAGGTGCTGCAGGGACAGGTACCAACGAAAGCACAATTTGAGCACCCACTCTTTAACAAGCATACAACGTGAACTTTTATGTGCTCTCGCCCAGATCTTTAACCAGGATTCTCCGGAAAATTCCAGGCCTCATTTATTTTCCCATTTCCACATATAGGGGAACTTTTCCTCAGGGTCAGCGTTTTCCAAAAGCCTATGACATCTAGCTACTTTATGTGAGCTTTGCCCTTCCAACACTTTGAGTTTGATGTCTGTTGGGGCACAGGACCCAGCCTGCCGAAAGCACTCCGATTCAAGAAGGTTGAACTTCTCCTTAAGCTTGACAAAGGTCAGGGGCTATGTCTCATTATGGAGAGCCTGTAGTCTCAAGAGTTCACCGGACTTCCAGCGCTGAAAGTTTTGGGCCTGCATTCCTGGTGTGAATCCTGGGTTTTGGGTGATTGGGGAAAGCGAGCCCAGCCCCGATTTAAACTCTCTCTGCACCCATGCTTTATCAAAATTCTGAAGAGTCACTAATGTGGTAATCAGCATTGTACCATGCGACGCCGCGTTTCTTTAGGGAGGAATGGAAGATGGTTCAACGGGAAGAGAGAAGCAGCTTATTCTATATCTTTCCATTTAGGAGTCTTCCCAGCCCCTGCCCAACCCGACTTAGAGGCGACCTGAGAGGCCCCAAAATACCTTGGAATTGATGGAACACCCAGCCCACCCAGCATTTTCCTTCTTGTAAGGCGCTTGCAAGAAATACGTGGTCTTTTGCACTGCCAGTTGACCTGCCCAACTGCTTTTTGCAGGTCAAGTAATTAGCGTTCTGGGATAAGCGCAAGCAGTGCTTGAAACATATACAGCAGCTTTGGAAGGAGAGTCATGTTGACAGCAGAAATGCGGCCTAACCACGAGATCACCTGTGATAGCTCAGCGGCAACGTGCTCGCCTTGGACATGGAGCCACACAGGTTCGATCCTTGGGTCCGCGATAACCAATCATATCATATCATATCATATCATATCATATCATATCACCTGTGAGTCCCACCTTTGAGGAAGCTCCTTGGCTTCTCTCCACAACCCCAGGACATTAGCCTTCAGTAGACCTGAGTGGGTGGGGGTTAGATGCACTCCCAGATAGGAGAAGTTTCTGTCCGTCCATCAAAAAGGAAATGCTTACCTTAGGGTTGCCAATGCCACTGGCATTTCTGGTCAAGCCCATACCAACTGATTTCTCATAGCTTATCTCAAACCCTGGGACTTTAGTAAATTGGGGTAAGAAGCCCATGAGAACTGGCAGAGAAGTGAGCGAGTCATTCAAACAGCACAACACATCATCTGCGCATAATGCTAACTTGTGACATTTTCCCCCCATACACAAAGCTATGAGTGTCAGGATGGAGGCGAATGCTTTGGGTAGCAGCTCTATAGCTAGGGCAAACACCAGGGGTTATAGGGTACATTGTTGTCTAGTCACTTTACCTTGGGATACCAGGGAGGACAGCGAGAGTTGACTCTAATGCGAGGGGCTGGAAATTTGGAAGCACCAGTTTGGTGAGGCGCAGGCTGAAGCCGAAGGCTGGGAGTAACAATTTCAAATAGTCCCAAGACATACTATCAAACACTCAGTGAGCGTCAAGGGACAACAATGAAACTTTCCCCGGGCTTTGAGGGGCCAGCGCTATGAGGTCCACTACTCTGCGAATATTGTTCTTTTTTTGTATGAAGCCTGTCTGATCATAACTAATCCACACACAAGAGGAGATGTTCCTACCAGTGGTTAATTTAAAATCTATTTTTTAATTTCTTTATGAGTATTCAATTCGTTACATGTTAGCATCGTATTCAAGGAATTTGAGATTGTTAGGTGACACGTTATTTGTCTTGATTCAATCAAGCATTATAATTAATTTGAGCATAAGTCTCAATGATCGTGCATCATTTCTACACACTATTGTAACGTGATTCAATAGTGGCTAACAACAGTATTACAAACGTGCTAGGGCAAAAGGGTAGTGCGAGTAATATAGTATATACATTATTTCAAAAAATAAAACAACAACAAGGAATGACACAAAATATCTAGAAAGTCACAAAATGTATTTCACAACTAGTCCAGGGTAATACAGACTATGTCAGAGGTCCCCATCATGAACCCGCTCAGGTAAGACTACAAGGCGCTTACTAGCCGATCTTCGCCATAGGCCAGGATCCAATCCCTCAACAAAGGCATCTGGTCAAGTTGTGTGTTACAAGACAAATACAAATTCTCAAGATTAAAACCCAAATAAAACAAAAATAAGCATTGAAAAAGTTGTCTAAAAAGTTTCAATCATGACATAAAGTCGACAGTAACGGGTGTTATCTGCTCAGGGCTCCCGAAAGTGCGCCAAGCCCCTCCTCATCGACTTATAGCAATAAAGAAGCGTACTAGGTTGATGTCCTTCCAGTGGGCAATTCTTCAGTGAACACATCTCAGAAGCCCTCATATTTTGCGTCTGGACCCCTCTCTGCCAGCGAAAGTCTCTCGACGCCTCAAGATCAGTCCGGTGGCCTCGAGTCCAGTGTGGCTCCAGATGGAGGTGTTCGATCCATCGGTACATGCCGCACTTTGTGTTTCCTCCTCTTGTCTCTAGGAGTGGGGCCAAAAATAGGCATTATCTGGCTCCCGAACCTCTGAGAAGCGGGCCACATCCACCTCTTCAATCAGCTCCTTTGCCTCGTCTTCTGAGCCAATGATGTAATGGTGATTGTGAATGTTAAAGATAAATTTACAAAAGAACCCCCAGCGATAGCAAACCTTTTGTGACTGTAACCAGTAGGTGACCTTCTGCAAGTGTCGGCGGTTAGACAAAGTATACAGTGAAAGGTCCAGGAACCGAGCGAGGGAAGCCCTCGAAGGACTACCGGCTCCGGCCTTCGAGCCGTGACCATAATCGGCCTTTGTGGTGAAAGAAGTGGACACGACAGAAGACGTCTGGCAGAAGATTGCGTCTCTGTTGTGCAGCGGAAAAGACCTTGTGGGTCCTGTCCAGGACTAGCTCTTTAGAATCTAGGAGCTCTAGCAGAGACTTAAAGATGTCTCTCATGTATTCAGCCAGTGTGTGGCCTTGGACGTGGCGTGGGACCCCCCGAAGGCGCACATTGGTTCTTCCCGACATGTTTTCTAGGCCAGCTTGTTTCGTCCAGATATGCTTGAGGTGCTCTTCCATGCCTCCAACTCGCTTCACTAATTCCGTGTGGTCGTGAGTTTGCTCACATACCGTGTTTTCAAGATCATTCTCATGGGATTTAAGGCCCATTCGGTGATAATTCAGGTCCACAATTGACTTGAACTAGCTCGACACGCCACACCTAAACATGGTTTGACTTGCAACGCAGTTTAACTTGAAGCCTGGTTTGACTTTGACGAGCTGCCACACTTTGGAATAAGATACTTTGAGAGGTCTTGTCCCCATGGTCCACTTTTTTAGAGGGTAGTAAGCCACCCTTGATGCACATTTCTCTTTCCTAACATATCCTTTTCAAAATATGTTTGCCTTCTCTCCCCTAAACAAAATATCTAGACTGCAGTCTTGTCCTGCATTTCTTTTGCAGAGGTGGGTTTTTATAATATTTGTATTTTATTTATAGGGCACTTTCGCCAAAGTGCTGTACACAAAAAAACAGTACAAAAATATGTTTAAAAAATAACAAGCCAAAACAAGAACAATTAGGTCATAGTAGAAGGTAGGTCGTTTTGAAGGTGCGAGCGGGAAATAGCATAACAGGGAATAGATCTGATATGTAGGGCCAGAGCATTCTAGCGTTTGGGGCGAGTAAACAGAATGCACCAACGCGAGATTGGCCACATGGGGGCTTAGGAACAGTCAACAGATATTCTGACTCAGAGTGAAGAGACAGAGAAGGAACAAATAAAGAGACCAAAGAGCAAAGATAAGGCTGGGCCAGACCGTGGAGACATTTAAAAGTGATGCAGAGGAAACAAAACTCTAGACAGAGTTCAAAGGATAGCCAGTGTAGAGAGTGAAGAGGAGAGATAGGAGACGGATGAGGAATAGAGCAAAGAGTCTGAATGGAGGAATTAAACAAGAATCAAAGGAGCAAGACGAGAAGCATGAAGGCCAACGAGAAGACACAAACAATAGTCAGGACGAGGAAAGATTAGAGAAGTAATAAGAAGTTTACAGGCATGAAAACTAAGAAAAGGACGAGCTTTACGCATATTAAAGAGTTGAAAATGACAAGCGCGTGCAATATTAGAAATGTTTGAGGAAAAGGAAAGTGAAGAATCAACGATGACACCTAGGTTACGGGCTGTCAGAGTAAAAGTAAGAGAGGCTGGAGGAAAGTTAGTGGAGGGGGGAAATATGAGAGGCAATAGAAGAGAAAGAAAGAAGAGAATTTCAGTCTTGGAGGCATTTAAGTGAAGAAAGTGAGAGTGCATCCTCCAAGTTTGAATAGACAGAAGATAGTTAGAAATAGAGTATATAATGTCTGAGAAAGCAGAAAAAGAAATATAAAGTTGGCAATCGTCCACATAGATGTGCGAGGACAGTGTTTTTAATAATTATTTGTACAATTGATTTGTTTGGTAAATTATTTATATTTTTATACAACTTTGCACATTCTTTTATTTATGAACTGTGCTACATTGCTGTTTTGGTTGCTGCTGAATCACATGCACACCCCTTTTGAGAGTGTAGCACTCCCTCGGCCCACGTTACCACAAAAGGTGGAGGTATATTTCTTAGATGTTCCTGCTTTACCTTTATGGTTGTGATCACTACTGATTTGTAGAAGTGTGGGGGCGGAGTAGGCGTTTTAGCCACTACCCATTCTTATACTCCTGCAGAACAGAAATCCTTTCGTGATAGCAGAACACGCTTTGCTATTTGCTAAATGACCATCAAACCTAGACCGGAAGCACACACCACTTCTGTTTTTGATATGTAGAGAAGCAGGTGTTCACCATACTCATGGAGCCCACCCCGTCACATCTGTCATATTGGAGGAGAAAACATTAAGAAAGCACTGTGCATGACATCTAGTTTCACCCCAATATCGCACAGAAGAAATAAAAGATGTTATGCGCTCTGACAACCATACTGAATATACCTTCGAACTGAAGTGGTAGAAGGAAGTCTGCAGACACCAATGGAAATAGAAGAACTATAAGAAAGGTCTGACAGATGTAAAATGGCATCATGAAGAGAAGAGACGAGGGCACACTGAAACGATATATGAAACGTCAATGAAAGAAGATGTGACTGAAGTCACAAAGTGAACATCCATGCGAATACGAAGAAATCATATATCCTGGGAAGATAAGTAAGAAGAGATGCAGTAGATGTATGTACGCAGAAAAGCAAGGTAGATGAGACATGTAGAAGCTTGCTAAACTTAGGAAATATAAAGCAAGTAAAACAGCCATGATGAAAAGATGGATGTTGCTTTTGTATAACAGTAAGCTAAAAGCCCCAAGGAGAGAGACCAAGGCTGCAGAGCTGACAGGCATTGAAATACAAATTCGTGCAAGAACAAAGAATATTTGTTTGGCTTAAGATCAAGGATGCCGAAGCAAGAGGCAACTGCAAGGTACAAAAGGAGTCGAAGAGGATAAGCCATGTATGTAGGACATATTTCTCTTAGATTAAGCAAATGAGTAAACATTTGCGAGTGCCAAATATTGGACAATTAAAGATAGAAAGAATATGCAAGATGGAGCAACCAAGTCTCCGGAGGCCAAGGAGAGTAATAGCACCCAGCATAATTGAATCCAATAGCACTAAATAAAAGGATAAGATGGACAAAATCATGGTCTACTCATAGCTGGTGCAAGTCCAGAAAGGCATATTCCTCTGCTGCTATTCTTCTATTATCTACTATTACACGTAGTTAGAGGTAGCTCGAGGTGTGCCTACTTGATAAAGGGCAGCCAATGATATTACTAACTCTTAAATAAGCTATGGGTATATATGTTCCCTTAACCTATCCCTCCGCCTGATAGGTTTTTACTATTTGCCATGTAGGATGACGCCATAGCCGGCGTATATTATGGTATTAAGCCCTTGTGTAACTGAAATGTATTCAAGAGTGTGTGAGCTTCGATTTGTTATGTTTGTCAGATTTCCCTACTTTATTGAACTGATAATAAAGAAGTACTTTGCGATATTCTTTGAGTCTGTCTGGTCATTTGGGCCTGAAATCAGTTATTGCTGTAATCCCATCTAGCATTTGATACGCTCCAGGTGCTACTGCACATTTTGGTAGCAGTGCGGATGGTTCTAGATCCAGATCCAGACCGAGACCCTCAGATACTTGATGACTTCCACCATCAGCCCGAAGACAGCAGAGTTTGCTGTGGAGTGGGAGAAAATAACACGTGTAACCAGAGACAAGGTGCCCTTTTAAAGAATTTCCTGTATGTTCCCCGCAGGTACCCCAGCTGACAGAAGGCGAAGTGGTCGGTTGAGGAAGAGTCAATACTCAAAGTCTAGAAATGAAGAACGGACGTAAGTAGAAGCATCGAAAGTGGCAAATAAAAGGGGAGGGATCGCATTGTCATTGTATGTACATATAGTGGGGGAACGAAATTTAATTAAGGAGAGATACCTTGTTTCCTAATCTCAAGGAGAATAGAAGGGATTGCATCAAACTCCATAACAGAGTATATTTTAAACGATTCCTGCAGCTAAGCCAAAGAAGGATGTGTGATGCTGGAAATGCATTGGAGGGACAGGACCTCCATGTCTTTGTCCTGTACTCCCTTAACATGTGTGTTCTGTGTGGTTTTCTGCACAGGAGTCCATGTGGGACTCCTGGAAGTGCAGCTCTTCCTCTTTTTGGTTGTGGTGAACAGAGACCCTTCGGATACCCTTATGCCACCCATGGGTGGGGGTACAACCCTGTACCACTAGTGTATGTTTTTGGGCATCTGTGTATGGCCCACAGAGCAGGGTATGCGCTGGCGGAAGCTCCATGCTGAATTTGACAGGTTCTCTGTGTATCCTCCATTATGGGATATCCATACCCGGCAATAGGAATCAGTGGATTCCTGATAGGAGATAAGATGGCCCCTGTGTCCTCTTGGTTTCAATTACCTATTACCTTGTTTTCCCAAGGTCCTGGGATGCCCTGACTTTGTCCCTTCCCCTGACTGGCTGTTGGGTGGAAGAACCATATATGGTATTGTAGGGAAGTCCTGGCCAGACTGGCTGGATCCTTCCCAGTGACTGTATGCTGTGGGTACACCCTTCGGGTGGGACTTGGGTGAATGGTGTGTGTGACCAATATGCATTTCATGTTATGGGTGTCTGGTATCTGTGTGCGTGACACAAAGAATGAGACAGCCATGCTGAAAACTGACATGAATGCAGTGGTGTGCTGAAAGGCTGGGTGCTTGCCCCAATCCACATTCCTTGTTATGGGTGTCTGGGTGGAAGTGATTGGCCTGAATGTACTGTGAGCCTGATTGGCTGCCTGTCTGCATGATTGCCCTTCTGACTGATAGGCTGACCGAACTTGACTCAGCAGTGTGACTAAGGGACGGATCTGTATATATGGGGACCTCTCACTTACAAAATTGTTCAGAAGTTGAAGTTGAAACTTGTAGCTGCCTATCCTTGAAGCCCATCTGGAAGAAGAAGAATTTCTGCTGCTTACTTCAACCCGATCCAAAAGCTGTTGAGTCTGTCGAGCACTGATCCGAGGGACGACCTGGCTAGGAGACCTCTCCCCGAGCTATGAGCGAACAACGTGCAAAAGCTGACCTTCACCGAGGCACCCAGGAAGCCAGTCCAGAAAGGCTGTTGACCGGAGAAGTGAAGCACCCGGACATCAAGGCCGTCAAAGTGCATTGACGTCGACCGGGGTTCAGAGGATCGCCATAACCGCTGGAAGCCAGTCGAGTCGTGTTGTCCTGAAACAGGGACAGTTTGATGCTGTGATGCTCGACGACTGGAGACGCGCCACTCCACCTTTTGCCTAAGAACATTGAAACGAAGGACTCCCTTGCCATCATTGTTAACCGCTTTGTCCCGCCAGAGAAAGTCGAGGTCATTGACGAATCAAAGAGAATCCGTCGGTGGGTTTCCTGCCACCCGAATTCCACAAAGACGCTGACAAGTGAAGATCCAAAGTCCAGCCGTGGTCGAGTCCCAATCGCTGACGCCAACATCTGACGCCGACCCTCGACACCCACTGCCAGGCCTACGTTCTTCATCAAGTCTTCTTTACGGTACCAAACTCTTTGCATTGAGGTGCACTGCATGACTCATCTTCCCAGGACGTCCTCGAACGATCATCGACGAGCAACGCGAAGATCAACGCTTCAGTCTAGACGCTAGTGTTCACATTTCTTCGAGGAATCTCGACGTCCTGTGGCTCCGGCTTTAAAGGGAGTCCACCCTCAAGGGATCCGTCGATGAACCATCAAAGAAACTGTGCTAGCTCAGGTATGTTGGGGTAGAGGAACATTTTGACCAGGAAACAAGACTATTTAAACATTAATGGACAGGACTTGTTAATGCACTTTATTACAGGTTGCTCAGGTTGGGGGATCCTCACACAGAACTGTGTCTTAGTAGCAAGAGAACCATTCTGCCATTGTTTAACCTAACTTCCTTCCTATGTCCTATGCTGATGCACATTACTGTTTGATTTGTATGCCATTAGAAACTGTCAGCAGTTGGTGCATTTTAAAGGAGTCAATATTTAAGTGTGGTACCACATAGAGATTGTAAATATTTGCCATATTAGATTTGCCAAAGTACAAAGTCTGTTATTAATTGTGTATATATATTGAACCTTATTTTTATATAAAGAACTGTGTTAGCACATGACATAGTGTGTGGACCTTTATTTGTGGATGCCTGGGGACTACAGTGCACTTAAGAACCAGCCTGCATCACCTCCTAAGAGCTTAAGCTTTGTTGTTCGTCCAAGCTACCAAATGGAGAACCTTGGCTGGGGTGCTCTATGGTTCTACTCTGCCATATAGAGGTTAGTACATATACCCCCTTCCAGTCTTTACAGGATGCACAACACACTCCAAAATTGAGTAAAATTGAGATGAGATACTTTTACTGGATAGGTGGAGAAAACTATTGTAAAAATTATGGTGCACATTTTGTTGGGGTTGTGAAAATATTTGTGTAAAAAGTTGACGTGTTTTGTATTAGTTGTGATAATATAAGTTGTAGCCTGAAACTATAGAACAATAGTAATACATTTGATTGATTAACAGACCTTAAAAACAAGTAATTGGCACCAATCAATCATAGGAGGGAGAGTAAAATATGATTCTTGGATTATCAAGAATAAAAACAGGATAGTAAGAATTGACAGAACCATAAACAAAGAAGTAAATGAATATTATTGTGTAAGCTTGGAAATTGTTTGGAAAATTGTTTGGAAATGGGCAGCGATTGATGATGCTTGCCCAAATTGATTGTTGTGTTGTAATTAATTACAGTAATAACAGAATATCAAAGAACCGGTAATACTGACAGTTAAAAATGCGTGTTATGGTGGACACTCCCCTTTTATGCCTATGCAAAACATTACTGAGATACACACCTAAGATAAGGAAATATGCTGAGTGGGTGAAAGGCATGGCCGACAAAATGCTCATGACTTGGCCTCAAGAAGGTTCACTATCGAGAACAGTACTGCAACACATGACAACATATTTACATGCTGCATACTCAGGGAAGAAGTTACAGAAAAGGTTATCTGTTTAGGAGTTGTGGAAAATGTCTCGGAGCAAGAGAGAAGACCCGCCTGAGAAGGAGTGGATGCTTAATCAACATAAAGGGGAGGGCGTAGCACCCACAGCTCCTTCTCCTCCTGAAAATAATAGTATAACCGGGGACAAACAAGGATTGAATCCTCTAAAGGATTTAAAAGCGGAAGCAGGGTATATTAATCCAACACATGCGCCCCCGCATATAGTAGTGAAGACAATATAGAAGAAAGCAAGAGTGAAGAACACAAATATATGTCTACATGTGATGAACATAAGGAGCTTGATGAAAGAAGGGACAGGCAGATAGAGATGGAAGAGGAAGCCACGAGACAAAAAGGAGAGACTGATAGAGCAAGCAGAGTGACAATAGTACAGAATGAGTGGATGGGAGGACATATACTACTCAAATTAGATAGAAAGGGCATTGACAATGTCAAAGTAAGAGAAGAAAGAGAGGAACGGGAAAAGAAGGAAAAGGAACTAGAAAGGGCATACAAAGAGGAGAAGGAAAAAGAGAGTAAGCAAAAGGAAGAACAAAGAAAGTATGAGGAACAGAAAAAAGAGAAAGAGAGAAAGGAGTAGAAAACATGTGAAGAAATAGAAGCACAAAGATTGAAAGAATGTAGGTTGCAAAGAAGGCGAGAGGAAGGAGAGAAAAGGGAAATGAGAGGACGGGAAGAAGAAATGAGAAGGAGTAGAGGACAAAGGGATGATGAAGTAGATCACATTGTTAATGTTTTATAATACCAATCGTAGCCCGAGAACGATGGGAAGAAGAGAGAGGGTCACAATAGCTCCGCAGGGAGCTCAATACCACGTATACAGGTATGGTCTGATAGACATGAGGCAGAAGGCATAGGGAAAAGCATTGGGGATCTATATAGGCAAAAGAGGGAGCAAGATGGTGACGAGACCAGATGGAGTATCAAAGCATCTCCACCAAGCGAAACAAGAGGTAGATCAGACAACATATTGATGGACAAGCATAGAATGCTGCTGTTAAGTAGACTAGATCCTGATGATGAGGAAAGGAACAATAGTCATTGCAGTTGGGGTATAATGATGTCAGGTGAAAAAAGGGAAGAAAATTACAGAGTGCCAAGAGAGGGCACATGTGGCTTTTCACTAGTTCCAAGCATAGAAAGAGGGTTAAAGTGGTCAGATTTAGAGGACCGAAAAGAAAAAACGTACAGAACCTACGACATATTCTGAACGACCACCAGCATGGCCGCGTAGTGCAAGGGCTATATCCCCACTTTATGTAAGTAGATTAGGATCATTACCAGGGCGAAGGCTAACGGCTGAAACTAGCTCCACCTGAAAGACAAGAAGTGTACGTGGTTCCGATTGCAGACCAGGATTTATACAATTCCCGTTATTAGAAAAAGGGGAAAAACGACCACAATATATTTAGTGGCCACAAATGTATAAGAACATTTGAAATGTAAATTACTTGGTTTGACTGTAGGTGTGGGCCAATGGACGTATGAGTTAGAAAGAGTGACAGCGGGAATAACGTTAGCAGTGGGTGACGTAAAAGGCCAACTAGCAGCTATTCTAGGGGAGAGACATGACGACATTTGGAGACGAGCAGGATATGCGAGTGTGACAGCACAAAACATGACACATGACAGAGCGCCATTTAATAATTGTAGAGCAGATACATGGAGAGCGCTTAGAGTACAATATCCTGACACATCAGACATGGGTGCCATTATGACAAGGAAAATGGGAGAGGAAGACAATCCTGTTGCTTATATTCAGAAGAATCAAGAACATTGGCGTCTTGAGACGAGTGAACCATGGGATAAAACCAAAGCATTATTTTATCATATTTTATGTCAGGGACTGCCCGAGCCATTGCAACTGCAGATGAAAAAACAGATAGGGAGGGAAGCAAAGCTATGGGTAGAAATACAGTTGACTATCATACATCATTGTTGATTATTACATGAGAAGGATAAGATAAAAACAGAGAATAGAAAGCAGGAGAAAGCAAAGTTGGTTCAGAAATAATTGTCAAAGCTTGCTATAGAAGGAGCAGTATTGACAAGTGGAGAAGGCGTGGCCACACAAGAGTTACAGCCAACATAGCCAATAAATGCAGAGTACCCCATAGATAAATGTGGGTTCAAGTTTTGCCCACGAGGTAGAGGGAATGGACCTATAGGACGAGGTGGATTTCAAAGCCCTGAAGTGGGAGAAGGATTTAATGGAGTACAGCCACAGCAGTGCTGGAATTGTGGGTCATATGGCCCACACGTGTAGAAGTAGAGGAGGCATGACACAGAACTGGCAAACTCCAAGAGGGGGGGGTGGGCTATTTTCCACAGTATAATAGAGAACCGCGGGAGTATTATGCGCAAGATCGCGCACAGTATCAGACACGTGTGTGCCGCAAATACAGCAAACACAGGTGATCCTGTTGTAGCCACAGATGCCACAGGGGCAACCACAGCAAGCAACTTATGTAAACACACCAAGTACAGACACAACAGCAGTAGACTCAGACAGTACCACAATTAATATGAATACAGGAGTCCAACAAGTACACATACCCACGTTAGGGAGTGTGAAAGTAGTAGGAGGGGATCCTTTTACGGGTACAGGGATGAATTCATACCCACAATAGGAAAGCCCACAAAGCAACCTCATGTGTTCAGTACTAACTGTGACATCAGACCCACAAGAGGAACCTAGGGCCAGGGTAACAATAGGAGGCAAGACATTTTTGTTCATTGCAGACCCAGGAGCAACCCGCTCCTGTGTTTGAGAGAGAAAGTATGCAATGGCTGGTATTTCCATGAATGCACAGGAATTCTCTGGGTCTATGAGTTTAGTTGCTCTTACTGATGAATTACCACTTACTGTAGGAGAACATGACATATCTATGCCACTAGAGGGATAATGTGTTCCACTCCAGGGATACACTACATAAATGTAAGAGAGTTTATATTAGCATTTACAGGCCAAAAGGCATTACAAAAGGTTCCTCTAGAACCAGAAGTATTTCTGTACAGAGTAAATATTTTGTTGACATGGCTTCCTAGACTGGTAGGTAATGTTGTTGAGAATACCTGACATATTTTTGTTTAGGCCAGAAATACCTATGGATGGTGAGGAAGGACAGGTTATCCCCTTAGAACTAGAAGCAGCCATGGTAAGAGAGGAAAGGGTGGTTGTTCATGGGACAGAAGATGAGGGAAGAGGGTGGACAGCAGTAATAGCTCTTGGGGAAGGATACAGACTATCAGACTTGACAGATGAAGAACTGTTCAAAGATCATCATTCAGATGAGGAATTAGTATCTTTCATAAGTCTTACTTATTGGATTCAAGTTGAGAATAGGGAGATACCACAGAGAATGGCATCAGTGAAAAAGAAACGATCATTTTTCCAGGAAGATTTAGAAAAGGTTCCAAGCATCATATGGACCAGCAGTCCATATGACCTGGGTCTATTGATTGGAGGAGGAGCAGTTAAAATAAAACTCAAACCAGGAGCAATTTTGCCATGAGTGAATCAGTACCCCATGTCCAGAGAAACAGATGAAGGTATATTTGAAACAATTTCCACTTTAATACAGCAGGGAATATTGGTGACATCAGAATCCCCAGGTAACACAGGTATGTACCCGGTGAAGAAATCGACAGGAGGGTTGTGGACATGTATTCAGGATCTATGCCCTCTAAACAATATTGTTGAAGCAGAGTTTTCTGACCGGTTTCGAATCCATCTACAATATTGTGTAACATCCCATCTAAAGCCAAATATTTTACAGAGATTTTAAAAACACTTTCTTTTCAATTCCCCTTCATGAAGACTCACAAGATTTGACTTAGTATTTGTAAAGAAACCAGCGCTGGAAACATACAATATTGCCTTACGGGTACTGTGAGCCCCCATCGATCTTTAATAGGGTTCTTCAGATGGACCTAGGTAACGTGCAACTCGAGAGCAAAATAATTGTGCAGTGAGACAGAAGAACGATTTAGAGAAGATTCAATTCGACTAATGACAATACTAGAAGAGAAAGGATGCAAAGTGGACAAAGAGAAACTACGATATTGCCAGGAAGAGGTCCTGTACATAGGACAACTGATCTATCAAGAGGGGAGAAAAGTGACACCTGACAGAGCAGATGCGATCATGAAAACTCCAACACCCGAGACAGTGAGTGAAATGCAACCATGTTTAGGCCTATGTAATTATTGCAGGGCCGGGGTTTTGGATTACAGTACATGTATGCAAACACTTTTAAAAGGACTCAAGGAAGCACAGATATGTAAAAGTAAAATAACATGGTCAGATGAGATGACTGAAGGATTTGAAGAATTAAAAAGGCTGATTTGTACAACCCCTGTGTTAGGGATTCCAGACTACAACGAGGAGTTTTATTTATTCTCACATTCAAATGGAGAAGTGATGACAGCAGTAATCACACAGAAAACAACATTAGGACATGGACATAAACTATTAGCCTATTGTAGTGGGATTTTAGACCCAGTAGTCAAAGGGCATTACCCTTGCGAACAAGCATTAGCTGCTGCTGCTTTCGCGATTGACAAAGGTGCAAGTATTACAATGATGTGTTCAATGGCGCTATTTGTCGAGCATTTCTTAGTCTCCATTTTGGAGAAACCTAAAAGTACATTGACTACACAAAGAGCGCCAGGGTACAAAGTGATTATCTTGTATCCAGCAATCAAAGTTGTTAGATGTAGAGTAGTGAATCCTGCGACATTCATAGAAGAACCAGTAGGGAAGGAAGACTATGTACATGACTGCACAACTTATTCTGAGTTCTATGATGATATTCATCATGTTAGACAAAATGCTCTCGGAGGGCGGGAAATTCTGTTCATTGATGTGGCTTCAAAAATATACCAAATGACATGAGAGCGACATACTGGATCAGCAATAGTGAAGTTAAAAAAGAATGGTGAATTTGAAGTAGTGGCCAATGCAAGATTGCCTTCACATTGCTCAGCACAGGCTGCAGAATTAGTGGCGCAAATCGCCGCACTCCAGAAATTTGACAAAGTTTAAGTGTACTCTGACTCCGCATATGTGATGTCAACCGTTCACACAGGGTTGTCACATTGGAAAAGGTGGGGTTTCCTTTGTGCAGATGGCACACCATTGCCACAAGCGCTGCTATTGGACAAACCCATTAAGGTATTAACACACCCATTGGCTATCGCAGTGGTGAAAGGTGCAGCCCATACTAAAGGGCATACATGATTTACTGCGGTAATAAAGCTGCAGATGTTGAGGCCAAAAGAGCAGCACATTTTCCAAATATTTCTAATTTTGAAGTAGAAGATGATAAGCAAATTTCAGAACACTGCATGTTGATAAAAGAGGGTTTAATATGTTATCCATTGTACTGTTAATTGAGCTGCAAGGACGAGCTCCTCAGGAAGAGCAGGATTTATGGAAGAGACAGGGGTGTTCATTATCCCCCACAGAGGCTATATGGAGACAGGATAGTACAGGAAAGCCAGTTATGCCTCTTGCATTATCGTAAGTTGCGCTGGATCAGCTGCACTATCCCGTGCACACAACTCAAGAGAGTCCTGCTGCCATGATTGCAGAAGACTGGTTTTCACCAAATCTGTTAGAACACATTACACAGTTTATTGTGAACTGCACTGTTTTCCAGAGGTTCACAGCAGGGCATACCTTGCGAACAGTGAGAGTAGCAATACCCAGACCCAATGGTCCTTTTCAACATCTACATATAGATTATGTGGATATGCTGCAGACATGCAATGGCTACACATACATTTTAGCGGTAGTATGTCCCTTTTCCAGATGGATTGAGGCATGCCCATGTATGCACCCTGATGCCAAATGTGCTGCCAAATTACTTGTACGTAAGGTGTTTCCTAGATGGGGTATGTGCGAAGTCCTTCGTTCAGATAATGGCCTGCATTTTGTAAATGAGATGTTCATACAGATATTAGGCATAAAGCACAGGTTTTCATCTGTCTATCACCCACAGGCGAATGGTGTTTGTGAGAAATTAAACTGACTCCTTAAAGAAAGGATAGCCAAGATTAAAATAACTTTGAAGAAGGGATGGTTACAATGCCTACCCCTTGCATTGTTTGCACTGAGGAACCAGCATGGCTCAGATCACCACCTGACTCCTTATGAGTTGGTGACTGGATGCCACATGAGAGTGCCCCGTGCTCCTCCCACTCGAATAAAAACTGATGTCCATAGTGCAGCAAAATCATTAGGGGATGAGATGCATGATTATTTGACAAATATGACCGCTAGTGTTTCTAATTTCCCAAGAGGTCAGACACCGGAGGGAAGGATCGAAGAAGATTGATGAAGACAGCCAAACAGTTGATCCTATAGACTTGCTAAACCAACCTTGTTTGTATACAGGGACCAAGTGCGTATAAGGAGATTTGTCCGCACTTGGAATAAACCCCACTTTCAGGGACCTTACCTAGTAGAGGGTTGCTCCCACTGCTGTGAAACTCGAAGGAAGAAGAGCTTGACTGCAATTGAATGATGTAAAGCATTACAAAGGATAGACCCTCACCGCTCCTGCACCCACTGACAGTGAAGCAAGAGAAGAAGTTCTGCGAATGCAGACGACACGAGATCGGCTACCAAGAGCCAACCTAGAACGGATGAAGGAAAAACAACTTGAACTTTCAGTTATTCCCAAATTTGAAGGGAAGCAAACACCACTTTAGTGTTCAACAAAACTGTTCCAGTAAGGTTAAAAGAGACAATGCGTTAAAAAAACAAAGAACACAAAGACTGCACATGACACTTTATGCTGCCTGTACCGTTAAACTTATTTCTGTATTATGTTTTCATATACATACTCCAACCTTATCTAGGTTTTGTGAGACAGCACATTGATGTAACTTTTTTCGGAAATCCTAAAAACAGCCCTATTATTTTCAGAATCATTATTGCAAGCATATTACAATTTATTTTAAATTAAATTGTGGTTTAGACAGGTGACAGAAACTATACAAATGAATTAAAGAAAATGGGAATTTTCAAGTTCATAAAAGACACATTGGGCCTCATTACGAATCAGGCGTTAAGGGGTTAACGGCGCTGTAAACGGCGCCGACCCTTAACGCCTGATTACAAGGTCCTTTAGCGCCATGGTGATATTAACGCCTGCTTTTTGCAGGCGTTAAAATCCATGGCGCTAAGGGACCATGGTGCTAATTAGGCCACCGTAATTTATGGTGGCGTAATTAGTGCCTTCCCCACTCCCATTATGCCCTATGGGGCAAAAATGGGAATGGGGAAGGGTAAAATGGGAAATGGGGATTTACCGCCCCACTCACCTTGGAATGGGGCGGTAAATCCGCCATCCACCATGGTGTAAACATAGTTTACACCATGGTGGTAAGGGTACGACCCAGGCGGGAACTTACTGCCTGGGTCGTAATGAGGCCCATTGTTAGTAAGTAAACCAGTTGATACACATAATGCAGTAAGATGAATTAACTTGTTTGCATTCTTTTATGTGGCAATGTTTTGTACAATGTGTAGTTTTTTCCCCCTATTATTATAGCATTTCGACAAATGATATTCTATAATACAAATGGAGTGTTTAACAATTAGACTTTTTTTCTATCCCTTACAAAAGAACGAGTGACATTTTCCCTGAGATTTCCAAACAAATTAACCAAGTAAATAGGGATGTTGAAGAAGATTGTCAGGATATAAATACATATCTTTATAATTTGGCCCATTTAAAGAATAACATGTGGTATAGACACATGAATGAGGTGGGGAGGAGAATGTCAGATGAGAGCTTCTATGTATGTTCTCTCATCCCTTATGTCATGAGCAGAGCCAGAATATTCATTGCAAGAGAAATTTCCTGTACATGAAGCGAAGTGCCTCAACCATCTAGCAGCATGCATGACAAGAGGACAATTTGAAGGGAAATGGGCAACTCTACGATGGATGTCAAAGAGAACGTTCCCATGCAAAGACGCTTACATAAAGACACAGAAGATGGGAAAAGACCCAGGTTGGAAGAGCAGAATGCTCCTCACCTTCGCCCAGAAGCTCAACGACTCCAAAGCCCTGGTTCTCTCTAGGCTATACTACTGCAACAGCCTCTTCCTCAACCTGCCTCTTTCCTCCCTTCTCCCCTTTCAATTAATCCTAATTAGGACTGCAAGATTTACCCTTGGCCTAAAGCCAAGGGACTGCATCTCTCTAGCCCTTAAATCTCTCTACTGGCTCCCGGTGACCACAAGGATCAAATTCAAGACCCTTTGCATCATCCACATGGCTGTCTGGGGCCTGGGACCTCATTAAATCCAGCTTTCCCTCCCTAAATACCTACCAGCCAGAGTACTTCAGAACACTGGCTCCATCTCTCTGCAGATCACACATTTCTCCAAGCAGATAGTGAGAGGTATGTCCCTTTCCGCGACTGACTCCTCCCTCTGGAAGCCCCCCCTTAGACTCGAGCTGGATCTTCTTAAATTACGGAAACTTCTCAAGACTTTCCTTTTCTCCTCTTCCTTCCTCACCCCCTCCCATGCCAACTCTCCATGCTTTTGTGACTGGAGCTTGGTCCTTTCTGAGTCATACAGGGGCAAGACTACCAACTACCAGTCCGCCCAACATCCTTTCCCAGCATTTGCCCTTGGGCTGCCTTTCCCGGTCTAGCCCAACTTGGTCCTCCCTGTCCACTGCACTGATCCTCCCCCCTCCTCCGCTGGCTCTTGCCACCTTGGCTTGCACAGCACTTGCCCACCCCCACCTTATGTGTACCCCACTCCTGCACTTCTACCTCCACCCACTCCCCCTTGCACTTACCACCTTGTCATGTACTTGCACAGTAGAATTGTTTCAGGGCCAATAAAATCGTTTTGTGTGTTCTTTTTGTTTTCCAATGCCGCCCCTCCTCCATCTTGCCTTGTGGCGCTTGGAAATACCTGTGTACAATGAGCCATACAAATAAATAAATACTCACTTAGTGCTTTGTCTGGAGGAGAGATAAGGATTGTTGAACAAAAGAGACTGAATTGTGCAGCCGGTTGGATTGCCAGAATGTTGGGAGACACCTTGTCTATTGGTATATGGACAAGTATCCACCAGTACAGGATGCGAAGCAGGAATGTTGGCATGTAGTGCACACTTACTGATGAGAGCACCCGTTTAGGTAGTGGAAATAGTGAATGATGACTGTCTTAAAGACAGTGCCAAGTATGCAAAATGAATAACATGGATTGAAGATGAAACAGGACCTGTATCCATACTACACACGCAGTACACGACACTCTGTTTTAGAAACAGGGGTTTGATCAAAGTTGGAGAAAATAAAGGATGCCAGCAACTAATTGACATACCAGCAATGACAGGAGGAACTACTGCAATAATGGACCACTATAGGGCTTCTGTATATAAAGCTTATAAGAAGCTACCTAAATGTTGGGAAGGAATATGTCCTATTGTGATAATACATTTCCCTGCGTTGGTGATCCCCCATAATGATCTCAACATAGACAGCTTTCCGAAAATGGATACACACCAAAGGAAGAAGAGGTCGCTCAACATCACCAGACAGAAGAGAGAGAACTACTTTTCGGCAAAATCAGTAGAAGCATTCCACGACATTCCAGATGAGCACATATTGTTCAGTAGAATGGCAGTGATATTTACAGCTATATTCATGCCAATAAGTCAAACTGCAGTGAATGCCAAATGGTTACAAATCACCAGGTGGGAATTGCTACAGACAATCAACCCAAAAATAAAATGATTTAATGCGATTAGAAAAGGATTTTGTGGGCCATCAGACTCATGACCCTCCAGAATGGGTATGTCCTGGACTTAATTACAGCAATGGAAGGAGGCGTGTGTGCCAAGATCGGGCCTTCTTGCTGTACTTACAAACCTGCCCATGTTGGAGAAAATGGAACCCTGACAGAAGCAATAACTATGCTGTCAACTCAACTACATATGAATATGGACGAAGAAGTAGATGAAACTGAAGATGAAGTTTTCGTCTCTGTTTTCATGGGTTCCAACCTGGCTAGAAAATGCCTTCAAACTACTGGGAGCAGTACTAGTGTTGGTATTGCTAGCATTCTGTCTTGTACGAATAATCATAGGACAGTGCAGGAAGACAGCAAAGAAAGCTATTGGGATTAACATAATGATCGACATGAATGCTGTGACTAATGAGCACACACTGACTGAAGGCACCGTCTGTGAGTACATGAAAGGAAGTCCTCTGGCACCCTCATGAACAATGTTTTATTTCCCCAAGGATTATCAGACCTATGTGGGACATTGGGTATTCTATCAACCGTATGGGGAGTGATATGATATGTAATGATATTTTATTTACGTAGCGCCTATACACAATGTGTTTCAAAGTACTTAAAAGGGTTGCCATATGACTTTGAATATGGATGAATACATAAAGAATGCAGGTGGCCTGAGGGGGGTGACAAAGATATGGATTCTGAAGAAACCAGTGTGAAGAGAAAGTGGACAAGATTGTGGAGGTGGTCGCGGACTCGATCAGAGGGTGGGATGTAGAGAAGCAGATGTACACGTCACTCATGGACCCCATCCCCTCACCTCCGTCATATTGGAAGAACAGTAAGAAAGCACTGTGCATGACACCTGGTATCGTTCCAATACCAGACCACAGATATGAAAGACGTTATGCGCTCAGACAACCATACCAAATGTACCCTCGAACTGATGTGGTAGAAGGAAGTCTGCAGACACCACTGGACAAAGAAGAACTATGATTAAAATCTGACAGGTGTAAAGTGACATCAAGAAGAGAAGAGATGAGAGCGCACTGAAATAATATATGAAAACTCAAAGAAAGATGTGACTAAAGTAACAAATTGAACATACATGCAAATACAAAGAAATAATATATACTGAGAAGACAAGTAGGAAGATATGCAGTGGATGTATATATGCAGAAATGCAAAGTAGATGAGACATATAGACGCTTGCTAGTATTAGGAAATATAACGCGGGTAAAGTAGCCATGATGAAAAGATGGACATTGGTTTCGTGTAATAGTATGCCAAAAGCCCCAAGGAGAGAGACCAAGGCTGCAGAGCTGTCAGGCACTGAAATACAAATTTGTGAAAGAACAAAGACTATTTGTTTGGCTTAGGATCAAAGATGCCATAGCAAGAAGCAACTACAAGGTACAAAAAGAGTCGAAGAGGATAAGCCATGTAAGCAGGACATATTTCTCTTAGATTAAGCAAAGGAGTAAACATTTGTGAGTGCCAGTGGACAGTCAAAGAGGCAGAAACCATATGCAATACGGAGCAACCAAATCTCCAGAGGCCAAGGGGAGTAATAGTACCCACGGGCAGAGGCGCAGCAGCAGCAACGTGGTGGGAGCCGTGATGGCTCGGGGCTTTCCACATCGGAGGGGCAGGCATCGGCCGGAGGGCAGGAGGACCCAGGATGGGAAGTGTCTTCCGTGTGGCAGCGGTTGGGCCACGCCATAGATGCGGAGTGGCAGCGGGCGGAAGAGGCACGGCTCACGATGGTCAGGGCGGAGAACTCCATGCAGAGGGCCCTGAGGCGTGCCGAGTGCCTCGAGGCAATCCGCAGGGAGTTTGGGGGGAACATGTGGACGGCCCAGCGGACCCTCGGGGCCATGCAGGAGGAGCACCTCCGGGACATTGAGCAGGAGTTCGATGATGCCATGGCCCGGAACATCCCGAAGTGAGCCGTCGGACTAGCCCGCTGCCCTTGTAAATAGTTATATAGTTAGTGTTAGGTTTCCTTTGGACCTTTTGGACAATGGGCCACATTTTTGTATATAGTTATTTTTTTTAGGTAGTGTTATTAGATAGGTTTCATTTCTTCGGTTGGGATCATGGACCCTGGATAGTTCATCTGTACATAGTTGACTTTTGGATTTTCAATTTTTATTATGATTTCGCCATGGAGCAATGGTTTGCGATTTTAATTTTCCATTGGATTTACTTTTGTGGACTGTGACTTTGGACACCTTTCCTTTGCATTATGATTTGTGGTTTAGCATTATTTCACGGACCTGCTGTTGTTTTTTTAAAAAAATTCTATTATTGTTTGTTTATTTTAGATTCAATTTATGTTGCTTTTAATACATATTTTTTCGTCAAAGTTCAATGTGTTGTATCATCTCATTGGTTTCATGCATATCATGATATGGGTTTTGACATTCACTGACACCCATTGGGTGTATGTGAGGGACATGTGTTCATTTCCAAACTTGCAATTGGGCTTCTGTCATGTTTTTGCCATTTCTAAGTGGGTGGATGCAATACTCGGGTGGGTGTTTGCCATTTGGAGGCTGACCATAAGGGCCAGGGATCTACATTGTGGTGAAATGTTGGCTGGGAGACATGAGTGGGAGCCTGGTGGAGGCTGCCCCTGCACTGCTGGGGGGTGGGGGTGGTGGTAGACATGGGTGGGGGCCTGGTGGAGGCTGCCCCTGGTGGCTGGGGGGTGGGGGTGCAGGGAGACATGAGTTGGACATGAGTGGGGGCCTGGTGGAGGCTGCCCCTGCACTGCTGGGGGGTGGGCATGCAGGGAGACATGAGTGGGGGCCTGCTGGAGGCTGCCCCTGCACTGCTGGGGGGTGGGGGTGGTGGTAGACATGGGTGGGGGCCTGGTGGAGGCTGCCCCTGCACTGCTGGGGGGTGGGGGGGGGGTGGGAGAAATGAGTGGGGGCCTGGTGGAGGCTGCGCCTGATGGCTGGGGGGTGGGGGTGCAGGGGGACATGTGTGGGAGCCTGGTGGAGGCTGCCCCTGCACTGCTGGGGGCTGGGGGCGGTGGTAGACATGAGTGGGGGCCTGGTGGAGGCTGCCCCTGGTGGCTGGGGGGTGAGGGTGCAGGGGGACATGGGTGGGAGCCTGGTGGAGGCTGCCCCTGCACTGCTGGGGGGTGGGGGTGGTGGTAGACATGGGTGGTGGCCTGGTGGAGGCTGCCCCTGCACTGCTGGGGGGTGGGGGTGATGGGAGACATGAGTGGGGGCCTGGTGGAGGCTGCCCCTGGTGGCTGGGGGTGGGGGTGATGGGAGACATGAGTGGGGGCCTGGTGGAGGCTGCCCCTGCACTGCTGGGGGGTGGGGGTGGTGGTAGACATGAGTGGGGGCCTGGTGGAGGCTGCCCCTGCACTGCTGGGCGGTGGGGGTGGTGGTAGACATGGGTGGGGGCCTGGTGGAGGCTGTCCCTGGTGGCTGGGGGTGGTGGTAGACATGGGTGGGGGCCTGGTGGAGGCTTCCCCTGGTGGCTGGGGGGTGGGGCTGGTGGTAGACGTGAGTGGGGGCCTGGTGGAGGCTGCCCCTGGTGGCTGGGGGTGCAGGGAGACATGAGTTGGACATGAGTGGGGGCCTGGTGCAGGCTGCCCCTGCACTGCTGGGGGGTGGGGGTGCAGGGAGATATGAGTGGGGGCCTGGTGGAGGCTGCCCCTGCACTGCTGGGGGGTGGGGGTGGTGGTAGACATGGGTGGGGGCCTGGTGGAGGCTGCCCGTGCACTGCTGGGGGGTGGGGGTGATGGGAGACATGAGTGGGGGCCTGGTGGAGGCTGCCCCTGCACTGCTGGGGGTGGGGGTGCAGGGGGGCATGTGTGGGAGCCTGGTGGAGGCTGCCCCTGCACTGCTGGGGGGTGGGGGTGCAGGGAGACATGAGTGGGGGCCTGGTGGAGGCTGCCCCTGGTGGCTGGGGGGTGGGGATGATAGGGGACATGAGTGGGAGCCTGGTGGAGGCTGCCCCTGCACTGCTGGGGGGTGTGGGTGGTGGGAGACATGAGTGGGGGCCTGGTGGAGGCTGCCCCTGGTGGCTGGAGGGTCGGGGTGATGGGGGACATGAGTGCGAGCCTGGTGGAGGCTGCCCCTGCACTGCTGGGGGGTGTGGGAGACATGAGTGGGGGCCTGGTGGAGGCTGCCCCTGCACTGCTGGGGGGTGGGGTGGTGGTAGACATGGGTGGGGGCCCGGTGGAGGCTGCCCCTGGTGGCTGGAGGGTGGGGGTGCAGGGAGACATGAGTTGGACATGAGTGGGGGCCTGGTGGAGGCTGCCCCTGCACTGCTGGGGGGTGGGGGTGCAAGGAGACATGAGTGGGGGCCTGGTGGAGGCTGCCCCTGCACTGCTGGGGGGCGGGGTGGTGGTAGACATGGGTGGGGGCCTGGTGGAGGCTGCCCCTGCACTGCTGGGGGGTGGGGGTGATGGGAGACATGAGTGGGGGCCTGGTGGAGGGTGCCCTGGTGGCTGGGGGTGCAGGGGGCCATGTGTGGGAGCCTGGTGGAGGCTGCCCCTGCACTGCTGGGGGGTGGGGGGTGGTGGTAGACATGAGTGGGGGCCTGGTGGAGGCTGCCCCTGGTGGCTGGGGGGTGCAGGTGCAGGGGGACATGTGTGGGAGCCTGGTGGAGGCTGCCCCTGCACTGCTGGGGGTGGGGGTGGTGGGAGACATGGGTGGGGGCCTGGTGGAGGCTGCCCCTGGTGGCTGGGGGGTGGGGGTGGTGGTAGACGTGAGTGGGGGCCTGGTGGAGGCTGCCCCTGGTGGCTGGGGAGTGGGGGTGATGGGAGACATGTGTGGGGGCCTGGTGGAGGCTGCCCCTGGTGGCTGGGGGGTGGGGGGGATGGGAGACATGAGTGTGGGCCTGGTGGAGGCTACCCCTGCACTGCTGGGGGATGGGGGTGGTGGTAGAAATGAGTGGGGGCCTGGTGGAGGCTGCCCCTGCACTGCTGGGGGGTGGGGGTGGTGGTAGACATGGGTGGGGGCCTGGTGGAGGCTGCCCCTGGTGGCTGGGGGGTGGGGGTTTTGGTAGACATGGGTGGGTGCCTGGTGGAAGCTGCCCCTGGTGGCTGGGGGGTGGGGGTGCAGGAAGACATGAGTTGGACATGAGTGGGGGCCTGGTGGAGGCTGCCCCTGCACTGCTGGGGGGTGGGGGTGCAGGGCGACATGAGTGGGGGCCTGGTGGAGGCTGACCCTGCACTGCTGGGGGGTGGGGGTGGTGGTAGACATGGGTGGGGGCCTGGTGGAGGCTGCCCCTGCACTGCTGGGGGGTGGGGGTGATGGGAGACATGAGTGGGGGCCTGGTGGAGGCTGCTCCTGCACTGCTGGGGGGTGGGGTGGTGGTAGACATGAGTGGGGGCCTGGTGGAGGCTGCCCCTGCACTGCTGGGGGTGGGGGTGCAGGGGGACATGTGTGGGAGCCTGGTGGAGGCTGCCCCTGCACTGCTGGGGGTGGGGGTGATGGGAGACATGAGTGGGGGCCTGGTGGAGGCTGCCCCTGGTGGCCGGTGGGGTGAGGGTGGTGGTAGACATGGGTGGGGGCCTGGTGGAGACTGCCCCTGGTGGCTGGGGGTGCAGGGAGACATGAGTTGGACATGAGTGGGGACCTGGTGGAGGCTGCCCCTGCACTGCTGGGGGTGGGGGTGATGGGAGACATGAGTGGGGGCCTGGTGGAGGCTGCCCCTGCACTGCTGGGGGGGTGGGGGTGGTGGTAGACATGGGTGGGGGCCTGGTGGAGGCTGCCCCTGCACTGCTGGGGGGTGGGGTGATGGGAGACATAAGTGGGGGCCTGGTGGAGGCTGCCCCTGGTGGCTGGTGGGTGGGGGTGCAGGGGGACATGTGTGGGAGCCTGGTGGAGGCTGCCCCTGCACTGCTGGAGGGTGGGGGTGGTGGTAGACATGAGTGGGGGCCTGGTGGAGGCTGCCCCTGGTGGCTGGGGGGTGGGGGTGCAGGGGGACATGTGTGGGAGCCTGGTGGAGGCTGCCCCTGCACTGCTGGGGGGTTGGGGGTGGTGGGAGACATGGGTGGGGGCCTGGTGGAGGCTGACCCTGGTGGCTGGGGGGTGGGGGTGGTGGTAGACGTGAGTGGGGGCCTGGTGGAGGCTGCCCCTGGTGGCTAGGGGGTGGGGGTGATGGGAGACATGAGTGGGGGCCTGGTGGAGGCTGCCCCGGGTGGCTGGGGGGTGGGGGTGATGGGAGACATGAGTGGGGCCTGGTGGAGGCTGCCCCTGCACTGCTGGGGGGTGGGGGTGGTGGTAGACATGAGTGGGGGCCTGGTGGAGGCTGCCCATGCACTGCTAGGGGGTGGGGGTGGTGGTAGACATGGGTGGGGGCCTGGTGGAGGCTGCCTCTGGTGGATGGGTGTGGGGGTGGTGGTAAACATGGGTGGGGGCCTGGTGGAGGCTGCCCCTGGTGGCTGGGGGGTGGGGGTGGTGGTAGACGTGAGTGGGGGCCTGGTGGAGGCTGCCCCTGGTGGCTGGGGGGTGGGGGTGCAGGGAGACATGAGTTGGACATGAGTGGGGGCCTGGTGGAGGCTGCCCCTGCACTGCTGGGGGGTGGGGGTGCAGGGAGACATGAGTGGGGGCCTGGTGGAGGCTGCCCCTGCATTGCTGGGGGGCGGGGGTGGTGGTAGACATGGGTGGGGGCCTGGTGGAGGCTGCCCCTGCACTGCTGGGGGGTGGGGGTGATGGGAGACATGAGTGGGGGCCTGGTGGAGGGTGCCCTGGTGGCTGGGGGTGCAGGGGGCCATGTGTGGGAGCCTGGTGGAGGCTGCCCCTGCACTGTTGGGGATGGGGGTGGTGGTAGACATGAGTGGGGGCCTGGTGGAGGCTGCCCCTGGTGGCTGGTGGTGCAGGTGCAGGGGGACATGTGTGGGAGCCTGGTGGAGGCTGCCCCTGCACTGCTGGGGGGTGGGGGTGGTGGGAGACATGGGTGGGGGCCTGGTGGAGGCTGCCCCTGGTGGCTGGGGGGTAGGGGTGGTGATAGACGTGAGTGGGGGCCTGGTGGAGGCTGCCCCTGGTGGCTGGGGAGTGGGGGTGATGGGAGACATGTGTGGGGGCCTGGTGGAGGCTGCCCCTGGTGGCTGGGGGGTGGGGGTGATGGTAGACATGGGTGGGGGCCTGGTGGAGGCTGCCCCTGGTGGCTGGGGGGTGGGGGTTTTGGTAGACATGGGTGGGTGCCTGGTGGAGGCTGCCCCTGGTGGCTGGGGGTGGTGGTAGATGTGAGTGGGGGCCTGGTGGAGGCTGCCCCTGGTGGCTGGGGGGTGGGGGTGCAGGGAGACATGAGTTGGACATGAGTGGGGGCCTGGTGGAGGCTGCCCCTGCACTGCTGGGGGGTGGGGGTGCAGGGCGACATGAGTGGGGGCCTGGTGGAGGCTGCCCCTGCACTGCTGGGGCGTGGGGGTGGTGGTAGACATGGGTGGGGGCCTGGTGGAGGCTGCCCCTGCACTGCTGGGGGGTGGGGGTGATGGGAGACATGGGTGGGGGCCTGGTGGAGGCTGCCCCTGCACTGGTGGGGGGTGGGGGTGGTGGTAGACATGAGTGGGGGCCTGGTGGAGGCTGCCCCTGCACTGCTGGGGGTGGGGAGTGCAGGGGGACATGTGTGGGAGCCTGGTGGAGGCTGCCCCTGCACTGCTGGGGGTGGGGGTGATGGGAGACATGAGTGGGGGCCTGGTGGAGACTGCCCCTGGTGGCTGGGGGTGCAGGGTGACATGAGTTGGACATGAGTGGGGGCCTGGTGGAGGCTGCCCCTGCACTGCTGGGGGTGGGGGTGAAGGGAGACATGAGTGGGGGCCTGGTGGAGGCTGCCCCTGCACTGCTGGGGGGTGGGGGTGGTGGTAGACATGGTTGGGGGCCTGGTGGAGGCTGCCCCTGCACTGCTGGGGGGTGGGGTGATGGGAGACATGAGTGGGGGCCTGGTGGAGGCTGCCCCTGGTGGCTGGTGGGTGGGGGTGCAGGGGGACATGTGTGGGAGCCTGGTGGAGGCTGCCCCTGCACTGCTGGGGGGTGGGGGTGGTGGTAGACATGAGTGGGGGCCTGGTGGAGGCTGCCCCTGGTGGCTGGGGGGTGGGGGTGCAGGGGGACATGTGTGGGAGCCTGGTGGAGGCTGCCCCTGCACTGCTGGGGGGTTGGGGTGGTGGGAGACATGGGTGGGGCCTGGTGGAGGTTGTCCCTGGAGGCTGGGGGGTGGGGGTGGTGGTAGACTTGAGTGGGGGCCTGGTGGAGGCTGCCCCTGGTGGCTGGGGGGTGGGGGTGATGGGAGACATGAGTGGGGCCTGGTGGAGGCTGCCCATGCACTGCTGGGGGGTGGGGGTGGTGGTAGACATGGGTGGGGGCCTGGTGGAGGCTGCCCCTGGTGGCTGGGGTGTGGGGGTGGTGGTAAACATGGGTGGAGGCCTGGTGGAGGCTTCCCCTGGTGGCTGTAGGGTGGGGGTGGTGGTAGACGTGAGTGGGGGCCTGGTGGAGGCTCCCCCTGGTGGCTGGGGGGTGGGGGTGCAGGGAGACATGAGTTGGACATGAGTGGGGGCCTGGTGGAGGCTGCCCCTGCACTGCCGGGGGCGGGGGTGCGGGGAGACATGGTTGGGGGCCTGGTGGAGGCTGCCCCTGCACTGCTGGGGAGTGGGGGTGGTGGTAGACATGGGTGGGGGCCTGGTGGAGGCTGCCCCTGCACTGCTGGGTGGTGGGGGTGGTGGTAGACATGAGTGGGGACCTGGTGGAGGCTGCCCCTGCACTGCTGGGGGGTGGGGTGGTGGTAGACATGGGTGGGGGCCTGGTGGAGGCTGCCCCTGGTGGCTGGGGGATGGGGGTGGTGGTAGACATGAGTGGGGGCCTGGTGGAGGCTGCCCCTGGTGGCTGGGGGGTGGGGGTGGTGATAGACGTGAGTGGGGGCCTGGTGGAGGCTGCCCCTGGTGGCTGGGGGGTGGGGGTGCAGGGAGACATGAGTTGGACATGAGTGGGGGCCTGGTGGAGGCTGTCCCTGCACTGCTGGGGGGTGGGGGTGCAGGGAGACATGAGTGGGGGCCTGGTGGAGGCTGCCCCTGCACTGCTGCAGGGTGGGGGTAGACATGAGTGGGGGCCTGGTGGAGGCTGCCCCTGCACTGCTGGGGGGTGGAGGTGCAGGGGGACATGTGTGGGAGCCTGGTGGAGGCTGCCCCTGCACTGCTGGGGGGTGGGGGTGCAGGGAGACATGAGTGGGGGCCTGGTGGAGGCTGCCCCTGGTGGCTGGGGGGTGTGGGTGATAGGGGACATGAGTGGGAGCCTGGTGGAGGCTGCCCCTGCACTGCTGGGGGTGTGGGTGGTGGGAGTCATGAGTGGGGGCCTGGTGGAGGCTGCCCGTGGTGGCTGGGGGTGGAGGTGATAGGGGACATGAGTGGGAGCCTGGTGGAGGCTGCCCCTGCACTGCTGGGGGGTGTGGGTGGTGGGAGACATGAGTGGGGGCCTGGTGGAGGCTGCCCCTGCACTGCTAGGGGTGGGGTGGTGGTAGACATGGGTGGGGGCCTGGTGGAGGCTGCCCCTGCACTGCTGGGGGGTGGGGGTGGTGGTAGACATGAGTGCGGGCCTGGTGGAGGCTGCCCCTGGTGGCTGGGGGGTGGGGGTGCAGGGAGACATGAGTTGGACATGAGTGGGGGCCTGGTGGAGGCTGCCCCTGGTGGCTGGGGGATGGGGGTGCAGGGAGACATGAGTTGGACATGAGTGGGGGCCTGGTGGAGGCTGCCTCTGCACTGCTGGGGGTGGGGGTGGTGGTAGACATGGGTGGGGGCCTGGTGGAGGCTGCCCCTGCACTGCTGGGGGGTGGGGGTGGTGGTAGACATGAGTGGGGGCCTGGTGGAGGCTGCCCCTGCACTGCTGGGGGGTGGGGGTGATGGAAGACATGGGTGGGGGCCTGGTGGAGGCTGCCCCTGCACTGCTGGGGGGTGGGGGTGGTGGTAGACATGAGTGGGGGCCTGGTGGAGGCTGTCCCTGGTGGCTGGGGGGTGGGGGTGCAGGGAGACATGAGTTGGACATGAGTGGGGGCCTGGTGGAGGCTGCCCCTGCACTGCTGGGGGGTGGGGGTGATGGGAGACATGAGTGGGGGCCTGGTGGAGGCTGCCCCTGCACTGCTGGAGTTGGGGGTGGGGGTAGACATCGGTGGGGGCCTGGCGGAGGCTGCCCCTGCACTGCTGGGGGGTGGGGGGGTGGTAGACATGAGTGGGGGCCTGATGGAGGCTGCCCCTGGTGGCTGGGGGGTGGGGGTGCAGGGAGACATGAGTTGGACATGAGTAGGGGCCTGGTGGAGGCTGCCCCTGCACTGCTGGGGGGTGGGGGTGATGGGAGACATGAGTGGGGGCCTGGTGGAGGCTGCCCCTGCACTGCTGGGGGGTGGGGGTGGTGGTAGACATGGGTGGGGGCCTGGTGGAGGCTGCCCCTGCACTGCTGGGGGGTGGGGGTGATGGGAGACATGAGTGGGGGCCCGGTGGAGGCTGCCCCTGCACTGCTGTGGGGTGGGGGTGATGGGAGACATGAGTGGGGGCCTGGTGGAGGCTGCCCCTGGTGGCTGGGGGGTGGGGGTGATGGGAGACATGAGTGGGGGCCCGGTGGAGGCTGCCTCTGGTGGCTGGGGGGGCAGGGGGACATGCGTTGGTGGGCAGTAGTGCAAGGTGACATGTGGGTTGGCTGGGGGGCATGGCCATGGTGGATGGGGTGCCTGCAGGACATGTGCAGGGTAGGCCCCTGTGGTGTGGGCCACCTGCAGGGGCCATGGAGGGTGTAGAGGGAACACCTGGGAGGACCCACACGTGCAATTCACGTGTGGTGCTCCCCGCACACCCCTGTAATACACGTACCCTGATGGAATCGCGTGTGATACTTCGCGCGCACCCCTGAAATACACGTACCCTGCTGATTTTGCGTGTGATACTTCCCGTGCACCCCTGGAATACACGTACTCTGATGGAATTGCGTGTGATACTTCCCACGCACCCCTGAGATACACGTACCCTGCTGTTTTTCTGTGTGATACTTCCCGCGCACCCCTGGAATACACGTACCCTGATGGAATTGCGTGTGATACTTCCTGCGCACCCCTGAGATACACGTACCCTGCTGCTTTTGCGTGTGATACTTCCTGCGCACCCCTGAAATACACGTACCCTGCTGCTTTTGCGTGATACTTCCCGCGCACCCCTGAAATACACGTAACCTGCTGCTTTTGCGTGTGTTACTTCCCACACACCCCTGATGCACACGTACACACGACAATCGCGTGTGGAACTTCCCGCGAACCACTGAAATACACATTCCCCGCTTGGCGTTTGCTGTTTGCCAGCCCTGTGAACTGGTCCAGGGTTAGCGCAACCCTTTGCGATTATTTGGGGATTTTGGAGGCTTTTCCTTGCGCGAGGGCGTTCTTGGGGGCGTAACTGGCGCTGCTGCAGGTTTGCTGCGCCATGCTGCGCAACGGCTGGTTTTGGATGCGAAAATCCATGAATACACTGTGCACGGAAATCGATTTTAGCGCACGCGGCTGGCGCAGACATTCGCACGGGCACGCTGTGCGCCAGCCGCGTGCGCCACTTTTGTGCGAATTTCTATGAATTACCCTATAAGACGCTAGGGGTCTATCTTGACTCCTCGCTTTCTCTGAACAGACAAATAAATGCAGTTAGGTCAGCTTCGGCCTATACCTGCAAACTTATCACTGCCTGTAGACCCTTCCTAAACTCCACCAACTGTATCACACTCGCCAGAACTCTTGTTATGGCCAAAATCGACTACTGTAGTGCTCTCTACCTAGGGACCAGTCAGTCTAACCTTAATACATTTCAAACTGTACAAAATAATGCCTTAAGGGCAGCCTTAAACATCCCGAGACGCTCTCATATCTCCTCCGTCAGATTGGACTTACGCTGGCTCCCGGTAAAACAGAGAATTGCCCTGAAAACCCTAGCTTTGACTCACAAATGTCTGAACAACAACGCCCCACCTTACCTGTCCACTCGCTTCTCACGCCACACCTCCACTCAACCTACCAGAGCAGCCCAAACTCACAGCCTCATCGTGCCTAGATGCAAACTCCAAAAAGCTGGTGGGGTGAGCTTCCCCGTCCTGGCCTCCAAACTCTGGAACACCTTGCCCACACCTATCAGAATTGAACCATCATTCCACTCCTTCAAGAACAATGCTAAAACATGGCTGCTCTCCCATGACTCATGAGACCTTGACACAGTACACAGTCCAGACTCCATGTGGGGTACAGAACTGAATATACATTTTCTCTCTGCTCAGTCCCTGTATTATACGCTGTTAATGGTACCCTTCGGTACATGTATATATGCTGTATATTTTTGTAACTCATTGTAACTACTGCTTTTTGCAACATGTTTAAGAGTATGTACATGTATATATGCTGTATATTTTTGTAACCTCTGTAACTACTGCTTTTTGTAACATGTTTAAGAGTATGTTCCCGGTTGCCCCTGGGCCTGGTTTTTTGCGCTTTATAAATCAAATCAAATCAAATCAAATCAAATCAAATCAAATGGCTGGACCTTCAGGGCTGTCCGGAACGAGACATGGAGCAGGCTCGAGAGGAACACGATAAGTGAAGGGGACCATGCACGCATATTGAGGGGATGAAGGGCGAGTGTCCCAGCAGAGATAATGATAGTGCTTAAGATTAAGGGATGCGATTGAGTAAAGGTTACATTCTGCTGGGATACCTCAGACTGCGTCGAATTTAAGAGACTGGAATATAGTAGTGCACATGCATGCACAGATTGAATAGCTAGGCGTAGTTGGACTGTTGCAAATAGGAGCGGCTGGGTGCTAGCACCCTACTCACCCCCGAGTAATAATAGTTGTTGTAGCAGGTCAGTCACTAGGGCGACCTCACCCTGCGGAGCTTCGAGTACAGGCGCGAGCCAGAAAGAGCTAGATGCGGGGGGGCCTGAGATCCAGAGATGGAGCTGGGCAACAGTTGGGGCGGGTGATGTTGAGGATGGGAGGGGAGGAGGATGGGGGGGGAGAATGAGGAGTTTGGGGAGTTGGGGAAGGGAGGGATGGCGGGAGGGAGAAAGGGAGGATTGTGTGGGGTGTTTTTAGTTGGGGAAAGTTTGAAATGGGGTATGAGCCTACATAGACAAAAACGGAAGGAGGAACTGATCTGCACTTGTGGGAGGGGAACGGGAATTCTAATATGCCATGGGGGACCTTAAAATTATTACATGGAATGTCAGGGGCCTTAATAGTTATTTGAAAAGGTACAAGGTGATGTTATACCTGTGCAGACAAAAAATAGATATCGCACTATTACAGGAGACTCATCTGACCCGGGATAAATTGGGAAAAGTGGTGAAAAAATGGAAAGGGGTAGTGGCGGGTTCGACATACTCTGCTTATGCTAGAGGGGTGCTTATTTGGGTGGCGCCACATGTCCCATTTCACAAGTTGCAGGAATCTGCGGAAGCGGACAGGAGAATGGTTATACTAAGGGGACTAGTGGAGAACAAGGAGGTATGCATTGTGAACACCTATGCCCCCAACTAAAATACTGCTACTTATTTCAGAACCCTGAGTACCACTCTAAGCATGTGTATGGGAAGCACAGTGATCTGGGGAGGTGATTTTAACTGTGTACTAAACCCTAAAACGGACAGATCAGATCAGAAGTTTGATAGACCTGCTCCAGCGGCAAAAGCGCTACAGGCGCTGCTAAATGACTTTGGTCTGGTGGATGTGTGGAGAATAAAACACCCCTATGAAAGGCAGTTCTCGCATTATTCTGCTCCACAGCAGTTGCATACGGGGCTAGACTATGTCTTCGTCACATCAGAGATAATGACGGAGATGGTGCAGGCAGAATATAAGGCGCGGGTCCTGTCGGACCATTCGCCGCTGGTAATAGGCTGGCAATACTGCCCCGCAAGAGCGAGGATTCCGACGTGGCGTCTCCGGGCAGAGGCACTTAAAGACCCCCTTTTCAGGGAAGACATAAGGGAGGAGATCATAAAGTACTTTGAGGTAAATACGGGGAGCGTGGACTCAGCAGGCACGCTATGTGAAGCCTTTAAGGTAGTGTTGCGGGGCATATCCATAGAGAAATCTAAAGGCCTACAAGGAGGAATCCTAGCTGATCTACATGAGGCAGAAAAGGAACTGGAAAAGGCACTGAAAGGAGGAGATGACACTGGAATAGACATGGAGCTGATACTTAAATGGCAACAGACATGTGCGGAGCTATGGGATAGATTGTCTAACCTTAACTATAGGAAATATATAGAAAGACAGCATGCGGGTGGAGATAAAACAGGAAGGCTTCTGGCATGGTTGTACAAGAGCGAGATCCCCAGACCCACCATCAGAACAATAACAAGAGAAGATGGCAGTGTAGCTGACACCCAAGAGGAAGTTAATCAGGAATTTGCAAGTTACTACAGGGATCTATATGGGGATACGGGTAGAAGTAGTTGTGACGAAATAAGAGAGACACTAGACGACATAGGTCTGCCCACAATAAGTTCCGAAGAGAGAGAGGAGTTGGATGCACCCATTACCATAGAGGAGTTAGATGAAGTGGTGAGACAGCTACCTACTAGTAAGACCCCAGGTGCGGATGGGTTTCCGAGTGAGTTTTATAAGGTGTATAAGGCAGAAGTGCTTCCCCCGATGTTGGATATGCTAAATGAAGCGTTTGAGATAGGACGGCTGCCAGAATCATTTAGGGCGGCGATTATAATACTGCTTCCCAAACCAAATAAGCCTGGAGATAGCTGTGGCTCCTACAGACCGCTCTCAATGCTGAACCAGGACAGCAAGATACTGACAGCCGTCCTAGCAAGCAGACTGCGCAGAGTCATTGGCAAACTAATACACCCGGATCAGACAGGCTATGTCCCAAATAGGAACATAGCTCATCATCACAAACGACTTCATCGAGTTGTTGAATGAGGGAGCAGAAATGATGGCGAAATGGCAATAGTGTCTTTAGACGCTGTGAAGGCCTTTGACTCAGTCAATTGGCCATGGCTACTGGCAGCATTGGTGGGCTATGGTATGGGGCCTGGATACATAAAATGGGCAAGGATGCTATATAGTGAACCGATGGCCAGAGTCAAAACAGGAGCAGTGATTTCCGAGAGATGGCAACTGGGCAGAGGCACCAGACAAGGGTGCCTATGGTCCCCCATGCTGTACATATTAGCTTTAGAGCCTTTGGCGATATATCTCAGACAACAATATCATACCATAGGCATCGAAGTGGGGGGGGGGCGACATTTGATCTCCTTGTATGTGGATGATTTGCTGTTGTACCTGAAATACCCCGAGGGGAATCTCCAGTACATTTTAGAAGTTATGGACAGGTATGCGGGGCTGTCTGGCATAGTGGTAAACCCTCAGAAATCTATTATCTTCCCGTTAGGAAGTTATAAGGAGACCCTCGCTGGGCGGTTGCCGGTGCTTCAAGCTGCTTGGGCTGTTGGTAGTTTTCGGTACCTTGGGATAGATGTGTATCATACAGTGGAGGAGGAACATATGCACAATACCGAGGCAGCCATGAAGAAAATCGAAAAGAATATGAAGTTTTGGGCAAAGTTACCTCTAGCAATGATGGGGAGGAGTGCAATGCTTAAAATGGTCGTCTTGCCCAGGCTCCTGCATTATTTTGGAAACATTCCGTATTTTATACCTAAGAAGTTCTTCACCAGACTACAAGGCATGTGCAGGGATTTTCTGTGGCAGGGTACCAGGAATAGGGTGGCACTATGGAAGTTGCAGAACTTTTATGAGAAAGGGGGAATAAAACTGCCTAACTATGAGGCCTATTATGTAGCGAGCCAACTGCAATATGTCGCCAAATGGCTCTCAGATGAAGCGACCCCTGAATCTAGGTTGTTTAGAACAGATAGTGCCCCATTTTATTTAAAATAAATAATTTGGTTACCTGAGACGGAAATGAAAGTGCGTCCTAAAATGATGATGTTTGGGTGGAGGATCTGGCGCCGTGCATGCCGGATGATGGGAAACCCAGTCCCATGCTCCCCACAGATACCGTTGGTTGTGTTGGCTAAGGGAGATGAACAGCTACGTAGGACAATTAGGAACCACTGCGAATCGGTGGGATTGGCAACTATGGGTGATGTGTGGCGGGAGGGGACTATTATAAACTTTGAAGAGTTAAGGGAGGAAGTGGGGTTACATGGGGGCCAATATATTGCATATTATAAAATGGTGCAGGAAATTAAAAAAACTTGGCCAGAAACAATATTGGAAGAAGAGCCTGATGGTACCATAGACATGATATATGATATAACGGAAGGAGGGCCTAACTATGAGGCCTATTATGTAGCGAGACTACTGCAATATGTCCCCAAATGGCTCTCAGATGAAGCGACCCCTGAATCTAGGTTGTTTAGAACAGATAGTGCCCCATTTTATTTAAAAGAAATAATTTGGTTACCTGAGACGGAAATGAAAGTGCGTCCTAAAATGATGATGTTTGGGTGGAGAATCTGGCGCCGTGCATGCCGGATGATGGGAAACCCAGTCCCATGCTCCCCACAGATACCGTTGGTTGTGTTGGCTAAGGGAGATGAACAGCTACGTAGGACAATTAGGAACCACTGCGAATCGGTGGGATTCGCAACTATGGGTGATGTGTGGCGGGAGGGGACTATTATAAACTTTGAAGAGTTAAGGGAGGAAGTGGGGTTACATGTGGGCCAATATATTGCATATTATAAAATGGTGCAGGAAATTAAAAAAACTTGGCCAGAAACAATATTGGAAGAAGAGCCTGATGGTACCATAGACATAATATATGATATAACGGAAGGAGGGCATGAGGTTTCTAGATTGTACGAAATGTTGATGTCCAGGGTTGGGAAAGAACTAACGCAACTGAGATCGGACTGGGAGGCGGTGGTGGGAGCCCCGATGGAGGATGGGATGTGGGAACTTGCCCAGGGGTACCACTAGAGGGTGCCAAGGAACGCCACATTAAAACAGATACAGCTATATATTACGCACAGGGCATACATGACACCCGTGAGGATATCGAGGTTTCAAAATGCCGGTAGACAGGCATGCCCCAAATGCGACGAGGAACAGGCTGATATGGTACATACGTTCTGGTCCTGCCCAGTGATTGAGCGCTTGTGAGTGTAGTAGCAGGGAAACTAGCAGCAAAGGGTGTCACTATTGTCGTAGACTCAGCCTGGGCTTGCTTACTGGGGGGCTACCCCAGATCGCAAAAACTTAAGCATGTTAATAAATTGAAGGATTTAGCATATGTGCTTGCAAAAAAGAATATTGCCATGGGATAGAAGGCTTGTCATAGGCCACGGGTGGAGATGTGGTGGAAAGAGTTGCAGAAGTGGGTGGAGGCGGAAACCATGGTATGGCAGGAAGCAAGTAATATAGGGGGAGAAGAAGAGGTGGGAACCCTGACGGCATGGAAATCGCTGGTAGCGGAACTGTTTGGAACAATACAAAATCTGACGGAATCCACTGGAAACGAGACTCCACCACACGGTGCGGATACAGACTGAGTGGAACAATAGGCTCGTAGTGGTGGGTGGGATAAGGGGAGCAGTGACCAATATTTTGTAATGAACAATGTGAAATTGTATTGCTATTTGCACTGCGTGTTTGTTGATATTTGTTTTGTTTTATTGAATACAATTGTTTTAAAAAAAAAACCTAGCACCTCTAACAAACGTGTTGTCTGTATTGCTTGTTCTATCAACCTCTGTTTGTCCTGTCACATCAGGCAAAAATCATCTAGGTAAATTATTAACCTGATACCTTGCGCTCTGAGATGAGCTACTACTACTCTCATCAACTTCGTGAATGCCCAAGGGGCCGATGCCAGGCTGAATGGTAGGCAACTGAACTGCCACTTGTGCTCTCTCCACCAGAACTGCAAGACTCTCTGGTCCTCTCGTGCCACTGGAATCGTCAAATACGTGTCCTTGAGGTCTATCCTGACCAACCAGTCCTCTGTCTGCAAAACAACCCTGAGCTGATGGATGCCCTCCATCTTGAAATGCCTGTATACCAGAAATTTGTTCAGGTTCCTCAGATTGATCACGGGCCCGTGTTTCTTCTTGCCGTTTACCAGGAACATGTTGCTCACAAAACCTTGCCCGGGATCCAGCATCTTTTCGATTGCTCCTTTATTCTCTAACTCTGCGATCTCTCTGTTAACAGATCTTCCTCCTCTCCTGATAATCTTATGGGCCTTGGTTCTATGCTCTGCAATGGATCCAGCCAAAACTCTAGCTTGAACCCTCAGGCCATGTCTCCGAACCATGCATCTCCTGACAACTCCGACCATTTCACTGAATACTGAGCTGTTCTCCCCACTACCAGAGGGGTCCCCCTTGTTCTCTTGTGTGTGAGAGTTTTTGTATTGTTGCTCACCTGTGTCGACCTGTTGGCCTCTGTTGTTTTCTCTCCAGCCTCTACCCCTGACCCTTCCTCTCGATTGATATAAGGGGTTGGATCGGCGTGCCTGCTGGTTCTTCCACTCTCCTGTATTTCCGGCGTAGGGCCTGAAGGACGAGGAACGGCTGGCTGAGTGGCCCGTACCTCTGCCAGCCCTGCCGAAAACCTTACTACCGAACACCCTCTTGAGCGAGGCCTATGCCTTGTCTATCGCTGCATAGGTGCTGGCGAATTTCGCCATCTCCTTGATAAAGGTGTCCCCAAACAGCTTCCCTTTACTGTTGGCGGTAGACTCTGCCATGGCCAACTCTCCCACCTTAGGGTCGATCTTCACCAGGATGGACCTCCTTTTTTCTGTCATAAGTTCTTTGGGCAGGATTGGGGCCCATCTCAGGCAAATCCGACTTCCTGCCAGACTGGCTCTCCTTCTCTCAGGGCCCCAGGGCTTTCCCGCCTTCGCGGAAGAGAATCAAGGACAGTGTTGATCAGGGGGAAAACCGTGCCAAGAAGTGCAAGACCTGTGTTACTAACAAAGTCTTGACCAACCCCCGCCCCTTGTTTCCCTGCCCAAGCGACACAGCAAACACAGTAGATCAAAGAAAAAAGCTGCCATGTACTTCCGCAAACCGTGCTCCGCACGGCGGCATAGCCTCTGACCTGGAGGAAGAGCAAAAGTGTACCAAGGAGAGTGGCACTTCCGGCTATACCGGAGATTAGGAGTCTGAGGTTTCGTATTTCTCCTTAGATACGGATAGAGTGCAGAGAAAAGCCACAGGCAAATGTAAGAGGGACAGAAGTCCATTGGAGCATTCTAAAGGAGAGTTTGACCCTGATCTGCTAGTACACCCAAGGTCAGCAGAATGGGAGCCACCAAAGAAGGTGGCCGCCTACTTGAGTAAGTGACTGAAGACACCACTGTCAGAGGAGACTCGTAGTAAAGTCAGGGCTGAGTGTCCTAGGCCCTTGATTCCGGACAAGGGGGCACAAACATTGATTATCGATTTGAAGATGCAGATTATCATGTCAAAGTACACTAAAGACATCCCAAAAGGCAAACACAGGTCATGGTCCTCGTGTCAGGATAAATTACTTGATGCCTTAGGTAGGGTAAGCAGATGTCCTGGTTTTCCCGGGACAGTGTGGGGATATCACCCGACGTCCCGGGGTCCTGGGAGTTTTTTTATTTTATAAACTCCGTCCGGAGTTTCGGCTACGGTCCCTTTTTTTGCCGGGACCCGATTTTGAAATCCCGAAATCGGGTCCCGGTGCAACTCATTTAGCGCGAATGGGGCGTGAAATGCTTTTCATGCTCCCATTTCCTCCCCCTGCCCCTCCCCGGTGCTCTCCTCCAATGAGAGGAGTGTGCATGTTAGCACACCCCCTCCCTAGCGGCCCCTGCAACAAACCAGCGACATAGAATTAGGTTGTGTATTTACTTTAGTCCTACTTCTATTTCGATAGCCCGTCCGGTTTAAAAAAAAAGAAATCTGGTCGCCCTAGCCTTAGGACCACTGGCTAAGATTATGGAGATGGCGCAGGAGGCCAAGTGAATGAAGAGTGAAGTGGACCCACAGGCCTTAGCAGGTTCGGCACTGAGAGCAGCATGCTTAATTGTGAATGCCAAATACGCTCTGCCAGGCGAGAGACGCTGATCGATCCTGGTGAAGATCGACCCAAAATTAAGGTAATTAACATCCTCAGAGGTGGTCACCTCGGCGAAAGGATGCATTTATTCAGAGATGCTTTTATCAAAGATGTTACAAAATTCATGCAAACCTTCGCCGCTTTGGTTAAAGCACAGGTATCCCTATGAATAGTCTTTGCCCCTAGAGTTTTTTTGCTTGGCCGGCAGAGGAGGAGGGTGTTCCACCAGCCGTGCAGGAGGAAGAACCTCGTACACAGGATCCTGGTGTACACAGTATAACAGAAGACTGAATCCCTTCTTCCCCACCAGGGGGAGAGGCAGAGGCCGTGGTTGGAGAGGTGCCAATGGAGCTCAGAGCAATGACACAGGTGAGAGCGCAAGCCCCGCCAGCAAACACAGGGGGCGCGCTACCAGCGATAAGCGTCAGGTTTTCCACACGCTTGAAAGCATGGCAAGAGATCACCAGGGATGCCTGGGTATTGACGACAGCTCAGGGTTTCCAATTCGATTTGTACGCAGAGCCCGAACAGACAGAGCTCCCCAGGCCATTGATACTCTCCAGGCAAGAACAATATCTTAGAAATATATCAAAACTTCTAAAATGAGAAGCCATCAGACAGGTCGTCTATGAAGCAGAAGGTTTTGTGAGCAACCTCTTCTTGGTGAAGAGGAAAGAGAAAGTAAGGCCGGTCATGAATCTCAGAACACTCAATGGTTTTCTTGTTTACTGGCATTTAAAGATGGAGGGCATCCACCTGTTGCAGACTATTCTGCAAGCAGGAGACTGGCTAACATGCATAGACCTCTGAGACACATATCTAGCGATCCCTGTTCATGATTCGCACCAGCATTTCCTCCAGTTTCTTTGGAACAGGCAGAGATGGCAATTCAAGTGTCTCCCATTTGGACTGTCCTTACGCCTTGGTGTTTCACCAAGGTATTAAAGCCTGTGGTGACAGAGTTGCTTCAGCGTGGATTGAGGCTGATAGTCTATTAAGCCGACATCTACATTATGGCGCAAGACAATCAACTGCTGTGAGAACAGGTGGCAGAGACAACACAACTACTGGAGCGGTTGGGGTTCTTAGTGAATTGGGAGAAATCTTAAATAATTTCCACCCAAAAGATGGAATTTCTGGGGTGTATCATTGATTCAGTGCACGGGACACTGCGCTTCCTGTTATCAAAGATCAATGATATCAGAAAGGAGATCGAGGTGATTCTTAGCAAAGGTCCAGTGTCTCTAAGGGATAGAAGGAAGGCTTTCGTCCTCCATCCAAGCAATTTTCCGTGTTTCTCTTCACTACAGAGCACTGCAATGGCTAAAAACACAAAGCCTGCAGCAAGGTTTCTCGTACGAACACAAAGTCCAGGTGTGGAAGGAGGCGAGGACAGAATTGCAGTGGTGGATGCAACACATGGAGGCCTGGAACAGGAAGGCCATATTTGGTTCCCTGCTAGAACTGATTATAGATTTGGACACAAGCCGCAAGGGATGGTGAGCCTGCTGCGGGTGTCACAACCCCATCAAGGTCACAAAGCAGACACACCAGAACACAAGTCATATCCCTCCATGACAGTGTAGGGAGAAGCTGGACATGCAGGTGGCTGGCTGGCGGAGGATTTGGTGGGAGCTGTCTTGACCCACACAAACATGGCTGCCAAGACAGAACCTACTATGGAACTTAAGGTGGCCCCCGGCAGGTCCGAAGATCTGACATCCCTGGTGGTCTAGTGTTAACTGGGTGTGGCCCAAGGCTATAAAACCACAATCCCGGGCCAAACCCTGCGTTTAGCATTTCTCCTGCTACCTACTAGAGCAGTGTAATGCTTACCGCTCCTGTATTCCACGTGAACAGACACTTAAGCCTACCGGTGCACACCGAGACTCATCCTCAGCCATACTTACCAGCGACGTCAGCATAAGAGTTCTGCTTTACGTCTCCGTCTTGAATTTCACTTGGAACCACAGCTCGGACTCACCTGCAGCCGTATATTCTCAAAGACTTCGCCGTAAGAGTTATGCTTCCAGCTTCTGTCCTGATACGCATTTGGAACCATTGCCGAGCGAGGCCCGCAGCAACCGCAGCTTCTGAAATGAGAAAAGAAACAGTAAGAGACTGAATTTAACGGTCAAAACCCACCCGAGTTCCCCATTCAGCACAACCTTACCTGAACAGACGATCAGCCGCTCCACTCACTTCTTGTGCAGCGGTCGACCTAACCAAAGGTATCCTACGAGAACCGCATCTGTGGAAAGGAATATAAAGAGACATGCTAGAGCGCACCGTGCCACCCGGCAAGCTGTAAGCCTCTACAGGGATGGCGCTGCGCTGTACGAAGACTCCATACCTTCAGCATCCAGTCCGTCAATGCTGGCCTGGACCACTACTCACAGTGAAGCAATAGGAGTCGTATGCTTGCCTGATATCTCCAGCCTGTCCTCTTCATCCAAATACGGTGAACACAACTGCCTGCGCGCCAGCCAGACTATCTAAGGGGAACACAAGGGCAAGGTGGGGGGAAAACTGGGGGACACATACTGAAGATCTGCACTTACTTATCTCTAGGTCTTTAACCAACCCCCCCTCGCACATCTTACCAGAGGTTCCAACTTCTACTGGGTCCCACGCAGAACAGACTGCATATCAATTGTCTGGAGCTGTTGGCGGGGACCCTCACAATCAGGAGCCTGACAAACAACTGGGTGCACTGCTGTATTCTCTTGAAGATGGACAATGTTTCAGCCATGCACTATATCAACCGGCTGGGCGGAATGAAATACAAGATGTCAGCAGAGATAGCCAAAGTGTTTTGGCACCTCTGCCTAACCAGACAAATCAGTGTGACAGCGGAATACTTACCCGGTTTGGAAAATCAGGTAGCAGACTAGAACTCCCAGTACCTCAAGGATTCCAGTGATTGGCAGCTGGATAGGACGTGTTTTCCCAACCTGACTAGTTGGAAAGGACCCTGCACGACAGATTTGTTCACATGCAGGCTCAATTGGCAGCTGATGCATTTTTTCAGCTGGAGGTCTGACCCAGAATTGGCTGACACGGATACATTCCTACATGAATGGGGGTCAAGTCTAGTGTAGCCTTTCGCGATGATAGCGAGGACTCTGGCGCATATGAGGAGGCAGAGGCCGAGGCCTCTTGGAAGAGTCAAGCGTGGTTCCCCGACCTTCTGTCATGTGGCAATCTGGCATTGTTACCCATTTGGCCGGAGATTCTTCGGGATCCGGGATTAGTACTCGCAGGAACTCTCTGCTTGGTGGCCTGCGTGATTTAAAGGGATCCTTGAAAAAGCCAGGCCTATCGGTATAGAACGACTGGCTCAATGGAGAATCCTGGGCACCAAAGACGACTAAGTGCTACCGAACAGCATGGGCAAAATGGCATAGTTGGTGACTGGCTAGGACCGTCCATCCCACTTCAGCGGATGTGATTCACATAGTCAATTTTTTGGCAGCCCTAGCCGCACAAGGGAAAAGATTCAGGGCTGTGAATACTTCCAGGTCAGCCATCTCAGCGGGACACAAGCACGCCTCCACATTGTGTATAGGCGCATTAGGCACATTATGAATACCCAATGAATAAAATTTTGCGGAGCATGCTCTGGTCTCGAGGCTACTCAAAGTAGTAAAGGCCATTCAACCTCTCAAACCGAAGTATACACGTTTGTGGGACGTGTATATAGAATTGCAGTTCTTTGCAGAGATGGCCAGATAACCATGAACTGACCAGGAAGGAGCTCTCTGCTAAGTTGCCCATGCTTCTTTGTTAAGTAGCATGCAGGAGGGTGCCAGACATAGGAGCATTGGATGTAGATAGAAAGTCATTTGCCTCAGAAGGAGTGACTTTCCATGTGAGAAAAAGGACTAGGAATGCTATCACCTCTGTCATTCCCAAGCTTCCCTGTGCAGCCTAAGTTGTGTCCGGTCAAAAACCTTAAGCAGTATGAAGCGAGAAGTAACCCACTCAGGTCTGCCGGAGTGGGCCGTTTGTTCTTCACACTGCGTAAACCTTTTGAAGCAGAGTCAGTAGCCACCCTGGCTCGCTGAGTCAAGTGGATCATGCTCCAGGCAGGGATCGACATCAAGAGATTTGGAGCGCACTCGGCGCCATGGCTTCGAAAGCTTTTGCCAGTGAAGCGCAGCTTCAAGACACAATGAAAGCCGCTGATTGGTCGAATTAATCAACCTTCAAGACCTTTTATTTTAAGCACGTGGAATGGGTGGCCACGTTGGTGGTAAGTAAGCTTTGAACAAGCATAATCCGAGCCTCTGTGTCTTGACGTAGAATTTCCAGACTAACGTACATGAAAGTTATCATTCTATGAAAGACATGGAGGAAAGGTATTATCCCACCCATGAAATCGCTGAGCAGCTGGAGAGGGCAGTAGACTCTTGCCAAGCGATACACAAAAGAGGCGCAAGCAACGAGACCGAGAAGGGGGCAAGAGGAACAGTGCAAGTGCATGCAATTGCCCCTCCCCATGGCAGCCATCACAGTCTATTACATGTTTATTATTTCTAGGAACGAAGAAGAAGCGGGCAGGATCCGGTTCAGTGCCAGCATTGACCTTGTATTCATAGTCTTCCTAGGACTGTCAGCCTGCACTGCTGCCAGCCACCGCGCAAGTAAAACTAAGACCTTACTTATTCGCCCAACAACCATGCTCTACCATCCCGAGCCTCTATCAAACCCTTAACTCAATGACCCAGCCCTCTGGCTCAAGCACTTTGCTACCAAACCCACTCCAAACATCCCATGTACTCTATAACAAAGGAATAGCAGACTTTGAACTAGACTGCCTAGACCACCTTGTATTTTGCACAATCGCTCTGCCCTTCCACTGCCCAACCCTACCGCAACGCCTAGTCCTCCACCATCCACCTTACCCATCGCAGCACTCAAGGGAGCCCTTATCAATGCTAGATCCCTCACGGCACACGCCCTTGACATCGCTGACCTCATCACGGTGCAGAACTTCCTAGCTATTACCGAAACCTGGTTACATGACGCCTCTGGCCCGCTCTTCGCTCTATCCCTACCCAAGGGTTATACCATTATCAGAAACGACCGCCATTCCAACTTGTCGAAATGAGGTGGAGTCGCTTTTATTCACAGCAACAAAATCGTTATGAAAGCTGCTCCCCTCATACAACTTAGTTCTGCAGAATCTCTCTCAGTGAAACTATCGCTCTCTCCTACCAATACAGCAACACTCCACCTTATATACAGACCTCCAGGCCCATTGGGTTCATTCACAGATGAGGTTGCATCCACCTTGTCGACTAACACCAAGCCCAACTGTCAGATACTGCTACTAGGAGACCTTAACCTAGGTCTCTCAGATCCCAAGGACCACATGGCCACTGAAGTAGACACCACCCTCTCCAACCTAGGTTTCCAGCAGCGTATTCGTGATCCTACACACATCAAAGGAAGAAGCTCGACTGGCTAGCCGACCTTAACTGTAACACAATGTCACCTCTAATGATGCTTGCGCCTGGTCGGACCATCATGTTATTACCTTCCTCCTGCCAGCCACCAACCCCCAGCCCATACCTACCATAGCCCCCGCTATACCTACCAGAAATAAAAAAGATATCACCAGGGAGAAACTGCTTCCTCTTATCCTCCCTTGCTTGAACACTCTTGCTGCACAGCAGAAGGATAAGGACCCCACTGTCCTAGTAGACACTTATAACAGCCTAATGACCAATGCCATTGAGAGCCTAGCTCCACTAAAAATCCGTAAAGCCAAACAACAGTCCCACCTGAACACCTGGTTCACCCCGCAGCTCAACGCGCTGCGCAAAGAAAAGTGCAAGGCTGAAGCCCTTTGGAAAAGCCACCCCAGTGCTGCCAATAAAGCCTCCCTTCTAATCACCTCTCTTAATTACAAGGAGGCCATATTACAAGCCAAAAAGGAGACATACAACACACGAATATCCCAGGCAGAATCGAACACTAGAGAATTATTCAAAATCCTTAAAGATCTAGAATCTCCCTCACTTGCCCCGGACACGTGCACCAAGGACAGCACCTGGTGCAACAATATACAAATTGCCCTTCTCAACAAAATATCCACCTTGCAATCCAAAATCAACGCCAAACAAAATACCCTCCACACCCCTACATTTAGCAATACCAGGCTACCTAAAATAACAACCCTTGACTCCCCGGTGCCGTTCAGCTTCACACCACTCACCATTCTGGAGGTTGAAAAAATCATCTGCAATTTAAAACACTCAAACTGCCAAGGGGACACCTGTCCAGCACCGATCATTAAGGAGTCGGCTCATGACCTTGTTCCTTTTAGCACCTCTTTCATCAACGCCTCCTTTCAATCGGGAGTGGTCCCCAATAACATAAAGGATGCTTGGGTTATCCCTCTCCTAAAAAAACCCACCTTAGACCCGGAGGTTCCAACCAATTATAGACCCATCACAACGGTCCCATTTCTGCTAAAGATCTTAGATAGAGCAGCCCATCTTCAGATACAGACTATCTGGAATCAAAAAACCTACTAGGCACGAGACAATCCGGCTTCAGACCGAAGCACGGTACGGAGAAAGCCCTCCTCGATCTCAAGACCCAAATTGAGGATCTCAAAGACAAAGGTAAACTAGCCCTGTTACTACTATTAGACGTATCTGCTGCCTTTGATCTGGTTAATCACCAAATCCTCTGTCACCACCTGAAAACTGCAGCTCACTTCTCCGACATGGCCACAAACTGGATTCAATCCTTCCTGGATAACAGACAGATGAGGGTATTCTCGCCCACCTCCGCGGCTGACCCTGCACCAGTCCCGTGCGGAGTCCCCCAAGGATCGTGTGTATCCCCTACCCTTTACAATGTATTTACTAAACCCTTATTTGATGTGCTTGACTATCTGGGTGTCACCTACACAAATTATGCTGATGACACCCAGATACTCATCCCCATCACGGGTGATTACACATTAGACTCAAAAGCCTTGAATGATGTTTACCATGTCATTCAAACATGGATGGCCCAACATGAGCTCTGTCTCAATGACGACAAGACAGAGCTCCTCATCCTAGGTACTCAGCAAAGACTAAACAAGCTGAACCCTATGTTCAGTTCCTTTAACATCGATGGAAATACAATAAAAGTCTCCAAAGACACAAAAACGCTTGGAATCTACCTCGACTCCACCCTCTCCCTTCACAGACAAACTAATGCAGTTGCGGCCGCCGCCGCCTATACCTGCAAGCAGATCACAGCATGTCGCCCTTTCCTCTCCTCGCACAACTGCACTACCCTTGCTAGGACCCTGGTCATGTCTAAACTTGACTATTGCAATGCATTGTACCAGAGCACTAATCAGGGTAACCTAGACAAGCTCCAAATCATACAAAATAACGCCATCAGGGCAGCCCTCAATATCCCCAGATCTGCACACATTTCGGATACCAGGAAGAACCTTCATTGGTTGTCAGTCACCCAAAGGATCTCACTAAAATCGCTTGCCCTTACCTACAAATGCATGAACAATCTGGCCCCCACTTATCTCTCCTCACGATTCACGCTGTACACTCCAGTTCGCTCACTTAGATCTACCCTGAACCAGAGCCTACTGATACCTAGATACAAGCTCCAAACAGCTGGTGGTTCTAGCTTCCCAGTCCTGGCAGCCAAACTGTGGAATACTGTCCCCTTGACTATCAGAAACCTCCCCACCCTCAACCTTTTCAAACATAGAGCCAAATGTTGGCTCGCCTCCTCCAATGCCTAAGCTTCATTCTGAAAACGTGTTGCAATAACCTATGTAAGGAAGTACTACTTGACAATCCATGTATCGTTGTACTACCTACCTATGTCTATTTCTATGCCATATTTATTGTTTGATATATTATCACTGTATGCAATTTATGTAACCATTGCCTTAAGGAATGCGCCCGGTAGCCTCCGGGCCTGGTCTGTGCTATACAAATAAAATAAATACAAATACAAATACAAAAGAGATTCAATTGTGCAGACGGTTGGTAAACACCACGATTGCCAGGATGCTGGGAGAGACCTTGTCTATTGGTATATGGACAAGTATCCACCAGTACAGGATGGGAAGCAGGAATGTTGGCATGCAGTGCACACTTACTGATGAGAGCACCAGTTTAGGTAGTGGAAATAGTGAATGATGACTGTCTTAAAGACAGTGCCAAGTATGCAAAATGAGTAACATGGATTGAAGATGAAACAGGACCTGTATCCATACTACCCATGAAGAACGCGACACTCTGTTTTAGAAACAGGGGTCTGATCAAAGTTGGAGAAAATAAAGGATGCCAGCAACTAATTGATATACCAGCAATGACAGGAGGAACTACCGCAATAATGGACCACTATAGGGCTTGTATATCTAAAGCTTATAAGAAGCTACCTAAATGTTGGGAAGGAATATGTTCTATTGTGATAATACATTTCCCTGTGTTGGTGATCCCCCAAAATGATCTCAACATAGACAGCTTTCCGAAAATGGATACACACCAAAGGAAGAAGAGGTCTCTCAACATCACCAGACAGAAGAGAGAGAACTACGTTTCACCAAAATCAGTAGAAGCATTCCACGACATTCCAGATGAGCACATATTGTTCCGTAGAATGGCAGTGATATTTACAGCTATATTCATGCCAGGAAGTCAAACTGCAGTGAATGCCAAATGGTTACAAATCACCAGGTGGGAATTGTATATATGCAGAAATGCAAGGTAGATGAGACATATAGACGCTTGCTAAATGTAGGAAATATAACGCGGGTAAAGCAGCCATGATGAAAAGATGGACATTGGTTTCGTATAATAGTATGCCAAAAGCCCCAAGGAGAGAGACCAAGGCTGCAGAGCTGTCAGGCACTGAAATCCAAATTTGTGAAAGAAAAAATTGTTTGGCTTAGGATCAAAGATGCCACAGCAAGAAGCAACTGCAGGTACAAAAAGAGTCGAAGAGGATAAGCCATGTAAGCAGGACATATTTCTCTTAGATTAAGCATAGGAGTAAACATTTGCGAGTGCCAAATATTGGACAGTCAAAGAGGCAGAAAGCATATGCAATACGGAGCAACCAAATCTCCAGAGGCCAAGGAGAGTAATAGCACCCAGTATAATTGAATTAAATAGCACTAAATAGAAGGATAAGATGGGCAAAATCATGGTCTCCCCACAAATGGTACAAGACCAGAAAACAAGGCCTAGTCATAGCACTCCAAACAAAGGTAGCAATGTACCTTCACTCCCTTTAAGGTTGTGAAGAAGATAACTGTCAGCAAGGTCGACTACAATGAAGAGGCCTTGGCTTAGGACCTAACTGATGAGAGATGTTAGACTAATGGCCAAATGGGCAGTTGTCTGACGTTGTTCCCTGCACCTGGGTTTTGTTTTGCTTACTTGCTGCTAATGAGCCGAATGTCCAAGGTTGGAAGAGAGTGCCAATCAATCAGGATGGCCTATGTGATGATGAACCATACAGAAGCCAATCAGCTGCTATTATTCTACTATCATCTGTATTATATGTAGTTAGGGGTAGCTCGAGGCGTGCCTACTTGATAAAGGCCAGCCAATGATGTTACTAACACCTAAATAAGCTATAGTTATATAGGTTTCCTTAACCTATCCCTCCGCCCACTCGTTTTTTTTACTATTTGACACATAGGATGACATCACAGCTGACATTTATTGAGGTATAAAGCCTTTGTGTAATTGTATTCGAGCGTGTATGAGCTTCGATTTGTTATGCTTTCCAGATGTCCCTACTTTATTGAACTGATAATAAAGTAGTACTTTGCCATATTCTTTGAGTCTGTGTGGTTATTTGGGCCTGAAATCAGATGTTGTGGTCCTCCCATCGAGCACTTGATATGTTCCAGGTGCTACTGCACAGATAACTGCCCGCCTCCTTAATCCTTGCGAACAATCTCTTGTTTCTTCACAGCACAGATGCCTTCCCCTTCTCTTTCTCATACCCAATATCCTGCACTTAGTGTACTGTATCCTCATTGGTTTACTTGATTCAAACATTTGGAAGCCATTTCCATCCTTTGTGCTATTAGCAGCACTTCCTTTGCTTGACATAATCTTTCTTGGATCTTCGGCCCTGATTTGCTGAAAATCATTAGAAATCTGTACGCCAACACAACTTCCCAGGTGAGGATTGTATGATTGTAATAATCGCCCCTATTCAGTGTGGAATATCAGCTATATTATCGTTCTGCAGGATGGGCTCCAGAGGTGGTTAGCAGTGTCCTCCTTGATGACCCACTGGGTCACCCTCAAAGTCCTGAAGAATCAACCCTGGGAGTGGAAGCACACAAGATCCGGCTTGCAAACATAAGTGTAATTGTGAGTAAGAGGAGGTATTATAGATACATCCAGGAAAGTAGGGACTGTGTAATACGAATTGGAAACAATGGTTCCTGTAACAGAGGTGTGGCCTCAGGTGTAAATACTGTGATGAGGAAGAGAAAGATTAGGAGTAATGAAAAGTACTACTAAATAATCCCAGCATTAATTGTGTTTTAATCTTTTCAGTAACTTTTGCTTACATTCCTTAAAATGATCTACATCATTGGCAATGTCTTCTTAACAGCATCACAGAGATCATGTTTGCAATGTATAGAGGACCATTATAGTAGCTGATGGCATGGTGTACACAACTGCAGGTGTTGCAAATGAATTTCTGACAATAATATTTAAAACATCACAAGGAAATTAAGAGAGAAAACCAGGGAAGCACATCATAGTTATTGCTTATGAGAGGTGAAGCAATAATTCTGTTTCTCTGTATTTAAAAGGGAAAATATAATATCTTCCCATTAATAAAACCGCCTCAGGAACAGGGACTTGGAACCTGGACCTTTAGATTAAACTATACAGCTAGAGCCCTAAAAGGATTACCATTTTGGAGGATCCCCACTTCGATAAATGTCTTCGTTTTGCCTCTTATGTTCTCTGCAGAGCTTTGTTTAGCAGGATAGGCTGCTGATTGGATTACAAGCTAATAAATCTCATTCAAGCCTGTTCTGTCCATGTCTCTTCCCACGGGCGCCCCCCAGTAACACCAGTAGGGCCGGGGTTTCAGAGTAAAAAAGTGAAAAAACAGTAACATGATTTGCACATTATGTGATTTGCACATGGATGAATACATACTACCAGTAGCACAACATCCTTGACGCATGCCCATTCATCTTTCGTCTCAAGTTGAGAAGGAAATTAACTATTTACTAGCAAACCTGTATCAGGTCCCACTCTGTGGGTTTCGCCTATCATGGCTGTTCTAACAAAGAGTGTGACTAGTCACATACGGGTGTGTGTGTGGACATGAGGCGAGCGGATAAGGTTATTGGAAGACAAAGGCATCCAGGGATGTACCTGATGACATAATAAGTCTACTCAATGGTGTGCAATTCTCCTCAAAGCTCGACCTCAACAAGGGGTATTATCAGATCAAACTGAATTTGCTGTCAAGATACATAACCTTCTCCACACACTTCGGTTTGTTTCTATAAAAATGACTAATCTTAGGCAGCTCACCAGCTTCTGAGATTTTTCAGGAAAGCATTTGCAAGGTTTGCAGACACATTGCGATCTGTTTCAATTACAGTGACAACATCTTGATCTTTGGGTACACACTAGAACAACATGATCGAGCTCTGTCACAAGTGTGTACTGACCCAGTGGCAGTCGGCTTGACACCCTTTGCTGAAAACTGTGCATTGCACAAGACTCACTTGAAGTTCTTTGGGCATATATTAACTCAATAAGGCATGAGGACTGATCTGTAAAAGGTGACAGCCATCTCAAACATTTCGGTCCCCAGGGAGATCAATGATGTCTGTTCTCCTCTGGGCATTGTCAGCTACTGCAGCAGATACATCCAGGGTTTTGCAACTATGAGTACGACACTAAGAGAACTCACTAAGCAGGAGTGTTGCTTTGATGGTCGTCTCAATGTGAAGATGTGTTCCAACAAATGAAACTGGATTTTGCCTCTGCTGAACAGGTGGCATACTTTGATCCGTCCATATGTACTGAAGTAACTGTTGATGCCAGTCCTGACGGGCTTGGGGACATACTTGCGCAAACTAAACTTGTGTGGGAGTCGCTGTGATCGGTTGTCGCTACGCAAGTAAAAGTCTCTCTAACATAGAAAGAAGCTACTCTCAACCAGAAAAGGAAGGTATAGCTATGGTATGGGCCTGTGAGCACTTTCACATGTTTGGATTTGGCAAACCAAAAATAATTGTTACGGATCATCAGGCGTTGATGCAGCATATGGGAATTCATGGTGCAACATGCTGCCTCGAAAAGAGCAGTGGAGTCTTTGCTTGCAGGATTATGACTTTAGTATCGATCTCAACCAGAAAAATAATATAATCCTGCTGACTTCATGCCCAAGCAACCCACGGCCAGACCAGGCACAAGTTCTTCCATGGCTGAGGAATATGTCAACTTTCTCACTTAGATGCTAACATCAGGTCATGTATCCAATTGTGTCATCATTGAACATACTCGACAGGATGGCATGCTGTGCAATGTGAAATAACTCACAGTGATGGAGCCCTATGCCTCTGGAGGATCATCAAGGCAGCAAAGTATCAGGGCCCAGCCTATGTGCCTTCAAGCAAGTAAAAGATGAACTATCCGTCTCTGCTGAGGGACTTGTCATGATAGACTCACCTGTTGTAATATGCTTTGAACTTTGACAGCAAATTGTTGACCTAGCCCACGAAGGTCATGGGGGGGGTAGTTTCAACGAAGCATCAACTTAAAGATACCAGTTGTTTTCCTGGGTTTGATCCCCTTGTTGTGCGCACTGTGCGTCCAGTTAGCGTGGTGAAAGCACCATGAAGCTGGAGAAACCTGAGTCATTGCAAATGTCTGACCTTCCTGATCATATGTGGAGTGAAGTGGCTATTGAGTTCTTTGGGCCTCTCAAGGACGGGAAGTACCTTCTTTTGCAGATGGATGAATAGTCACGATTCCCCATCATACAGGTGACTTTGTCTACATCAGCGGCTGCAGTAATCCCTAAACTGGAAAATATCTTTTCTGCTTCCAGGATTCTGAAAGTCCTCAAGTCGGACAATGGGCCTACACTCAGTGGCTAGAATGTGCCCGATTCATGCGCTACATGGGCGTTCACCACAGTAAAATAACACCTCTGTGGTCTCAGGCCAATGGCATGGTCAAGAGGTTCATGGGCAGTCTCAAGAAAGTAATTCAGCAAAATGAGCAGAGGTTCATGTCCCTAAATCATGGTCTGTACAACATGCTGAGAGGCTATAGAATCTCACTGCACACTACTTCTGGAAAATTCCCAGCAGAGCTGATGCTGGGAAGGGAATTGAGGATGAGCTTACCTCATCTACCGACGAAACAGGAGCAGCTGCATCGAGAAGTGGTGGCAAATGGTCACATTCGGAAAGAAGGCATGAAAGCATATGCTGATCAGAAAAGACATGCCACGTGGTCGGTGATACATGCCAGTGATCTACTGCTAGTTTGTCGGAGACAAGAATGAAAGTTAGATGTGTTGTTGCACCTGTGCCTCTGGCAGTGACACCCGTCACAGGATCCATAGTGACAGCGAGAACCCCTGACAGCGGAATCACACAAAATGTGTCCCACTTCAAGAAATATCTCGATGGAGGAGAACAAGTGCATGAATCGCCTGGTGAAGTCGTAACTTTTGGCACAGGAGAAGAGAAGAGTGTAGGGCTGAACATACATTCTCGACCTGTCTGGTCCAGCAAAAGACCTAACTGAGATTTGATTGGGAAGGAGTGATGCAGTCAGAAGACCCTTTATTTCACCCGGAGAAGGTGTTGTGTCCTGGCACTGTTAGAGTTAACGTGACGAGTAGGAACTGCCTACAGCGCAAGCTTCACGGCGAGCCAAACAATAGGTCAAGAGGTGCTTGATGTCCATTAGGGAGAGAAGGAACGTGCGGCTCCAGTTCGCGAGCAGCGTAGAATAAAGAAGGTCCTCTGCACTCCAGCACTGTGTTGTTTCTTTCACCCACCCTGTTCAGGGCCTACACGAAACCCCACACAACAGGACCCACCCCATTGTTCCAGTACAGACACGGCTGCTCTGGAACTCACCTTTTGGTCCAGTAGAGATCCAGCAATCCTTGTCCCACATCGTCTTCATTTCTGGCACCCATTTCTTGTTCCACTAAACGCCAGCTTCCCTGAGACCCACCGCTTGTTACAGTCCAGCAGAGAGCAGAACCACCTTCCTGTGTAGCTGCCCACTAGTCCAGTGGTAGACTGGGGGAAGGGCAAACACTTGTGTGGGGGCATCCAACTTCTTTAAACATTCTAATGAGGCTCTTCTGGTGCAGCTTCAGTTTTACAAACTGTTAACTAGCTTCTTCAAGTATGAAATCACACACTTAAGAACTGCTATAACACTGAGCTGTCTCCTGTCCCCATACTTCCCAACCCTCCCAATTTAGGCGGGAGACACACGATTTTTTTGTTAAAAGTATTGTAATTTTTTACTTTCTCCCGCCTAAAATGATAAAATCCGCAGTGCAAGTCTATGGCAAAATTACTTTCAACTGCTTTCTGTGGCATAATCTCCCTCCTATGCCTGTCCCCTGCCCACCAACCCTTCCAATCACTCCCCCGACATACAAGTACTAACACCCCATCATGGTTTCAATTGCCAACAAATGTATGCATACGAATACAGGGGATAACAATGACACACTGTATTATTAGCTTTTGCAGGGACTTTGTTAACTGTGTAGCCCTGTCCTGCCCTGCCAGTGCTCCGTAGGTCAGCCAGGTCAAGACAACATAACCAAACATTTCGGCGTGGGAGGGGCATTTGGGGGCTTTGCAGGGGGACTAAAGCCCAATCTGTCCACTGGTCAGTTTAAGCCACAACTTTTAGGATATCCAGGGCACGTGAAAATAATTCGAAGCTCTTTGCGCCCTCTAGCGGTGATACGGGAAGGTGTATTAGCATAACTAACTCCGTCTTGCACATCTTGCTGTGATCGACATTTTCTTGAGCGGAATTCAACTCTCAATACATTTATTGGTTATTTAAGTACAGCGACTTTTCTGCATTTTGACATTGTGTTTTAAATCGTGTTCCATATTGCTATGACAAGCCTAGCTTCCATATCATGAAGCAAATGCAGAACAACATAAAAACGTAAAACTTGTTATTACCCCCGAGCTGAGATTGACTATTTATAATAATGGTATTGAAAAAATAAAACGTAAGCAAATTCAGTTTGCACAATAAATGAGAACATATACAGTGCTGTAACCACTACAGATTGGAGTCTTCTTAGCGCAGTAGGCAGCGCGTCAGTCTCAACACCTGAAGGTCTGTGAGTTCGAGCCTCACAGAGGGCAAACTTTTTTACTATGTTTGACATTTACATTTTATTTTTGCCCAACTATACGTTTCAAAATTGAACTCTTTCGGTTGCTGTCACCATCATATCAGTTATATCACTGCACTTTTTCACTTCTATTCTCCCTTTGCTATGTCACATTCATTGCTGTAACAAGCCCTAGCTTTTGATACAGGGGACTGATTACCAGACATTCTGATTCAAATGGGAAGGGAGCGCAGAGGGTGGGATCAGGGACGTCATTTCACCAAAATGCCAGGGGTAGCGGAAGTGACATCACACGACCCTTGACCCCTGATGACATCACAGGAACTGATATCATTTGACCCCACCCCGAAGTGATATCGCGGGAAGCGATGGAACACGAACCTTTCACCCGTTGCCAAAACATGAAGTGACATCACAGCATTGTACAGTACGAAAAATATGGTTACGATATCACTATAATGTGATGTACATTTCATGCAAGAATGGATTGCCATATGTAGCGTTAAGGTCAGTGTGTATAGGCCCATATTACCAAATTACTGTGAATGCAAGCAGACGTCCATGAACAAATGATAATGATGTGTTACTATATAGCACTTACACTTGAGCGCTTTATATAGAAAAAATATACACCCAATATCACCCAACCTGTCTTGGTACTCATTTATCGACCTCAGAAGGATTAAAGGCTGAGTTGAGGCGTTTAAGAACAGATTAAATCAGTGACTCACCCCCTGAAGTGTGCCTGAAATAAACCTTTAATTGGTTTAGCAATTATTGTACAGAATTCCAGAAAGACACATTATTTGGTTTCCTATTCTTTCTTATTTAGGGTCAGTGCTGAAAGTGTTAGACTTGTGGCACTCCTGTTCTTATTTGTCTTATTATTATTGTTTTAAAGGGCCTGAACATGAGAGCCAGCCACTCCAGGACCTTGCATTACAAAAAACGAAAAAAAAAAAAAAAAAAAAACGAAATGTTTTTTTTATTTCTTTTTTTTTAACAGAGGTCGCAAGGGAGACCACAGAGGTCGCAAGGGAGACCTCAGAGGTCGCAGTTGCGACCTCTGGCGACCCCCAAATGACGTCCCTGGGTGGGATGGGGAGGGGGAATGGGTGGGGTGGTGGTTGCTTGTACCTGTCCATAAAGAAAGGATGTGTTTCAGCAGTGGTGGAAATGGAAACAAAAATGTAAAGGTGGATCGCACAAGGGCCAAAGTGGCGGCTTCGTTTGTAGGAGGGGGCAGAATTATGATATGATATATTTTATTTATATCGGGCTCGTACACAGGTGTTTCAGAGCGAGACCAAGCAAAGGGAGGGGAACAGGGGAGAAGTAAAAACAACGATCTTACTTGGCCCAGTGACATTGAGAACGCACAGGTGCATGGGGAAGGGAAAAGGGGGAAGTGCATGGGGCAGGGAAAAAAGGGTTGAAAGTGCAGAGCATAGGAGAGAATAAAATAAATAGTAAGTACATACATAGTTAAGAAAGGTGATAGAGGTGGTAGTGCAGCCTGTAAATGGCAAAAGTGCTAGGTTAGCCAGATAGGGTGTATCTGATAAGTGCAGAAGAAAAGTGGGTGGGGAACTGTATGGGTACAGATACAGGACCCAGTGCAAGGGGTGGCCTGGAGGCAGTGCAGGAGGGTGGCAGGGTGAGCAGATACCTGGGCCCGAAGGACAGAGGGTGGCCAGGTGCACAGTCCCAAGGGAGAAGGCAGATCAGCAGGGGAGAAGCGGGGCAAAGGCAGAAGCGAAGACGAAGGTCTTGAGGAGCTTCCGGAACTGTAGATGGTTCTCCTCAAGTTTCAAGGTGGCAGGGAGGCAGTTCTAAAGGGAGGCCCCAGCTGAAGACAGAGATCTACCTCCAGCTAGTTTCTTTGAAAAACGACCTACCCTGAGGGAGTAAGAAGTAGAGGAGCGACAGGCTCGAGAGGGGAGGTATTTACGTAGGGATAGTTGAAGGTATTTAGGAACCAGGCCCCATTCAAATTGGCGTTTGATCTCTGCTCAATGGAAATGTTCAAAATAATAGTTTAAAATTGGGGCAATTTTTTTCAGGCTGCTTCTTTCCAAACTCCACACTGTAAACCAATTCCATTTGAAAATACTTCCATAGCAGTGGTGCACCTAAAATACTGTTCGTAATGCAGTGATTTTTAGTACATTAAGGCATCCATAGACACGCTCTACAGTAGAAGGTTACCAGGGTAGCTCAGCAGGTTGAGAGACCGTTACTGAGAGGTCATATATTAAAAACTGGTTGTTAAGCGAAAGACCTTTTGCAATTCCTTTAAAAAAATCAAAGTGCTATAAAATGGGCGCCATTACAAGTGTGGGGATCCTGAAACAAAAGTGTTGGTAAACTTACCGGCACCCTTGTTTCCAGACCGCCACACTATGAGTCTGCCTGCCGGGGCCGTCGCATCCAGTAGGTCTGACCAGCTGGGCGCAGCGGCCCCACTAGGCAGACTTGTCACTGAAGCAATGGCACCGTTAGCAACGGTGCCGGTACTTCCGTCTCCCCACTCCCATAGAGTCCTATGGGACTATATGGGAATGGGGAGATACAAAATCCAGCGCCTGACATCCCGCGCCGCCGGGACTAGTTATGTCCTGGTGGCCCCCGGGAAGGCAGGCGCTGGATTCGGTGTTACGGGGTTGGCAGCAACCTGCCGGTCACATTGGCAGTTTACCACCAACCTCGTAATGAGGCCCAATGAAGATTACCCCTGCTAGCTGCGCAGGGAGTATTCATTCTATTAAAGACTAGGAGGCAAGCATTATGCTTCAACTTCTTTTATTATTACTCCTCAGCAGTTTCAACAAAACATTAGAAAAACTCTGAAAAGTGTCAAACAATAACTTTTCTTTCCTGAAAACAGCAAATCCAATAGTCTCTGTAGTCCATTCCAACACAGACCAGCCATGACACACATCCTGTCTCTGGGCTTCTCCTCTCTGTTACATGCTCTGAACCGTCTCTTGAACTTTATAACCATGTCCCGCCAACAGTGCAAAGACTCTCAAACTCCCTCCTAATCGCTGCTGTTCCCTTGGTTTCCTGTTCTTCCACTCGAGCCTCGGTGACCATCGCCTCCGCTCTCAGTTACTCTTTTGCTCTTCCCGTAGGGAGCATACAATGAAGAAATTCAGGGTGGTGTCCATGTACTGTTATAATTCATACACATCACATTATTACACAATACCTGATCGGGTGGGAATTTAATGCTCGCCTCCGAGTCGTTAATAGAATTAATACTCCCTGCGCAGCTAGCAGGGGTAATCTTCATTCCATGAGAAGACTGGAGGCGAACATTATGCTTGTTCAAAGCTTCCCCAACACTGGACTCGCTAAACTCTCAGTTGGTTTGAAGTAAAACTCCTTAAATGTATGATCACTAGCCCAATCAGCTGCTAACATAATTTCTCGCAATGATAACCCTGTTGTAAAGGCTCTGGAAGCCATAGCACCTCTTACAGAATGCGCTCCATACATCCCCAAATCCATACCTGCTGCTTGCATTACCTTTTTGACCCACCTCGCAATGGTGGCTGTTGTAACCGCGTGAAATGGTTTCCTACGCGCTATTAACAATTGGGTAGTACCAGCTGCCTTGCACCCCACTGTCCTACTTTCATATTCTTTAATGCATCTCGCTACACACCATTTAGCATTACTAGGGAAATAAGGATAATGGGAAGTAGTCTTCCCTGTCTTAGTCCTCTTGACTATCGAAAAGGTCACCCCTTCCGGGCCAAAAGATATCCTGTTAATCTCTAGCGCCTTGACATCTGACACGCGCTTGCATGATATTAGGCATAACAGCATCGCCAGCTTGACCAAAAACTGCTTCAGGGACAGATCTATCTGTTGGCCAGCTTTCCAATAAACGCAGCACTACCGTCACATCCCATACTGTATTATAACTAGGCTCTGGGGGCACCTTATACCTTGCTCCTCTGATGAGTCTCACTACCGCTGGATGTTCTCCTGCTAGAACCCCCTCAATCGGCAGCTGCCCTGAAGAAATCGCAGATCTGTACACCCCTATGGTATGAAATGCTCTCCCGTCTTGCAACAACCCTTTCAATCACTCCCCTGACATACAAGTACTAACAGCCCATCATGGTTTCAATTGCCAACAAATGTATGCATACAAATACAGGGGTTAACAATGACACACAGTATTTTTAGCTTTTGCAGGGCTTTTGTTAACTGTGTAGCCCTGTCCTGTGCTGCCACTGCCCTGTAGGTCAGCCAGGTCAAGTCAAAATAACCAAACATTTTGGCGTGGGAGGGGCATTTGGGGGCTTTGCAGGGGGGCTGAAGCCCAATCTGTCCAATGGTCTTTGTTCCACTGATTTTAGGAGATCCAGGCCACATGAACAAATTCACATTTTATGAATGGCTGACAACTGATCTTAGCGCCCTCTAGCAGTGATACGGGAAGGGGCATTAGCATAACTACGTCTTGCACATCTTGCTGTGATCGACTTTTTGTTAAGCGGAATTCAACTCTCAATAGAAATGTGTATTGGTTATTTAAGTACAGCGACTTTTCTGCTTTTTGATTGTGTTTTAATTCTTGTTCCATATTGCTATGACAAGCCTAGCTTCCATATCATGAAGCAAATGCAGAACAACATACAAACGTAAAACTTGTTATTTCCCCCCAGCTGAGTTTGACTATAATAACGGAATTGAAATCAATAAAACATAAGCAAATATAGCTACAACAATAATAAACACACAAAACAGTGACCTTCTGCTTAGACTATAAACAGCAAGTGACTCACGCCACATCAAGCCTTCTTAGCACAGTAGGCAGCGTGTCACTCTGCTACTCTGAAGATTGTTAGTTCGAGCCTCACAGAGGCATACGTTCGTACTATGTTTGAGAATTTTAACATTTATCTTTTTTTATAACTATACTTTAAACGTTTAACTCCTTCAGTTGTGTGCCACCATTATATTACTGTTATATCACTGCACTTTTTCAACGCAGAGTTGGCGATTGAACTCTGCTCAATGGAAATGTTCAAAATAATAGTTTAAAAATGGGGCAATTTCTTTCAGGCTGCTTGTTTCCAAACTCCACACTGTACATCAATTCTACTTGAAATTACTTCCATGTCAGTGGTGCACCTAAAATACTGTTGGTAATGCAGTGATTTTTAGTACATTAAGGCATCCAGAGACACGCTCTACAGTAGAACATTACCAGGGTAGCTCAGCAGGTTGAGAGACCTTTGCTGGGATGTTATATATTAAAAATTGGTTGCTAATCATATCACTTTCTGCAATTCCCTTAAAAAAATCGTGTGCTATAAAATGGGCCTCATTACAAGTGTGGTGGTCCAGAAAGAAGGGTGCCGGTTACCGGCACCCTTGTTTCCAGACCACCACATTACAAGTTTGTCTACCCGGTCCGGCGCGCCGCAGGCCTGACCTGCCGGGCGCAGCAGCCCCGGTAGCAGACTTGTCACGGAAGCACCGGAACCGTTAGCAACTGTGCCAGTGCTTCCGTCTCCCCACTCCCATGGAGTCCTATTGGACTCAATGGGAATGGTGAGGTACAAAATCCAGTGCCTGACTTCCCGCACCACCGAGACTTATAATGAGGAACAATGTGTTTGGCCAGAGCATGGGTTGGGCTGCTTGCTTGCTTATATTCAGAGCGGAGGTGGGGATATTTCTACCTATAGACCGCCTGGCACACTCTCATTCTTCGAAGAAGATATATCGACACTCCTCACGAACCATCATCAAAAATCGTCATTATGGGGACTTTAATATAGGCCTAAACAACCCATCCGATTGCCAAACTACTAATATTGCCAGCACCATAGAAGCACAAGGCTTTACCCTCAGAATCATGAGCCCCACACATGACAAAGGACGTACACTGGACTGGCTTGCCGACTTGAACTGCCTCACCGACATCCGTACCAACACCCCATGCCCATGGTCAGATTACAACATCATCCAAGTCAACATCAGCGCCATATCTAATGTTAACAATACTCCACCGCAATCCACCCTTGCAGCCCAAGCAAGAAACCAGAAGAACATCACACCTGACAATAGGCTGCCGCTCCTACGCCCAATCACCTCGCTAATACATTCTAACTCTAACCCCACCACATTAGTAACGCTCTGTAACCTAACCTTACAAAACGCTATCAACAAAGAGGCCCACCTAGGCCCGCGCAAATTCAAACCTCCTGCCCACTCCAACCCTTAATTCACAGACAACCTAGAGAACCTTTGCACAGACAAAAGAACAGCACAGAGCAAATGGAATAAAAAAACAACCACCGATAACAAAAATCTCTTTAATTCACTAGCGTCTGAATACAAGACAGCTACTATCACTGCCAAAAGCAACACGCTTAATACAAGAATTAAGCATGCCAATTCTGACTCCAAAGAGCTATTCACTATCCTCCGGGAACTCGAATTATCTGCCGCTGCACCAGACTACTGTATCAAAGACCTAACCTGGTGCACTAGCATCCAAAATGCCCTATCTGACAAAGTCGCCTTTCTACGACTTATCAAAGATAAATCCTCTAAACTCACCCCAGTCAACTTGCAGCTTGACACCCCCCTCCACATAACAATCCCATCCCCAGATTTGAATTCACCCCCATCTCCTCCACTGAAACATTAAAAATGATCAGTGGGCTAAAGCCATCTAGATACCGAGGCGACATCTGCCCTGCATCCCTCATTAGAGATTGCACCGAGAAATAAGCTCCATTCATCACAATGCTAATCAACAATTCCTTCAAGGATTGCAAAGTTCTAGGAAACTTGAGCGAAGCATGGGTGCTCCCATTGCTGAAAAAACCCAGTCTAGATCCTAACATCCCAACTAATTATCGACCAATCACAACAGTGCCATTTCTATTAAAGATTCTGGACAGAGTTGCGTACCTTCAAATTAAAAAATTCCTGGAAAATCACAATCTTCTAGGCCTCCGTCAATCAGGCTTCCGCATTGGCCACAGGACCGAAACTGCCCTCTTAGCCTTTAAAATTCAAATGGATAAGATCAAGGACAAAGGAAACCTGGCAATTCTTCTCCTCTTAGACCTGTTCGCTGCATTCGACTTGGTTAACCACAATATCCTTTGTCAACACTTGGAACACGCAGCCCACTATTCAACCAACGCCATAAAATGGATCAAATCCTTCCCGACAGACCTCACTACAAGAGTCTTCTCACAATGGCAGCAGCCAACCGGTACCAGTAACATGTGGCATACCACAAGGATCTTGCATCTTCTTGACCCTCTATAATGTATTTATGAAGCCACTCGTTGACCTCCTCGATAAACTAGGCGTCACATACACCAATTATGCTGACGATACACAGATCCTCATTCCCCTCACAGGCAATTTTGACACCAACACTAAACTACTAAATGACATTTACCTTACTATTCAAGCATGGATGGCACAACATGAGCTTTGTTTAAATGATGAGAAAACTGAGCTACTCATCATCAGCACCCCTCTAGACTAAATTCACTACAGGAAGACTACAAATCATTCAACATTGACAGCAACATCATCACGGTAGCTAAGGAAGTAAAAACACTTGGAGTATACCTGGACTCTTCCCTATCACTCACAGGACAAGCCAATGCCATTGCCTTATCAGCAGCCTAAATGGTCAAACTGATAACAGCTAGCAGACCGTTCTTAACTACTGACAATTCAATCACCTTAGCTAGAGTGCTCATCTTAATGAGAATTGACTACTGCAACTCCCTCTTTGCTGGTTCCAACTCACAAAACATCAATAACCTATAAATAACCAAAAACAATACAATCAGAGCTGCCCTCAATATCCTCAAAAAAGATCACATATCCACAACAAGGCGAAACCTTCATTGGTTACCAGTACATGATCGCATCAAGATCAAAGTCTTATCGCTACCTCCTAAATGCCTGTCCAATAAGGCCCCAGCCTATCTTTCCAACCAAGTCGCCCAATCTATCAGACCTATCTGTTCTGCCTATTCACACCTCCTTACCATCCCAAAATTCCAGTTGCAAAAAGCTGGAGGCTGTAGTTTACCAGTAATAGCAGCCAAAAAGTGCCGTTCTGGAAGGTCCGCAAAAACATTAAAACTTGGCTTTTTCGCCCAAGATACATCACTACCTACCCTAGGATTAGGTACCACAGGATGTTAAAAAGGCAGACTGAAGATTCAAGAATGAGCTCCATCTTGGCACCCACTCTAAGACAACTTCAGTTCTACGTCAAGACTCGGAGACTTGTATTATGCTTGCTCTCCTTATTTACCACTCCAGCAGCAAAAACCATCAGTTTAAACATTAACAATAAAGCACTTCCTTATGGAAGGACAGTCTTTAAACAACAAACTCAAATGCACCAAGTCCTTCGCACGTAAATGCCTGAAAATGTCGATTTCGTTCCTCTTTCTTTCCTGCTCTAGCAGTAAGCAAGATAAGTGTTTTCTTACTTTATTCAAAGGATATATATCAGACGCGCTTTAGTGAGGGCAATGAGAATTTAATTAACAGACACACGATCATTGCAGTGGTGTGACTGAGCGCAACGCACAGACTCACCTCTTGGGAGTGCACTTTTGGTATTTGACAGTGCATAGAACTGACGAGGCCAGCGTCGGAACCCGATTACGAAGTTCCAGTCGATGTGATGCTTCCCCTTTAAGGGATGCACACACACACAGCAGAGTGACGTTGCACTCCGCCGCGTGCAGTATAAATAAAGGGGGCGTTCTTGGCCGCGCAGAGTGACCGGGGAGCACAAACTAGGCAGACGTGTTTGTGTATGTTCTGTGGCAGGGAGGGGGCTCACGGACACCCGCGAGGGCACGGGGAACAACACAACAGTGGCGATGCGGCACGATTTGCATCCCGTGCCGGGCGGTGAACTCAGATGTGATTTGTTTTTCTTTTGAATATAGTTTCAACGTCTGATAATGCCAAAGGGGTGGATGCAAACCATGCGGTCAGCGGCCATTCTGTGATCCGGGACTAGGAAGGTTGCGGCTTCGTTTTGGAGTGTCATTAGGCCATCCAAGGCAACATTTTGGAAAATCCAGCAGCAGAGGGCTGCTACCACCACATGAAGTGGTTTGATGAGAATTTCACAAATCTTCGTCATTTCATCGAGTGGAAGGTGAGGATCCAGGGGATACCTGTTGTTATACTGGGAAGGCCTGGACTCACCTGGCTCAATTTTTGGAACCTTCACCCAAGTGGGGGTAAAAACTGTGCATAGTGGGTGGCACCTCCGGGTGGGTGTTTTTCCTGGACTTTTCCATTTCTACTGATCCTGCTGCATCTTGGGGAGGAGTGGAACATCTACCCTGCAAGGAAGTGGTATGAGTTGTGGCCTTTGTGTGTGTCACCAAGGGTGCTCGTGCGCTCAGTGCCATGGATGGTGACGGACAAGCGGCGCCCCAGCAACAAGCGGACCAGCAACAACCTCCCGCAGTGGGTCAAGTTCAAGCACCCCCGGCCATGGCTGCGCAACAAACACAGGGGTTGAGAACCCCAGGTGCCCTCCCACCAATGCCTGAGTTTGATATCTCAGGTGCACCATCCAGCTGGGGGCCGCGCTGGAGGATGTGGATGGACAGACTTGAGATGTACTTCAGGGCCACCATGGAGACGAATTATGACAGCAAGCTGGATACCTTGTTGTACTGTGAGGGGCCTGCGGTGCATGAGGTATTCCAATCCTTTCAACCTCGCAATGGCTCCTACAATGCAGCAAAGGATGCCCTCCATGACTACTTTCTTCCACTGGCTAACGCAGACTATGAGAGGTTCCTCATGGGGGCAGCTTGCCAGAAAGACGATGAAACCTTAGACAATTTCTATGGGAGACTGCGGAGGTTGGCGGTGCTCTGCGCATGGCTCGATCCAGAGACCATGATCAGAAACCAACTAATCCAGGGCTGCGCTTCTGGTAAACTGCACAGGCAAGTCCTGAGGGAGCCAGGAATAACCCTCCCGTGCATTCTAGAGCTAGGGCAATGCCAAGAAGTCTCTGAACTACGTGCTTCCCGTATGGAAGCTGGAGTACGTCCCAGCAAAACAGAGGGCATTTGTGCAGTAGGCCGTGGCAGAGGAGCCAGACGCTCAGGGATGAATCCACGGGAGAGGGGATCTGGCCCAGTCAACTCATGCTCGAAGTGTGGCTATGACCTGCCCCACCCTGCAGAGTGCCCAACGGCAGGAAAGACCTTTGGCAGGTATGGGGGTGCGGATAATTACGCACGAATGTGCCGGGCTGCCATCCCAGTGGTGGTCCCACGAGGTCCAGTGAGGGTGGGCTTCTTCAGGCATCGAATGTCGCCCAGATTGACCAAGCCGAATATAACCCAGCTCCGGAGGACGAAGAAGACGACGAAGAAGAGAATGTCTTCTTTGTCTCAAGTGTGGGTGTGCTGAGAGCAAGGACAGGGAGACAACCTTGATGTCTGGTCCAAGTGAATGAATCCTCTGTCCCGGTCCTGGTGGACACAGGTGCGTCGGTGAATGTAATGGCCCGAGAGCACTACAACGCCATGGTATGCCCGCCCAGTTTGACAACACCAAAGGCGCGCATTTTCACCTTTGGGAGGGCAGACCCAATCCTACTGGACGGTGCCTTTGTCGCTAATGTGATACATGGTGGGTCAGCGATCAGAGTCCGGTTCTACGTCATGCCGGTCAGCAGTAACATCTTGCTGAGCTGTGCAGCAGCAGAGGTGCTGGGCATCGTAACATTTGCCTATTCAGTATACATTGATGACATTCAGGTGCTGCTGGAGAAACATGCAGCTCTCTTTGAAGGGATTGGGCATATGTCTGGTGAGCCGGTGAAGTTACACATTGTGTCGGTACAGCCCATTGTCCTCAAACATAGAAGGGTCCAATTTCACCTCAGGGACCTGGAGGACAAGGAGTTGGACAACCTGGTGAAATTGGACATAATCGAGAAGGTGGAGGGCCCAACACCATGCGTGTCACCAATTGTCGTTGCCTGAAAGCCGAAACAACCACACTCTGTCCCCATCTGTGTTGATATGCACCTACCCAACAAGGCCATAAAGAGGGAGAGGCACCTAACACCCACCATCGACAACATCATCGCAGTGCTCCAGGGTGCCCGTTTCTTCTCGAAACTTGACCTTTGTGCTGGTTATCAACAGGTCGTGCTGCATCCCGAATCCAGATATATCACCACGTTCACAACTCATCGTGGCCTCTACAGATACAAGAGACTGAGTTTTGGGGTGTCATCTGCTGCCGAGGTGTTTCAGAACATCATCCGAGGGGCGCTGGTGGACCTGGACGGCGGATTAAATATAAGTGATGACATTCTGGTATTTGCCAAGTCGGAAGCTGAACACCTGGTCAAGCTGGCAAAGACATTCGAACTCCTCCAGTCGCTGGGTCTTACTCTACACTGTGACAAGTGTGAGTTCCTGAGGATGACCATTGAGTTATTTGTGTTTGTCTTCAGGGAGGGGGGGTGTCCCCTGACCGCGTAAGGTGAAAGACATTGTCGAGACCCGCCCCCGGAGAATATCTTGGAGGTGAGGAGTTTCCTAGGGATGGTCACATACTGCGGCCGTTTCATATGGAACTTGGCAGCACAATCTGAGCCACTCCAGGCACTTATCAAGAAGGACGTGGCCTGGCAGTGGGGACCACTGGAGCAGGCGGCGTTTGAGGATATCAAAGGAGCACTCACGGCGGAGGACATTATGGCATTTTTCGATCCGGCCCTCCAGTCGGAGATAGTGGTTGACGCCAGTCCGTTTGGACGCCAATCAGCAGGTCCGCCCCATCGTGTATGTCAGTAAGGCACTGTCAGAGACAGGGCAGAGGTACTCCCAGATCAAACGGGAGGCCCTGGCAGTGCTGTGGGGGTGCCACCATTTTAGACTATACGTGCTGGGCCGCCCAGTAACGGAGGTGACTGATCATAAACCACTGTTGCCGATATTGGCGGGCTCGTCCTCCCAGCCGCCAGCAAGGATAGAACGCTGGATGTTGGCCCTCTTGGATTATGGTTTTTAGAGAATTTTGGCAGAATTGGATGATTGAGGTTAGGCACCCTGACAGGAAAGGATAGGCTAAGATAGGGGCTGCAAATGGGAGCAAGTTTGTAGGCACCCTGCCAGGTGGCTACGTTAATGAGATTTTTAAGAACTAGTTTGCTTCCATAAATTGCGCACACATCAGAAATTGATAGAGCTCATTGAGCAATGTTTAATCAAAAACAACACAGCCGACACGTATTTCGGGCAACAACGCTCTTCTTCCAAGGCTGCCAATTGCAACACATCATTTTTGTACACATTTAACATAATCATATGTAATGAACCAAAAAATAAAAGATAGACAGACTTACACATCAAAAAAGAGGGCAATATGGTAATGCATTTCAGTCCAAAAAAATAATAATCAATGCCCAACATAATTTTTCAAAATTGCATTCGCACACATAAACAGTAGTAAAAAATGCCACATATAGTAAGGTAAACCAATTTGCATCAAAAGGATATGGAGTGTTAGCAAAGAATATTGAGAACAATTGACGCACATTAAAGAAAATAACAAAACAAAAAGGGAAGAGAAATACAATTGATTAGACAATACAGAACTATTTTGAGATCGGTCGTGTGTGTTCAAAAAATGTTGTTCACCCCATATGTTATGCGATTAAGGAGCAAGAAGGCCATATGAAAGCAAACCTTTACCTTTACCTTACGTTGAAGGCTTGAGTAAGAATTGTTTACTAAAGAGAAAAAATAATAAAAAAACTGAATATTAAAAAGTGATCCCAGAGATATTGGTTTATTATCTTGTGGTAAAGAACAGTTTTTGAATTGGAATCCTTACCGATTGAAAATTGTAATTACTAGCTGTAATTATATAAGGTGATTTCACCGGCTCCACTGTATATAAAAAGTAATTTATAAATTGCAATGCTTGCCTTGAAGTATACACGGCAAAGAACTAATAAAGTAATTGAAGGCATGCAGGCACTTACCTATAGAGTTGCAATTGCAAATGAGCACTTTGCCAAAACGAAAGCAATTGTATAGAACGGAAAAACCCAGCAAGGAGGCGGCAACAGATGCAGGGGGAGACAGAAACAGACACTCACGTCAATGGTGTGCCAAACCACATAATTCACGCAAAAGAACGAGGTGGTCACATGCGTATGACCCCTGCTTGATGCTAATCTGCAGGGGTCTGTGCGAAAGACTAAACTCACCAGCGTTTCCGCACGTCGTAAGACAAACAGGAACCTCCCGTGTGCGCGCAGACACTCCTGTTTAAGTAAAAAATTAATGCAACATAAGGAACACACTCGAACTGAAACAAGGCAGAAATCGGCGGCTATGTTGAAAGTACTAATTTACAAAGAACGAGATAATATAATGTTAAAGAGCGAGCTTAATGTTAAGAGGGATGATTTATTTGGAACCTACGTGTTATTACTCATTTAAGAAAAAAGAGGGGCGGGGGAGTTAACATCTAGCCAATTGGCTGCAAAAGGTTGGGAATCATGAGATATATTACTTGTTGCTGATTTCAACAATGACAAAAATGTAAAACGATGAGGCAATAACTAAGCCTATACCGAGAATCATTCATAGTTTGTCCTCCCCTGGACAGACGGAGCTTCCATGAATATAATTTCCACAAAAATTAAGAAATCGATTTGACAATCTGTTAAAGTGAACATGGGGTGAGCAAAATTGAACACAGAGGGCTGATTTTATTACAACCATTATATAGAAGCACATGTAGCATGTTACAACCAGCTAGTCATGGGCACTTGAGCAAAGTGACTTCAGAGGAACACTGAAAATTCATGGTCACTGTTAAGGCCAATTGATACAGTACGATATTGGCAAATTAACCTTGCTTCCAGTTGCCTGAGTTTCAAGGTCAGGTTGCCGCCACGTTGTGGCAGGGTTACTTTTGCCATGCCGGCAAACCTAATGTCGGACTTATTGTCCAGCTGATGATTGCTTTGCCAATGTGTGGCCAAGGGATATTTAGATTCTGGACTTGAAATGGTGGATAAATGCTCACATATCCTAGTCTTGAGAGGTCTAATGGTACTGCCAATGTAATATTTTCCACAGACACACAGTATACAGTAAACGCAGAATTTAGAATTGCAATTGATAAATGCATTCACTTTGAACATTCACAATTTACCAAAATCAATTTGCGGGACCTCTAGTGCAAAACAACACATGGAGCATTTTCCACATTTATGAAAACCATGATTAATATTCTGGCTAAGCCAAGTAGTAGCAACTTGGTTGCTGGGCATAAATGATGGTGATACCAGGTTTTTTAGATTGCTTGCCTTACAGTAGATGAAATTCGGAGATGTATCCAACCACGGTGCTATCTCTTAGTCAAGCTGGAGCAAATGCCAATGACTCTGCACAATTTTAAATATATTAGAGCTGTCTGCATTGTAACGTGTAATACATTTTAATTTATTACTATGGTTGGAATTAGACCTTTTTTCGGTGTGAGTAGGTCAACCCGCTTCATGCTTTGGGCAGTAGGTTCAGCTTTAGATATTATGTCAGGGCTGTAACCTCTAACTCGAACATTTTCTCGCAAAAAACCACATTCATGAACGAAATCTTTATCACTAGAACAATTTCTCCGTGCTCTAATAAATTCACCTTTCGGTATATTGGTAATAACAGATTTTTTGTGACAGCTAGACGCATTTAAAATTGCATTGACCGCTGTAGACTTACAAAATGTTTTGGTTACAATTGCATTATCGTGCAGAGTGATGGTCAGATCTAAAAAGTTAATGCTTGAACTGCTGTACTCATGAGTAAATTGGATACCCCAATCATTATTATTCAAGTGATTCACAAATTCATTCAAACAATCCACAGTGCCTGGCCAGATCAGAAGCACGTCATCAATATAACGTTTCCAAATATAAATGAATTGAGTAAACCTGTTGTCAAACAATGCAAATATGTCTTCAAAGTGGTGCGTGAAAATATTAGCAAGTGCCGGGGCGTAGCTAGCAACCATAGCCACCCTGATTTTCTGTTTAAAGTAGCAATTATTAAAGAGAAAGACATTATTACTTAAAGCACAAGTAAGCATATCTTTAACCATTGCAATGTGTTCAAAGAAGGATGCAGAGTGTTGACGATACACATAATCAACACTTGCAATAGCTTGATCATGATTGATTGAAGTATACAATGCTTTGACATCAAGAGTAACCAACAGCATCCCTGGCAGAACTTGTAATCCAGAAAGGATCTGTAATATATGCATAGTGTCACGTAAAAAAGTTGGGATTGTGACAACCAAAGGTGAAAGACATTCATTGATATAAATGGAAATAGGTTCCATGATGCCACCACCACCACTCAGGATAGGTCTTCCCTCCGGTATCTTAGTGAACTGCTTGTGTATTTTAGGCAGAAAATATGTGGTAGGCTTAATGGGACCATTAACAGTTAGAAATTGTTTTTCCACATCAGTTAATAATCCTGAAGAATGCCACTTGTTAATTAGTGAGTAGACTAGTTGGCGATGCTCAGGTAGAGGGTTGGCAGAAAGTTGATGATAGCAACCGGGGGTATTCAGGTGTTCTAAGCCCATACTAATGTAATCTTGCTTGTCCATAAGTACCACATTCCCCTCCTGGATTATGGGGTGTCACTGGTGTACAGGACAGACAGTAACAACGCTGCAGACTATTTCTCAAGGCACCCTCGGGAAGATGCACCTGCGGCGCATTTCAGGCGTGCGGAGGAGGCCGACAAACACGTCCAGCTTGTGGTGGAGGCAGCCACGCCCAATTCAGTACCGGTGAAAGAGTTGGAACAGGCCTTGGCGGCGGATGACTGTTTCCAAATCCTCAAGGCGGCCATCCAACAGGACTCGTGGCAGATGGTAATAGACTCATTGGCAGCACGCACGTAGGAGGCCAAGTTGGGACTGGAGCAGCTGTGGATGGTGCAGGCTGAGTTGACTTTCGCAGAGACTGGCCTACTGCTGAGAGGAGACCGCTTTGTGATCCCGCAGAGCAGGACGCAGCAAATGATTGTGTTGGCCCATCAAGGACACCAAGGCGCGGCCAAAACCAAAGCACGTCTACGCCAGAAGGTCTGGTTCCCGTACATCAAGCGGAGAGTGGAGGAGTTCGTGGCTTTGTGCGTCTGGTGCCAGGCGGCCTCCCCTGCACAGAAAGAGTATGAAATAGAGACCATGCCGTGAGGAACGAAGCCGTGGGAAGTGGTCCACGTCGATTTTGGCTCAAAATCGAGGGGCACGCACTTCCTGGTGGTGGTGGACGAGTGGTCCCGCTATCCGGAAGTGGAGTTCATCGAATCCGTGGCTTTTGAAAAGGTAGTGGAGGCTGGCTCCGGGGGATGAAGTGCTGGTGAGAAACCAGCACCCTCATGGGAAACTGTCTTTGACCTATGAGCCGGCACCCTTGGACATGGTGGCGGTGAAGGGGTCCATGGTGACCGCCTCCGATGGAACCGTGTCCGTGACCAGGAACGCTAGCTTCTTCAAACGGCTGGGCGAGTCAAGGACTGAAGTGTCACCCACTGGCAAATGGTAGAGGTTCTGGACGAGGGTGGTGGCTCAATGAGTTTACCAGGATCTGCAGCCCGTGAGCTGGTGAGTGAAGGGACTCCAACCTGGGATGCTGGCAGGAGGTACCCCCAGAGGACTGGGTGAGGGAAACCTGCCCATCTCACCGACTATGTACTTGAACAATAATTATAAGTGGGACCAAGTAATACCCGGTAAACCAGGGTGGTTGTTATTAAAGGGGTTCCGGGGTTTCTGTGTGGTGGATAGTTATCAGTTGTTCAGTTGTTTGTTTGTTATGAAAAAGGAGGAGTGTGAAACTTCCCCTTTAAGGGATGCACGCACAAGGCGGAGTGACGTTGCACTCCGCCGCGTGCAGTATAAATAATTGTGTACGTTCAGTGGCAGGGTGGGGGCTCACTGACACCCGCGAGGCGCAGGGAACAACACAACAGTCGCTGGCATATTCGTTCCCCGCAGTCCGTGCTCTGACACAGAGTGAGAGAGTAATCAGCCTATATATTGCTGCATTATATATGCTGCAAACCTCGACGCTGTTCCCGAGCGGCAAATCAAAGCTCATAGCCTTCCCGAGCGGCAGATCAAACCTCTTAAAATAGCTTGCAGATATTGCGTTATGCAGCAGCCTGCAATAGAAGAACACACAGCCTTACAGACAGGCACTGCAGCACCTTCTAAAACAGATATAAATAGAGCCAGAAGACGGGGCGGCCCAAGCAGCCCGAGTCTATTCATAGATGGCACAAATATTGGCAGCAGCTGCCTGAATAAGCCACTGCCCTAGGAAGCTTCCCTGAAGAGATACTAAGTGGTGAGCAAGCCATAACACGTTGCATAATCTCCCCGAGCAGGTCCATCGGGCTCTCACTGATTGTCTGCAGACCAAGAACAGATGCTACAGACAGGGCTTTGGGCAGGATTGGGGCCCATCTCAGGCAAAGCCGACTTCCTGCAAGACTGGCTCTCCTTCTCTCAGGGCCCCAGGGCTTTCCCTTCTTTGCAAAAGAGAATCAAGGACAGCGTTGATGAGGGGGAAAACCGCGCCAAGAAGTGCAAGACCTGTGTTACTAGCAAAGCCTTGACCAACCCCCGTCCCTGGGTTCCCTGGCCAAGCGACACAGCAAACACGGCCGATCAAAGAAAAAGCTGCCATGTTCCGCAAACCATGCTCCGCACTGGGACATAGCCTCTGACCTGGAGGAAGAGCAAAAGTGTACCGAGGAGAGTGGCACTCCCGGCTATACCGTAGATGAGGAGTCTGAGGTTTTGTATTTCTCCTCAGATACTGATAGAGGGCAGAGAAAAGCCGCAGGCAAACGTAAGAGGGACAGAAGTCCATTGGAGCATTCTAAACGAGAGTTTGACCCTTATCTCCTAGTACACCCCAGGTCAGCGGAATGGGAGCCATCAAAGAAGGTGGCAGCCTACTTGAGTAAGTGACTGAAGACACCGCTGTCAAAGGAGACTCGTAGTAAACTCAGGGCTGAGTGTCCAGGCCCCTGCTTCCAGACAAGGGGGCAGAAACATTGATTATCGATCTGAAGATGCAGATTTTCATGCCAAAGTATGCTAAATACATCCCAAAAGGCAAACACAGGTTGTGGTCCTCGTGTCAGGATAAATTACTGGACACCTTAGGGCCGCTGGCTAAGATTATGGAGATGGCGTAGGAGGCAAAGTGAATGAAGAGTGAAGTGACCCACAGGCCTTAGCAGGTTGGGCACTGAGAGCAGCCTGCTTAATTGGGAATGCCAACTACGCTCTGGCGGGCGAGAGACGCTGATCGATCCAGGCGAAGATCGACCCAAAATTAGGGTAATTAACATCCTTAGAGGTGGTCACCTTGGCGAAAGGATGCCTATTATTCAAAGATGCTTTTATCAAAGATGTTACAAAATTCATGCAAACCTTCGCCACTTTTGGTAAAGCACAGGTATCCCTACGAATAGTCTTTGCCCCTAGAGTTTTTCGCTTGGCTGGAAGAGGAGGAGGGCGTTCCACCAGCCGTGCAGGAGGAAGACCCTCGTACAGAGGATCCTGGCATACACACTATAACAGAAGACCAAACCCCTTCTTCCCCACCAGGGGGAGAGGCAGAGGGCGTGGTTGGAGAGGTGCCAATGGAGTTCAGAGCAATGACACAGGTGAGAGCGCAAGCCCCGGCAGCAAACGTTTTTCCACACGCTTGCAAGCATGGCAAGAGATCACCAGGGATGCCTGGGTATTGACGATAGCTCAGGGTTTCCAATTCGGTTTTTACAGAGCCTGAGCAGACAGGGCTCCCCAGGCAATTGATACTCTCCAGGTAAGAACAAGATCTTAGAAATATATCAAAGTTTCTAAAATCAGAGGCCATCAGACAGGTCGTCTATGAAGCAGAAGGTTTTGTGAGCAACCTCTTCTTGGTGAAGAGGAAAGAGAAAGTAAGGCTGGTCATACATTTCAGAACCCTCTATGGTTTTCTTCTTTACTGGCATTTAAAGATGGAGGGCCTCCACCTGTTGCAGGATATTCTGCAACCAGGAGACTGGCTAGCATGCATAGACCTCTGAGGCACATATCTATCGATCCCTGTTCATGAGCCGCACCAGGGTTTCCTCCAGTTTCTTTGGAAGAGGCAGAGATGGCAGTTCACCTGTCTCCCATTTGGACTGTCTTTCGCGCCTTGGTGTTTCACCAAGGTATTAAAGCCTGTGGTGACAGAGTTGCGTCAGAGTGGAGTGAGGGTGATATTCTATTAAGACATCTGCATTATGGCGCAAGACAATAAACTGCTGAGAGAACAGGTGGCACAAACAACACAACTTCTGGAGCGGTTGAGGTTCTTAGTGAATTGAGAGAAATCTCAAATAGTGGTGGATGCCACACATGGAGGCGTGGAACGGGAAGGCCATATTTTGTTCCCTGCCAGACTTGATTATAGAACCGAACACCAGCCGCAAGGGCTGGGGAGCCTGCTGTGAGGTGATCTCGACCAGGGGACGCTGGTCGACCATGGAGAACAGACTGCATATCATTTGTCTGGAGCTGTTGGCGGGGTCCCTCACATTCAGGAGCCTGACACAGGACTGGGTGCACTGCTGTATTCTCTTGAAGATGGACAATGTCTCAGTAACGCGGTATATCAACCGGCTGGGTGGAATGAAGTCCAATATGTCAGCAGAGATAGCCAAAGAGTTCTGGCACCTGCCTAGCCAGACAAATCAGTGTGACAGCGGAAATACCTACCCGGTTTGGCAAACGGAGTAGCAGACTAGAACTCCCAGTACCTCAAGGATTCCAGTGATTGGCAGCTGGATAGGACGGTTTTTCACAACCTGATTAGTCTGAAAGGACCCTGCGCGACAGATTTGTTCGCATGCAGGCTCAATTGTCAGCTGATGCATTTTTTCAGCTGGAGGATTGACCCAGAATCAGCTGCCACGGATGCATTCCTTCAGGAATGGGGGTCACGTCTAGTGTACGTCTTTCGCGATGATAGGCAGAGGCTGAGGCTGCTTGGAAGAGTCAAGTGTGGTTCCCCAACCTCCTATCATGCGACAATCCGGTATTGTTACCCAGTTGGCTGAAGATTCTTCGGGATCCAGGATTAGTACTCGCAGGAACCATCCGCTTGGTGGCCTTGGTAATTTAAGGGGTTCCTTGAAAAAGCCAGGCCTATCGGGAGAGGCCGACTGGCTCACTGGAGAACCCTGGGTACCAAAGACGACTAAGTGCTACCGAACAGCATGGGCAAAATGGCGTAATTGGTGTCTGGCTAGGAACGTCCATCCCACTTCAGCGGATGTGATTTACATAGTCAATTTTTTAGCAGCCTTAGCCGCACAAGGGAAAAGATTCAGGACTGTGAATATGTCCAGGTCTGCCATCTCAGCGGGACACAAGCACGTTTCCACATTGTGTATAGGCTCATTAGGTGCATTATGAATACCCAATATATAAAATATAGCGGAGCATGCTCTGGTCTCGGGTCTACTTAAAGTAGTAAATACCATTCGACCTCCCAACTCGAAGTATACACGTTTGTTGGATGTGTATACACTATTGCAGTTTTTGCAGAGATGGCCAGATAACTATGAACTGGCCAAGAAGGAGCTCTCTGCTAAGTTTCCCATGCTTCTTTGTTTAGAAGCATGCAGGAGAGTGCCAGACATAGGAGCATTGGATGTAGATAGAAAGTAATTTTCCCCAGACGGAGTGACTTTCCATGTGAGAAAAAGGGCTAGGAATGCTATCACCTCTGTGTCATTCCCGAGCTTCCCAGTGCACCCGAAGTTGTGTTCGGTCAAAAGCCTTAAGGAGTATGAAGCGAGAAGTAACTCAGTCAGGTCTGCCTGAGAGATCAGTTTGTTCATCTCACTGCATAAACCTTTTAAAGTAGTGTCAGTAGCCACCCTGGCTCGCTGGGCCAAGTGGGTCATGCTCCAGGCAGGGATCGACATCAAGAGATTCGGAGCGTACTCGGCATAGGGTGCCATGGCTTTGAAAGCTTTTGCCAGTGAAGCACAGCTTCAAGGCATAATGAAAGCCGCTGATTGGTCGAATGAATCGACCTTCAAGACCTTTTATTGTAAGCACGTGGAACGGGTGGCATCGTTGGTGGTAAGTAAGCTTTGAACAAGCATAATCCGAGCCTCTGTGTCTTGACACAGAATTCAGATTTTCCAGACTAACCTACAGGAAAGTCATAATTCTATTAAAGACATGGAGGGAAAGTATTATCCCACCCATGAAATCGCTGAGCGGCTGGAGAGTGCAGTAGACTCTTGCCAAGCGATGCACAAAAGAGGCGCAAGCAACAAGGCCAAGGAGGGGGGAAGAGGAGCAGTGCAAGTGCATGCGATTGCACTTACCCATGGCAGATATCAGTGTCTATTACATGTTTATTTTTTCTAGGAACGAAGAAGAAGCGGGCAGGATCCGGTTCGGAGCGTAGACCAGTTGAGGAAGCTGTGCCATATTCGGCAGCATCGGTCCATCTTGTTTGGACTATTTCAAGCTTCAGTTACGGCGCTCAAGGCGGCGGTGGAAAGAGGAACAAAATGGAAGGTCGCTGGCATTTACGTTGAAAGGCATACCTGGATTGGAGGGTGAGATTACGTGGAAGGAGTTGGGGCATTCGCGTTTATTGTTTAAAGACAGTCTTTCAATAAGGAAGTGATCTATTGTTAATGTTTATGCTTGTTGGTTTTTGCTGCTCCAATGGTAAATAAGAGAACAATCATAATACTTTGCCTCCATGTCTTTAATAGAACAATGACTTTCCTGTACATTAGTCTGGAAAATCTGAAATGGCTCCTTATGCGAGCTTTATATTTTTACACAACACAAAAACGCAGAGGGCACCTTCTATTCAGTGAGCATTATATTTGAAGATGGCGAGCATCTTCTACTCAGTGGGCACTGTATATGAAGACAATGCAGAAGGAGCTGTTGATGAGATATTCCGTAGGCTGCAGTAGTGGAGTAATGCATATAGCTACATGCCAGAACTGTAAGTGTTTAGGGACACCATATGCGTTAGTTGTCACCAATTGTTTCTGGTTGTACATTACCAAACCGGGGTGTGATGAATGACTTGCATTTAACTAAGACAGACAGCCCCCCCTCCTGCAAATCACATCAAAGATAGGGCCTGTCCCAACATCAGCCCCTGGGCAGCTTGCTTTAATTGCAGTGCACTTGACATGGAAGCAGGCACCCACATGCACGGACGCATACATACATACACATACAGACACACACTGTGGCTAGCGGCTTCTCTCGGCATAGTCACAAACACACTCCAATTTCACTTTACTCTATCATTGGGCTTGGTTGGCACCCGACTAAAGGGTTGGGGCTAGAGGCTGTTAAAAGCTTAATTTACTTGCCAATAATGATAGGACAGACAGCGAGCTGGTCATTAAGATGGTGGATGAACAAAGCTAAACAGGAATTTCAGGCATGGGCTGGATCAGGACGCAAACCTAGTGATAAAAAAAAAACATGCTACAATTACTCTCAGATTCAGTCTGATCTTTGTTATCTCCACCAACCCCCTCCTCACCTGAAGTCTTTAAGGCTGAGGTACCGTCTGAATCCGAGTCCCAGGATTCATCCGTTGGTATCTCTTTTCTTCTCTGTCTCCAAATGTCACTGGGCTTCTTGTGCGTCCTTACCCCTTGTTTGGTGCGATGGGTATGGGCTCCACTAGAGGCCACTTTGCGTGAGATGCAATTTGCCTGGCAGTGGGGACCCCAGGTAGCCCACCCCACACCAGGGAAAAAGCCTTGCCGAAAAAACCCTGGCAGGTTGAGATTTCCTGATGGTACTACTGATCCCAGAATGCACTGAGAAACTGAAGGTGTAGACAACGTTCACAATAGCTCCAAATGAATACTCCAGATGGACAGAGCCCCCAGAAGGCAGCAGCTGGATGCAGGGAGACCGGAGGGGCTTGGCTGCAGAAGAGTAGCAGGTACCTCGCAAGTACTGCGAGCAAGGAAAGAGGGAGCTTCCAAGAGGGTAAGCCAGTAGAGAGCATAAAGAGGAACAGCCGTCCGAGAACGGCAGAAACGGAAAGGGAAAGCCGTTCGAAAGCGGCAAAGAAAAGAAAAAAAACACACGCGAGCGCTGGGAAACACTTTCCAAAGTACTGGAAGTTGCAACGCGAGTGCGTTAGCAGCTTCCGGGAATATAAGGTCGAAAGACTAGTATGCGCACAGCGAGCCCGGGAGAAGGAGTCCTTCTTCTACCTCCTTTTCAGTCTCCATCTTAGGTATAGTCTCCACGGCAGGCGAGCTGTGACAGTATGACCCCTTCTCAGGCCTCCACCCCCCGGTTTTCCGGGATGAAGGCGATGGAATCTCCGTAGTAGACGAGGAGCAGAAATGTTCTTAACAGGTTCCCATGTGCATTCTGACCTTGGGTATCCTTTCCAAAAGACCAGGTATTGCAGTACACCTCTTTTGTATCTGGAATCCATAATGTCGGGAACTTCATATTCCTCAGCGGTCTTTGCGGTCTTTTGAGGAGGTCTTTTCATCTTCCGGTAATGAGGGTCCTCAATATATGGTTTAAGGAGTGAGGTATGAAAGACAGGATGAATTCTTTTGAGAATCGGGGGAAGGTCCAGTCTATAAGCCATGGGATTGATCTTGGCTGAGATACGAAAGGGCCCAAGATACCTGGGTGCAAACTTTCCTGGATGAACCCATTTGGGTAAATACTTGGTGGATAGCCACACCTGCCTTCCTACTTCCCACTGAGGGTTTGGGCTTCTCTTTTGATCTGCCCATCTTTTACAGTCTTGTCGAGCTTTTGCGAGATTGGATTCTGATACTTGGTGCATCCTCTGTATGGTATCCAGTAGATGATCCACTGAAGGTGTATTTGTAGGAGGGATACCAGAGAGAGGTATATGCTTTGGATCATAACCATAGGTGCACTTGAAATGACTCATACCTAGGGAGGTATGTTTTGTGTTGTTATAAGAGAACTTGGCCATGGGCAGAAGATGGAACCAGTCGTCTTGTTCTTGGTTACAAAAACACTGTATGTACTGTTCGAGAGTGGCGTTCAAACGTTCAGTTTGCCCATTGCTCTCCGGGTGGAACCCTGAGGAAAGAGATCTCCTGATTCCTAATGTTCTGCAGAGAACAGTCCAGAATTTGGACGTGAATTGAGCGCCTCTATCTGAGACTATATTGGTGGGAATCCCATGTAGCCTGACTATGTCCTTCAGAAAGACTTCTGCAGTCGTGCTGGCAGTAGGGAGTCCTTTAAGAGGAGAAAAGTGAGCCAGTTTACTAAAGGAATCGATTGTGACCATTATGGCGGTGTGTCCACAGGATTCCGGCAGCTCCACTATGAAATCCGTGGATATATGCTGCCAAGGTCCTTCGGGCTGTTTTTCTTGTTGTAGGAGTCCTAGGGGTTTGTGGTAATCGTACTTGTTTTGAGCACACACTGGGCAGGCATTTACATACTCCTTCACATCCTTAACCAGGGAAGGCCACCAAAATTGACGGGATGTTAACTCTAATGTGGCTCTTTGGCCCTTGTGTCCAGCAGAAGGAATATCATGACACCAGGACATTGCTTGTACTTGGAGGTCTCGGGTTGGTACATACAAAGCTTCCTTCCTAAAGAGAAAGTTGCCCTTCCCCTTCAAATCCATTTCTGAGCTCCTATTGTTCTGCTGTTCCGCCTTTATCTGTCGCAAAAATGTGTTTATGGTGGCGATGAATGTCTTTCCTGCTAACATGAGTTCCTATTCTGGTAGATCCCCAGATTCTTCACCCATACTCCGAGAAAGGGCATCTGCCAGAGTGTTGTCCTTTCCTGGGAGATAGGTAATCACAAAGTCAAATTGTGAGAAGAAATACGCCCACCTGGCGTGTCTTGAGTTGCGGCACTCCATCTTTTGAAGGACTTTAAGGTTTTTATGATCCGTACGGACCAAAAACGGGACTACAGAGCCTTGTAGAAGATGTCTCCATTCCTCGCACGCTTGTCGGATGGCCAGGAGTTCCTTTTTTTAACACGGAATAGTTGCGTTCACTAGTCGTCAACATGAGTGAAAAATAAGAGACAGGATGTTCCAAGCCGTCTTCCTCCTTCTGTAGTAATGCTGCCCCGATAGCACCAGTGAACGGGCGTGTTTGATCTGGTTGTCTGAGGATCGGAGCTGTTACAAAGGATCTTTTCAGAAGTTGGAAGGCTTGTTCAGTGTCGGAATCCCAGAGGAATTTCACCCCCTTTTTCAGAAGATTGGTGATAGGAAGAATAATCTCAGAGAAATTGGGGATAAACTTTCTATAGAAGTTCGCTAGTCCTAAGAATCGTTGGATTCCCTTGACATTAGAGGGTACAGGCCAATTGGTAATGGCATTCGTCTTGGCTAGATCCATCTGTATGTTATCTGCAGATAATATAAAACACAAATATGGTACTGTGGATGCCTCAAATATGCATTTTTCGGGTTTAGCTAGTAGACTGTTTCTCCTTAAGCGTTGTAAGACTTCTGTTACCAAGACACAATGTTCAGCCAGAGTGGCAGAAAAGACAAGAATGTCGTCCAGGTAAACGACCACTGAGGAGTAGAGCATATCTGAAAATACATTGTCCATGAATCGTTGGAATTGTGCCGGTGCATTGACCAGTCCAAAAGGCATTACTCTATATTCGTAATGTCCTAGAGGTGTCCGGAAAGCCGTCTTCCACTCATCCCCTTCGCGGAGTCTTAAAAGGTGATAAGCTCCTCTCAAGTCCAACTTGGTGAAGACCCGGGCACCCTGGACGGCTTCAATGATGTCCTTCATCAATGGCATAGGATATCTATCTCGCACCGTAAGACTATTCAGACCTCTGTAATCTATACAGGGACATAGTTCTGTTGTTCCTTTTTTGGGAATAAAAAAGAGAGAAGCCCCTGCTGAGGAAGATGACTCTCTAATGAGACCGTTCTCTAGGTTGGTGGCAAGGTACTCTTTCAGAGCTTCCTTTTCAGGTAGTGACAACGGAAACATTCTCCCGAAAGGCACAACTGCTTCCGGTGTCAGATCAATCTTGCAATCTTCTCTGCGATGTGGTGGCAGAAGACGGGGCTGTGTGTCTGTGAACACATCTATGAATTCCTGATATGGGGCTGGTATCATGTTGACACTGAAGGAAGGATGCAGTGTTGCTTGAATGACCGGGGAGATTTCTGTTGTTAAGCAATGTTGATCGCAGTACTGTAATTTGAAGTCTACTGTGTTCAAGCTCCAATCAATGTGGGGATTGTGCTTTCTCAACCAGGGAATTCCCAGTATTACCGGAAAATGTGCCGCCCTGATCAGATCGAATGAGAGGTATTCCTGATGATTAGCCATCTTTATCTTCAACTCCTGTGTTTCGTGGCTAATGGGGCCTGATGTTAGTGGGGTACCATCGGCTCCTTCCACCGGTATAGATCTGATCTTCGGGCGTCTGGGTAGGAGGTGTTCCTTGGCCCACTTGTCATCCACAAAGTTGCCAGCTGCTCCGCAGTCTAACATGGCTATGCACTCCACACAACCTGTCAGTTCCCATTCTATTAGTACCTTGATCACCATAAGACTGCAACAGTCCAAAGCCGAAGGCTGTGCTAAGTGGCAGGGATTTATGGTGTTCACCCCTTCCCTTTCCCTGTTTAAGGTTGGGGTCCTTTGTTTCCCTGTCTTCTGGGGGGTACTTCAGGGCAATCTCTTAATAGATGGCTGTTTGACCCACAATACATACACAAGCCGAGGTCCTTTCGTCTCTTGCGTTCGCCGGTAGATAGAGGTCCTCGTGTGGTTCCAATTTGCATAGGTTCTTCCGTGGGTCCCTTTTCAGGTATTGAAGAGGGGTTTGGTCCTGATACAAAAGTGCGTGGTCTTCTTCTTTCTGCCTTCCTTTCTGCCATACGGAACTCTACCTGTAAGACTAGGGAGACCAGGTCTTGGAAAGAATTAGGTCTGGCAACTCTCGCCAGTTCGTCTTTAATGTCTTCGTGGAGTCTTCTTCGGAATATAGTCTGTTGGGCAGTTTCGGGCCATCCTGCTTCTGCAGCTATCCTTTGAAATCTCACAAGGTACGTTTGGACATCAGATGACCCTTGTCGTATGTCGAGTAGATTTTCAAAGGCGGAATACAAGACCTCCGGTCTCTCGAACCTTTCTTTTAGTCATTGTATAAATAGGCCGTAATCAATGAGAACCGGATCTGAAGCAGTAACAAAAGGCGTAGCCCATGCCAGAGCGTTGCCTGTCAGATTGGATATTAAGAACCCAACCTTGGTTCTGTCTAACTCGTAGGTTCTGGGGCGAAAGGTGAATTGGATTGTGCAGGCATCCAAGAATTCTTTTAATTTCTTTGGGTCCCATCATATTTCCCACACGACAAGGGAAGAGGAGGTAGTTCCCCTCTGTTATCATCCCGTTGAGGTACCTGTTGTCCCACCTGTTGAACCTGTTGCCGTGATGCCGTATTGTCAGCTCTTAGGGACTGTACTTCAGCTGTCAGGGCCTGGATGGCGTTTACCATTTCTTGGTATTGTTCTAGGGAGGCCATTATCTCTGGGCGTTGCGATCTCTCAGATTCAGTCTGATCTTTGTTATCTCCACCAACCCCCTCCTCACCTGAAGTCTTTAAGGCTGAGGTACGGTCTGAATCCGAGTCCCAGGATTCATCCGTTGGTATCTCTTTTCTTCTCTGTCTCCAAATGTCACTGGGCTTCTTGTGCGTCCTTACCCCTTGTTTGGTGCGATGGTTATGGGCTCCACTAGAGGCCACTTTGCCTGAGATGCAATTTGCCTGGCAGTGGGGACCCCAGGGAGCCCACCCGAGACTAGGGAAAAAGCCTTGCCGAAAAAACCCTGGCAGGTTGAGATTTCCTGATGGTACTACTGATCCCAGAATGCACTGAGAAACTGAAGGTGTAGACAACGTTCACAATAGCTCCAAATGAATACTCCAGATGGACAGAGCCCCCAGAAGGCAGCAGCTGGATGCAGGGAGACCGGAGGGGCTTGGCTGCAGAAGAGTAGCAGGTACCTCGCAAGTACTGCGAGCAAGGAAAGAGGGAGTTTCCAAGAGGGTAAGCCAGTAGAGAGCATAAAGAGGAACAGCCGTCCGAGAACGGCAGAAACGGAAAGGGAAAGCCGTTCGAAAGCGGCAAAGAAAAGAAAAAAAACACACGCGAGCGCTGGGAAACACTTTCCAAAGTACTGGAAGTTGCAACACGAGTGCGTTAGCAGCTTCCGAGAATATAAGGTCGAAAGACTAGTATGCGCACAGCGAGCCCGGGAGAAGGAGTCCTTCTTCTACCTCCTTTTCAGTCTCCATTTTAGGTATAGTCTCCACGGCAGGCGAGCTGTGACAATTACTGCAAATACTTTTGACCGCTACCTGCGGCCTATCACAGCGCTGACCCCGTGAAACCAGCTCTATTGTGGCAAGTGAACACAGATCAAGAAGCAACCCAAACCGTGACTACACTTTAAACCAGACAAATTGGGGTAACATACATGCCAACCCTCCCGATTTAGGCGGGAGAGTCCCGATTTTTCAGTGAAAAATATTGCTATTTTTCACGCTCTCCCGCCTAAAATAACCGCAGCCCCAATGCATTCCTATGGGAAAATGCATGTCTCCAAATTTCCTTGGGGATATCTCCCTCCCAGGTACGTCACAATGTTGGCATGTATGGGGTAATGAGGCTCAGCCAGGGACGTCATTTCACCAAAATGCCAGGGGTAGCGGAAGTGACATCACAGTGCCACGCCCACAAGAGTGACATCACAGGAAGTGATGTAATTTAACCCCACCATGAAGTGACATCACAGGAAGTGATGCGACATCACAGGAAGTGATGGAACACGACCTTTCACCCCATGAAAAAACAGGAAAGAGCATCACATAGCATTGTTCCTAAGTACACTACTAAATATATGGTTATGATGTCAGTGTAATGTGATACACATTTCATACAAGAATGGATTACCATGTGTAGAATTAATATCAGTGTGTATAGGCCCATATTACCAAATAATTATGAATGCATGCAGACGTCCAACACCAAATGATAATGATGTGTTATTATATAGCACTTACGCTTAAGCGCTTTATATAGAGAAAATATACATACTACATCATCAAACCTGTGTTGGTACTCATTTATCAACCGCAGAAGGATGTAAGGCTGAGCTGGCCTTGCTGGGATTTCAACCTGTAACCTGCATATCACACCCACATTCCAGCAGCAAGTGTTCAACCCACTGAGCTATCTTACGAGCTATAGTAACATGAGCAATTACATGTCTGAATGTTCTCAAAGTCAGGAAGCAAATTACACTCTGTAGTGGACACCATTACACTGATAACTGAGATTTAACAGCAGGCCGGTTCATCTGCAAGTCTGGATCAAAGTTGGCCACATGTCAAGCTTGCTCTAGCTTTCGTGGATCTATTTTTCAGGCTTCAGATGTTGCAAAATACATACCATTGAGAGGGTTCATAACTGTCTATTAAAGAATTTAGAGTAGCCTGGGGAAAGCAGCGCACCCATGCAGCATCCCGTACTCTGGGCACCCATTACCTCCTACATGCAAACAAACATCCTGAACAGCATGCCAGCTCTGTCTGCTCCCCTGGGTGTTGCCACCATCACCCTGTGCCCGCCTTGCGCACACACACAGAGCAGCCCATCATGCCAGGCCAATGCTGAATTTTGGCTCCTGAGGAATGTCACTGTTGACCTGTGTCTGCATTGCACACACACAGAGCCACCCCGCATGCCAGGTCAATAAAGAGTCGGGACAGGCTCCTGAGCGAATCCACAATTGGCCTGTGCCAAGCTGGCACAGACCTGTCCTGTCAGCAAACCAATCCAATGCCGAGGTCTGCATTCCTGGGTGATACCACGATTGGCTTTTGTTTACCAATGTTCAGATCTGTACTCCTGGGCGATGCCGATTCCATCCCTGGGCAGGTCTGCACAGACCCATGCACAGGTTATGCAGCGCGTGTGCATTGCCTAAAGATATTCTCGCAAATGGTCAGCATTTACAATGAAAAATGCACATTGGTACTCTTGGAGATTTTAGCAAAGAGTGTTAAATGGAAATGTTTAAAACCATGAGTAAGCACAATAAGACATAATACAAAGTCTGGGTATTTCCGGGAATGTACCCCCATAATTCTGTAAAAGAACATGTGGTGACATTGCTGTAATAAACAGCATGAATATTCTATAACAGCTGCGTGCAAAGTCCTGCAAATAAAAAGGGGATGGAACGCTTCGAAACGTGCACAAACATTTCTGTGAACATGTTGCCTTTTTATAATAAGTGCACAAGCGAATTACACTACACACAGGAACCTGTAAACCGTTCGCCCAACTCTGGGACAAGTAGGTATGGATTTGAAAACAAGGATAACTGTTTCTAAAACGTGCCCATAATCTATTGCGAAAAAAGTAGAATTCGCTAAGCAGGAGTAGACATCAGCCAAAGCACCATATAATGGCAGAAAACGAGAGCATGCAGCTATATTAACAGTGCTTGTGGGCAATGGTAAACAGGGCACACCCAGGTTTCAGTAATTCCACAGACTTGCGCAAAAAGTGCACCAACAATTTCTGTAATCTGGGTTCCAGGTATAGCACCACTTTGTACATTACAAGAGGAGCTTGCTAGGGGCAGGCAGTTTTTCTCAGAGAGGAAATAACGAGTTATTTGCCAAACAGGTCTGTGCATGGGCCCGCTCTTAAAGGATAGTTCCGGGACTTTTTTTTTATTGTTCCTATGGTTCGGCCATGTGTTTTTAAGCATAAATCGGTAGATCGTAGAAAACTTTCCTATGGACCTTACCCGACTTTTCGTCCATTAACGCACTCGAAATCAGCCGCCATTTTCTGATAATCCTATCATTTCCCCCCATCGCCCTGGCTCACCTGCTTTTGCGGCACTAAATCAAATCCCCCGCCCCTGAGCCTGACATCAGCAGACGCGTACCGCCCATTTCCCAACGCCAAAGCACGTTTCGTGTCAACAATCGCTGCGCCTCAGCTAATGAAGTGTCGCCATGGAAATGGCAGGACGCCTCTTTCCTCAATAAGTATAAACACACCGTTTCACAACACACAGCAGCAGATTTTCGATTCCATTCCTCTCTCTGTGTTACTTTGAGTATTCTGTGACTCGTTTCTGTGCTCTGGTCAGCTAACTTCGCCGCTTCTAGGCCTTGTGAACACCTGTACCATCTCTGTAAATTATTTTACTTTCTTTACCACACAATGGCTACAATAATGCCGTATATGTACGAGCCTGAGTACACCGAGGAGGAACTACTGGAAAGGCAAGCACGCGGAAACGATGGGGATTCGGACGGCAGTTGGGAGGACCAGTCAACGGATGAAGAGCCTGGACCATGTCGCATGGACGGCGTCTCCACCTGGTGCACGTGCAATCGGTGCGAGCTAATGCCAATTGAGGAGGAGAACTGCTGCTGCCGTGAAAATTCCGGGTGCTTGGCCTACATTTCGGAAGGCGAGCCAAGTCCGCAATGCATCACCGAGCTGCCAGAGTTCAGGGAAGCCTGCCTCTCACGGACCGTGTTGAGGATGTTGATGGTGCTTATGCACGAACTTCGCGGCGCTGTTCGTCCGCGTAATCCGAGTAAGTATACTCTGGTTGTGATGTCAGTGATGCCACTACTATGTCATGGTCGTCTCCCACTTATAAAATTACATCTACATATCATTCGAATGCATGTAAATTGGTTCCATATTGTGCATTTTCTAGATAGAATTTTTTTCAAAGCAGAATGACATTTTTTACCTGAATCGACAGTGATAAGAAAGTTTTGTCATTTTAATACAGTTTGCATCTTTCATTTTCACAGGTGGTACAGGCTGGTGGCCTATCGTTGCTTCACTTGGTGGCTTCACGGGAGGCTCGGACACCGCGTTCGGAGAGTAATACCTGCCTGTGCGGTACTTGCCATTAGACAACATTTCCCCAGCGACAGTGGACAATACCGCAGATTTTCCGTGGATGTGCTGCAACCGGAACTTTACAATGTGTAATGTTTATTATTTATGTTCAATTGAAATTAAGATCTAAAATAAAACCCAACATATATTTTAACAATGGTTGTTTTGATTTTTTAAATGAATCTAGTGTGTCTCCATTGAATAGTCTTCCTGTGCCTTGTCTTGTCACACCACATGTCTCCGGCCCTGGGAGGGTGAGGTATTTATAAACTCACCCCCTGCCTTCCATGTACTAGATCCTGCAGCCTGCCTCTTACATGCAGTTAGATGGCCTCTCCTTGGTGAGGCCCTGCAGCAAAAGAGTCTTGTCTGCACGACCACCGCCCCAATCCACACCCCCCCCCACCCTATCAAAGGCAGTTCGCACCGGGGTACTTGCGCTGGCAAGTGGAGCTGTCAGGGAGCGATAAAGGCCAAGAGGTGCCAAAGACCATGTACACTTCAAAGTGGTCTATAGAGCATGGGTTGTTGTTCCCATGTCTACCTCCAGACCCCGTGTCTCCTGCCAAGCATCCACCCTCACGCTGGACGCCCCCCTGCAATCCACATAAGTGTGTCTCCATTCACGAGTCTTCCTGTGTCTTGTCTGCACGACCACCGCCCCAATCCACCCCCCGCCCTATCAAAGGCAGTTCGCACCGGGGTACTTGCGCTGGCAAGTGGAGCTGTCAGGGAGCGATAAAGGCCAAGAGGTGCCAAAGACCATGTACACTTCAAAGTGGTCTATAGAGCATGGGTTGTTGTTCCCATGTCTACCTCCAGACCCCGTGTCTCCTGCCAAGCATCCCCCCTTACGCTGGACGCCCCCCTGCAATCCACATAAGTGTGTCTCCATTCACGAGTCTTCCTGTGTCTTGTCTGCACGACCACCGCCCCAATCCACCCCCCCGCCCTATCAAAGGCAGTTCGCACCGGGGTACTTGCGCTGGCAAGTGGAGCTGTCAGGGAGCGATGAAGGCCAAGAGGTGCCAAAGACCATGTACACTTCAAAGTGGTCTATAGAGCATGGGTTGTTGTTCCCATGTCTACCTCCAGACCCCGTGTCTCCTGCCAAGCATCTCCCCTCACGCTGGACGCCCCCCCGCAAACCGCATAATGCCACGACATATACACGTCATTCATTCACAAACACACCCCTGTTTCGAATCCTTTATAACCCACTTCATATTTCTAATGAGCACTTCTTTGCGCTTTGCTAGTCAACCCGTGAAGGTGCTGGTTATCTGCTCTTCGTCTCTGTGAACTTCCGTGACCACTTCGAGGAAACTCCTCAGTTTGCAACCTGTGAACTGCTCCCTGTTCTACGACAAGAAACTACTCTGATCCCTGCATCTAACTGTTTGTTCGTCAAGGTAAGGCCATGTACCATAATCATTTTGCGTCCAATTTCTTTTCGTTCAAGACAGTACATGCAAGGAACTAGTCACATGTTCTGAGTTTACATTGGTATTCATAGAGAATTGTTGATCTTTACTTTTCAGAACTTTCCACAATGCCTGCCTGTTCCATTGGCGATTGCCCTTCGAAGACCCATAATAAATCTGAAGGTACTATAATGCATGTTTTCCCTAAGACAATAGATCAGATAAGAGAATGGGTCCGATATTGCGGATATCCACCGTCTGAGCTTGAAAGTAGAGTCCTAGAAGTATTTGCGGACAAGAGGGGTGATCGATACCGCATCTGCAGCAGGCACTTTACCTCTGACATGTACTCCACATCATTGCTAATAAAGAAGAACACACCGCGAGCGAGGCGAAAATTGCTCTCAACCGCTATTCCCACTCTATTCGTCCACATCCCTCCACTGGTGAGTCAAGTTTACGTATTTGTCTCTCGGCCTTGCGGTAGTGTGTAGCATTAGCTAACAACAATTTCCCCATTTATGTATCCACTCAATATGAAGGCGGAAGATTCTCCATCCGTGTCGTTATTGCAGTCATCAGCCACTTCAAGCGCCTATCGGGTAATCTTACTTGGCTATTCTGCCACTGACTTGTTTTAGGCATGTAAATCAATAGTTTTAATTTATCGTGTAATTATTTTACCTAATGGTACACCCTTGTACTCGTCCTCTAGTCTTTGTTTTCAGTTATAATTATTGTTATCCAAAATAATGCAAGTACTGTCTTTCAGGGAGATGTTGAGGAGTCCAACGTATTGACGACTACCGTTGATGTCACTCAGATGCTCGAGGTACGTTTCCGGACAGTTCCATCGATGGAGATCATCAGATCTTGCATTCTTGTAGCGTGATTGTTACACACAATGTTTCTTTCATTTTTAGCCATTGATATGTCCTTCTGTCATCGCCCTCCCATGTGTCTTCTTTTTTCAATATTGTGTTCATTACTAATGAAAGTCCTATGTTTCAGGGAGTCGATGGAGCATTAGTCCAAGAAGAAGGGGGAACATGCAGTTACGGGTCGGCGCAACAGCTTGCAGAAGTGTGCACCGCAGTTACATCGTCCCTTGATGTTCTTATGCATTTCGAGGTATGGATACTGACAGTTCGATCAAGCGAAATCATATGACGTGATTACATCCGCTATACTTCCTTCTTTATTAACGCAAGTACTATGTTTCAGGGAGATGACAGACCTTCTTCTACAAGAACATCACCCCTAGTAGTTGATGCAGATCTCTGGGTGGTGACACTTCCAACGATCGAGCAAATCGAATCATATTTACATATACATTATTTATTTTAGACAACTGATCATTTGTGCAGGTCTATTTAGATGAGACGTTGACGCCTGCACAAAGTTTATGTTCTTTTTAACAAAATAGAAAACCATACTAATGCAATTACTGTGTTTCAGGGAGTTACTGAAGCATCATCTTCAATAATATCATCAATGGAAGTCTATGAGGAGCCCGAGGTATGGATCGAGACAGTTCCATCTAACTAGATCAACTATGCGTGAATAATTGTCGTTTGAATGTTCTACACAAAGCGTTCATTCGTGTTTTGCTATTGAGATGTACGTGGGTATTGGTCCCCAAGTACATTTTGTGTTTTCAATATTATTATACATACTAATGAAAGTTCTATGTTTCAGGGAGTCGATGGAGCGTCAGTGCGTGATGGATGTGCTTATCATGAAAATATAGTCGTTGCAGCGCAAGAGGAAGTGGAGACATGCACACACGAGTCGGAGCAACAGCATCCTGATGTTGAAGTTTGAGGCAAGAAAGTTTCAAAGAAAAGAAAGCAAAAGAAGGTTAGTGTCCTGGTCACTATATTATGTTGTTTTTCACTGTTAATAGTTCAATACTGTAAGTTGTGTTTAAACTGAACATCCCTTTTCCAATCTGTCCTCTAGTTGCGAGTGGGTGTACGAACTAGATCTACACAGACAGTGAAGTGAACGAGAGATGTTGCTTGTCAAACCTTTTGGCAGGGACTTGAGACTGGAGATGCATCGTGCCAATGGGAAGAATATGAAGTGATTGACAACGGAGCTATACCACATCCAGCCATTGATAGTGAATGTCCTCCTGGTAGTTCGGATGCAGTCGGAGATCAGTTCACAGAATCCACACCCGTAAAAACTAAGACCGCGAGAAAGTTGAAGAAATTGTCTTATTCACCCATCGCCGGAGAAGGAACAGATGTTGCAATGGAAGAGAATGAAGTGGACTACAATGAAACACCATCAATATCACTGAACATAGCGGAAGACGATATCAGAGATTCTACCTTTCATGTGAGTGACATGTCCTCAACGTTACAGGCCGAACCAGCTGGGATGCAGAGTGACAGTATAAGGAAAGAGGCCAAATTCATTGTATTCGATAGTTGTTTGATTGATATTATTATTCGGTTGAAATGTGGGCATTCGGTAGGTGGGGAAGTATGTGGGGAGCCATTGATTAATGTGACTCGTGCAATTCGAGGCACTAACCTTAAAATACATGCCACCTGTACAAAATATCATCCTTTCTCATGGTCTGCACAACCCATGCTGGGACAACTGCCAGCAGGCAATCTACTTTGTGCAGCGGCTGCACTTTTTAGTGGTTCAAGTTTTAAAAAGTTAGAGTCTTTCTTTCAGTTTGTGGGACTCCATTTCATTGCGAAAACTCAGTTCTACAAATACCAAACCGATTATCTATTTCCAGCCATTAGCGAAGCTTGGAGAATGGAAAAAATGTCTATTGATAGTACATTCGCGGGCAAACGGTTCAGGCTAGCCGGTGATGGACAGTGCGACAGCCCAGGATTTTCAGCCAAGTACTGCACCTACCACTTTCAGGACATGGAAAGTAAGAAAATTGTGAGTTCGGTGGTCGTGCAGGTGTCACAAAGTACATCCTCAGTGGCCATGGAGAAAGTTGGCTTTGTAGCATCATTGCAGGAACTACAATCGCGGGGAATGGTGATCGACCTGATAGCCACGGACAGACACGTTTCAATTGCCAAGACAATGAGAGAAGAGTACAAAAATATAAATCACCAATTTGACGTTTGGCATCTTGCAAAAACAATCAATAAAAAAATGTCGGATGCAGGTAAAAAAAAAGAAATGCAAGGTATTTCACAGTGGTCCAAGTCAATCAGCAAACATCTTTGGTGGAGCTCAAAAACATGTGGAGGGTCGTTGGAAATTCTACTGGAAAAATGGCGGTCAGTAATGCTACACTGTATCAACGTCCACCGTTGGAACACAAACCAACATTTCCACCATTGTGAACATGGCCATTTGTCCACAGAGGAGGCACGGAAGAAGAAGTGGTTGATTCCTTCATCACCCACTCACAAAGCCATTGAAAAGATTGTATTTGATAAAACTATAACAAGAGATTTGAGGGGACTCACGGAATTCTGCCACACAGGAGATTTGGAGGTGTTCCACAATATGTGCCTAAAGTACAGGCCAAAACGATTGCATTTTGGCATGGAGGGCATGATAAATCGGACTCTTCTAGCGGTCTTGGCACATAACCATAATGTTGGCCGTCAACAAAGTAGGACGACCGGAACTTTAGGGACGCTTCGCTACAATAAGGCCTTCACTAAAAGAAGTAAACAATGGGTGATCAAACCAGTGTTTGAGGATATGCAGTATGAGTTTATTGAGAGACTTATTGTTGACGTCCTAGATAGGCACATAAATGGAGTTGTGAACGAACCTGTGCAGGGGACAACTGCATTGCCACCCAACATTGCCTCTGTTCCATGTCCACCTAAAGAAGAGCTCATTGAGAAATACACATCACGGTTTAAATGATTGTAATTTGATTGTCTGTTCTCTCGAGTCTCCTCATGTCGCAGGCCCATTGAATATGTGTATCTATGTAATGTGTAAATAAAAGTGATTGCTCAGTGTACATGCAATGTGTCTATCCAACCTTGTTCATTTGCGCATTAAATTAAACCAAACAGTATTATAAATCATTTTTCAAAAAATATAGAATGTCTCTGTATTTATGGTTCTCTGGGGCTGCAAAGCACGCAGACAAAATGCAAAGATGGAGTGTAAATTTCAAGTCCTGTGAGATGGCCTTACACTGAATGTAGCTAACTAGGAATGTGTGCTCGTTCAAAGTGAAGGTCAGCTGCTATGATTTTTTGCTCGGGTGCCGGAATGGCCCACGACTCAGTATAAGGTTCTATTGTTATTTGACCTTGACAGGCCGGGACCATCCCGAAAGACTTCTTTTTGGGGGTGTGGGCAATAACGTAAGAAACGATAATGAATATAATTTCAGAAACGAAAGCCATTTCATGTTCGTTCATTAGAAGAAATAACGTCGGCATAGAAGGAGTGGTATTTCGGGGCTGCCCTACGCACAGACACAATGGAAAATGCAAATATAATGTAAGTAACTCTTTAGATGAGTTTATACCGCAATTTAATTACTATACAGTAGCTTTAAAGACGGGTTAAGTTGTACTTGTTCGTTCTATGTGGCATATTGGTTTGTACCGCGCACTATCTTGAGGAGAACCATCTCCTTTTACGGAAGCACCTCAAAACCTTCCTCTTTGCTTCTGCTTTCTCTCTCCCTCTCCCCTGCTACAACTGGTCCACTGTCTGCGACCTCGGTCCTGGGCCCTTCCACTCTCCACCTGCACTGCCTCCCTGTCAACCCCTGCACTGGGGGACTGTCTCAGTATCCCACAGCCCCCCCTTGACTTATAATCCTAGCTATGAAATAATTTCCCGACCTAATATATAAAATGAATAATTTTAATAAAGATCTGATGGTGAGACTAATTTCATTTTTTATGTTTTTCAAACAGGTACATCATCCATTATTGTCTGTGTCACGAGTACCAGACACCGGCGGATGGGTTTTACAACCGCCAGTTGCTTCTCCGCGTGAACAACGTTACCACCCTGACCATTTTATGGGACGATCGCCAAGTACAAGTATGCCCTTACGCGGTACTAACGGCTAGATGCAACATACAGACCGTTGTGGTGGCCTAGTGCCTCGTTGTTGGAACAGCCATGCGATTATCAGTGCGACCGAAGAGCTTATTTTATCGTAAACCAACACCCTGTGTACTGCACACGAACATCGCTTGCCTCAAGATGAACTATTTTGGATCGAGAGCAAATAAAAATGCAAATCGCTGAATATTCTCAAAACATTTGATGTCCAATAAATGTACTTTGCCAAATGTACAATCTTGCTGTTTGCTTTTAAACCACAGTTTCATATTCCGAATTGTGGTGCTGTATTGTGAGATGATCTAAGACCCTGTGTACAGCAAAGGAACATCGTGTGCCTCAAAATGAACTTTTTGGAACGTGAGCAAATAAAAATGCAAATCGCTGAATATTCTCAAAACATTTGATGTCAAATAAATGTACTTTACCAAATTTACAATCTTGCGGTTTAATTTAAAAGTACAGTTTCATGTTCCCAATTGTGGCGCGCTGTGTTGTGTGAGCTCATCTGTGTTGATTTCCTGGTTCTGTGTGGAGTCGCGTAGAAGACGCCTGGGCGCGTTTGCCTACGCAGCTCAGTCACGTCACGGATAGAGGCGGGGAATATGAATGTTTTGATCAAGTCTGTTTCAGGGGCGGGGGATTTGATTTAGTGCCGCAAAAGCAGGTGAGCCAGGGCGATGCAGCAAGTGATAGGATTATCAGAAAATGGCGGCTGATTTCGAGTGCGTTAATGGACGAAAAGCCGGGCAAGGTCCATAGGAAAGTTTTCTACGATCTACCGATTTATGCTTAAAAACACATGGCCGAACCATAGGAACAATAAAAAAAAAGTCCCGGAACTATCCTTTAAGCATACGAGAGTACAGACCGACAACAGAGCCCTTCACAAAAAATAAACACAAAATCAACATTGAGAAGGACCTGCCCCTCCTAGGTGCATGCCACTCTACCCGTTAGCCTACACCACCATTTCAGATTCTCGTACTCTGAAGCAAAGACCAACCAAGCACATAGCACAAACTGAAATGGTTCTGTGCCATGCGGATCGATGGACACCACTAAGGACATAGCTGTCAAGCAACTAGTTCTTCTCTCCTGCAAGATGCTCTCCACAGACCCAGACTGTTGAGCAGAATGTCAAGCAGCACCCAAATGGAGAGGAGATTGTTAGGTAAACGGTTCATTGGTCAAGGAGGATCAACAACACAACGTAAGCGTCATAGGTTGCTGAATCTTTTTGCAAAAAAAGAAAACACTACCTTGCTGTGATTTAACAGTCTCCGTCCCCTGCACGCACCTTAGGCGCTGCTGCCGCTGTCTGCTCTCAGAGCTCTGCCCCTCAGACCCGCCCGGTCTCCGAATGAGCTCAGTTCAAGATTAAGAAGGATACATTTACGATCACAGACACTGTGACGCCGTCGCCGTTCCCGCTCCTGCTGCAGCCCAGGCATGGCAGCAGGCAATCTGGAGCTTGCACGCTTTTTAAAATAGTTTGTTGAAACAACAAACTATTTTTAAAAGCGCAACCACCAGTCCAGGACCACTGGAAATACAGAGTTCGCAAAAATATTTCAGAGGACGCTGGGGAGATAGCAGCGGTCGCTCTCGCAACCTCTGGCGACCCCCAAATGACGTCCCTGGGCTCAGCAACGGTATCCAACAACACCATTGACAGATCAAAACTGTGAGCAAGATTAAGAGCGGGGACTGTGATGCTTTTCTGCCATCCCATTACTCAGCCCAGGCAACAGAACTCATAGCACTCATTGAAGCATTATATGCAGCGAAAGGGTGCACGGTTACCATCTACACAGACTCAGCTTATATGACCACTACAGTGCACGGTGGATTGGCAAGGTGGGGACGGAGGGGGTTTCACAGAGTAGATGGGTCCCCAGTACAGCATGCAGAACTCCTAAAATAATTCATTGAGGCTTTGAAAGAGCCCACCATGGTAGCTATAGTGAAGTGCCAGGCCCATACGTCAAACACAGATGTTATCTCTTTGGGAAACGCAGCAGCAGACGCTGCAGCCAAGGAAGCCTCTTATTTAGTGAAAGAACGAGCAGGTGAGTACCTAATGCACCAGCGAGTAGAGGAAGATCTCCTAGATGGCTACAACACTATGCCTGTTTCACAAATACTAGAGTTGCAAGAAGGAGCAAGTGAGGAAGAGAAAGGGCTGTGGGAAAAGAGAGGATGTAGCCAGTACGCAACAGATCACTTGTGGCGTCAGAACAACACAGGGAAAGTGGTAATGCCACTCAAACACTTAGAAATAGCATTCCAGCAACTACATTTCCCAGCGCACAATGCAAAGCAGCATATTGCAGCAGAGATACAGGAAGACTAGCTTGTGCCAGGCCTACAGGAACATATATCAAAGTTGGCAATGGAATGTACAACATGTTAAATATACAACTCAGGAATGACCTTAAGGACACTGTGAGGAACAATACCCAAACCTGTAGGGCCCTTCAGAGAACTGCATATAGACTATGCAGATATGGGAGAGAGGTGCAATGGGGCACGGTACATGATAGTGGTAGTTTGTCCACTTTCCAGATGGGTTGAGACAGGGCCATGTTCACGTCCAGATGCCAAATGTGCTGCAAAATTCTTAGTGAGGGAAGTATTCCCACGCTGTGGAATTTGCGATACAATTCGCTCGGATAATGGCACACATTTTGTCAATGAACTTTTCAAAGAAGTAACAGCTCTATTAGGTATTAAGCATAAACTATGCTCGATTTACCATCTGCAAAGCAATGGCATAGTTGAGAAAATCAACAGCCTCCTAAAAGGGAGATTGTCAAAACTATGTTTCTCTCTTAAAAAGAACTGGGTGCATTGTCTGCCTCTGGCTTTGTTCGAGCTGAGAAATCAGCCCAGCAAGGACCACCATTTGGTACCGCACGAGATTGTGAAAGGAAGGCGCATGCACACAGTACACTCTCCACTCCGCAGATATTCAGATGCCCATAAAAGCGCCACAATACTAGGTGAAGATTTTAATGACTATTTGACAAAACTCACCAGAGCAGCCCGCATGATATCAAGACAACTTGCACCACCATTCACACGAGAAGTAGGAAATGAGCAGTCCAATTTGTAGAAGAAAGCCCACAAGGTCAATTAATGCCAGGCGACATGATATATGTTAGGAGTTTTGTACGTAGGTGGAATGCCCCAAGATTTCATGGCCCATATGAGGTGATATACTGCACACCGACAGCTGTAAAAGTGAAGGGCCTGAGATATTGGACACATTTGACAGACGTACGCAAAGCCTATGACAGTGTAAGAGAAGAACAAGAGGAAGAAGTACAAACAACAGCAGGCGTCTCACAATAAAAAATAAATTTAAAAAACTACTAAACCGCTATTTTATACATGGGTACAGGGTAACAATTGACAACAAGAGAACGTAAATTAATGCACAATTATGTCTGTACCAAAGAGAAAATGTAAATAAGATTGAACTGTAAATATGGAATGTCTTTCTCGGTGCCTCTCTCTCTCTCCCTCCTTGTCTTCCTCGCCGTCTATCCCTCCTTCATTATATAGTAAAATCATGATATTAACTGTTTGAGTATGCTTAATGCACTTTTATGTTTTAACATATAGGAATAACCATGGCAACGAACGGGCAGCCCGCAACAAATAATATTACGGCAGTTAGACATGAAAACAATGTATTTGATTTACGGAGATATTCGTATGAATGTGGCCTGTTTGTATGCACTGTTTTATTTTTTGCCATGATATTTGGTCTCGTCACCTACTGGTTCCTAGCATTCATCTCTATTGAGATGAATGAGGGGGGAAGGAATGGAACTAACAGGGGAAATGGTACCAGAATGGTTAAGGAGGGGGCCTATTTAATATGGGATGGATTTCAGCTCATATGGGGCTATGATACTGACCCTACACACGTACAACATCCAAATGACACTACCAACAGCCCGACTACAAGCCCAGCTGCACACTCGAATGCCTCAGAATATAATGTTTATGGTTTAAATGATCGTATCCCTTCTGTCATATCATGGTTGTATGACACTACTGCCACAATGCCCACACCAGAAGTTACCCCAACCGCAGAAACTAGAACACCTGTGCGTAGGAAGGAAGAGAATGAGATATGGCAGAGAGGTTTTCCGCGCTATATGATGAATGGGAAAAGGGGGCGAAGGGACAATGGGGACAATGTCACAAGCAGCAAGAGAAGCAAGGGGTTACCTTAAAAGCAGCAGGAGAAGGAGGGAGGTGGGAAGGAAAAAATATGATGAGTATTCTGGCCTGGGCCTAGACACAATAGAGGACCCTAGGCACCCACATCAGTCAAATAAATGGTACGCAGTATGAGCTCCACTGCAAAGCAGAGATCCAACGAGGGTTGTTATGTCTGTTCCCTTATTCCCCACGCCTCAGGTACACCTAAGGTCCTGCTGCCTAAAGAACTGTCTCTTGCAGATGCCCAGTGTCTCCTTCATCTCACCCTGTGCAGAATTAAGAATACCTTGCAGGCATCCGAAGTATCTTTTGAAATGTTGCAAAACGAGAAAACCTGCTGCTCAAGAGCAAAAGAAATAATATGTTTGAAAGAACCTTTTTTCGTGATCAAAGGGACATTATTTTTGGACAATAAATGGAAAGATGAAGTAATATCGTGCAAGGCTGAAGCGCTGCGAGGGTTGATGGCAGAAAAGCTACAGTGGATCGAGAAAACCTGCACGCCTGTCTGGAAGGAGCACATCACAAAACTAACTTGGGTGACCGCCATAGAAAACCATTCAAACTGCAAAGAGAAATTTCATACAAACTATGCTTCCATGGCGAAGGAAAAACCAACATGGGTGTAAATAAGAACTGCAACCGAACACTCATTATCCCAGACATGAAGAAAGGAACAGCAGCACTTATGGACACTTACTGGGTCTGCGGTAAACAGGCGTACTTGCACCTCCCACAATCCTGGAGGGGCACATGTTCTTTGGCAACGTTGCACTCAGCATTGACGGTAATTCCGGAGAGCCACATTACGGGAAGAAAGGAAGTGCCAGTGGCCCGTCGTGATCAAAACGCACAGCCAACAGAAGAACCACAAGTATATGCCCTGTTCCCAGACAATGTGCAAGATGTGTTATCAAGGTGACGAAGATCATCCAACTACATATCCAAAGCCTCCTCCGAGCTGTTGGCACAGATCCCAGACAAGTACCGGCTGTTCAGTTCTGCAGAAACGTTCTTCGCTTCCCTCGTCCCGAGTATCCAGGCGCGAGCCAATGCAAAATGGCTCCAGATCACACATTGGGAGTTGATCCAACTGGCCAACGACACTGAAGAAGGGTTCAATGTGATCAAGGTGGAGCTAAGAGCCCTAAGGCTAATGACCATGCAGAACACGTATGCCCTGGACCTGTTAACGGCGATGGATTGAGGTGTTTGCCGAAAAATCGGGAGCACGTGTTGCGCATTTGTGCCTTTTGAAGATGCAGACAATGGAACGTTATCACATGTTATCACAGCAGTGCACAGTCTGGGGGAACGAATGAAGAGCGAAGGCGGAGCGGCCTACAGCTCGTGGTTCGACAACCTTTTTTCTTGGGTACCATCCTGGCTGGGGCTGACGGTCAAAATGCTGATGCCCATCGTGGTGTCTTTACTCCTGATTTTTTGCGTGTGCCAGCTGGGTCTTCGATGCTGTGCAAATGGAGTGCCTAATGGCACAATGATGATGGTGACAATGGGCAACACTAGAGGAGTGGCACAGATAATGCAAGAAGCCCAAGTACAAACAGGTGAGGATCCAGAGCCAAAGTATAGAATGGTGCCATTATACTATGATCCCCAAGAACGGGAATGGTATACAGAGGTATGGGTGGATTTGGAAGGAGATGGGGATGTATATATTTGACCTGTACACTAGATGAATACGCTAGGAGGGGGGAGAGCCTTCGGGAGTGTGTGTAGAGCCTGAATGAGAATAAAAGGCACACCAGCATTGGATGAGGCTGTTGCGAATGAGAAAGAGCGCCAGAGGTTGGGTGAGTTACAGTATTCCTTACTTAAGTAATGAAAGGGGGGAAGTGTGTGGGAGGGTAGGTCTATTGGACCCCCTCCCCGACATACCACACCCCCGTGAGGTTCGTGGCTCGTCAGAAGCCCCTCATGAACCTGTGCTCAGGTGGCCAGGTGGCTGCTGATCGACACACAGGGCCAATCGGATTGACCTGTAACATACCATGGACACCATTTTGAAAGCTCCAAGACTCCATTTTAGATGGAAGCAACCAAAACCCCAATGGAACCGCCAGCTTGCGAAAGCTGCAGCTTGGCCCCCACTCACTTTGCACAGGGAGCCATGCGCTCCCCCTGCGCCTCCACCTCATGGCAGATTCGCTGAAGGCCCGTTCTCACGAGCAACCAGACGCGAACGAGTATCAGAACAAACACTGTATCATTTACCTTCCGCAGTACATCACTGTCCCCGAAGTGACCCGACTCATGGTTCAAGTCTGGAAAATAACAGGAATCATCCCAATTGAACGGAACCCAACCTGGCATCTAACCCTTAACATTTAAAATATGGTCTCGATGACCTTCCTGTATGAACTGCTGCCCACGTCCCCACATGAAGTATTAACTGCATATCAAAGCCTAATGATTCACAGAGTTGCTTTGTAAAATTATAACCTGGGGTGGGGAAAAGGGATGAAGCTCATAATGCTGGTAAAGCAAGGACGGCCCCAGCCCGTTGTAAAACACAATGTGCCTTGAAGACTCAATGAAAGGGCTTGATAGAGCCCACCTAGTGCTAACTAACGATTGCTGCTAATGTACAAGGTGAAAAAGCATTACTAAAAATACTTGTGTGTCGTACAATTGTAGTACTCAGGAGCTTCTATGCTCCTGAGTACACAACCCAACCTGATGCTACCTCACGTGTTATCTATGTGTTATTCATCTGTCGTTTTATGAATTACCAATGTGTTCAACTAATGTTATGCAATGTATGTGACACTGCCAGACTCTCATAGCTATGTTGAAGAAGTACATGAATGTATAAATAGAATTGTGTATTCATTCTAACGTTACTAACTTTATCCCCTTGCATGATATGTTGTGCAGCGCAGGCACAGAGAATTGTGCAGAGCCACAAGGCCATCTCCCCCCTCCTCCCACCAAGGCCCGCCAGGGCTCGCTGGTACGCGGGCAGCACAGCCTCACCTCCCCACATTCTGCTGGACCCGCTTCAAGTATTCACCTCCCCTATGTCCGAGGCCGCCATGGCCGGCCAAATGAATTATTTACAACCTGGTCCTAAACCCCACCGCCTCGAAGGGCCAGAGGTGCACCCTCGCTGATCCAGTAGTACTCCAGTTCACCCCAAGTTAATGGGCCTTGGAGATAGGTATTCTACCCTGTACTAACATATCATCAAGTCATTCTTCACTACATCTAACAGAACGGAATGGCAAGGCAGCTCATCTTGTGCCCTCAGACCAAATGCCCAGGTTTATGACACCCGGTCAACAGGTCAAAAGTAATAGTGCACTGATGTATTGGTGAAGCTTCACAGTGCATGTTGTTTCTCCGGTCTCCTATTATTTCTTAGAGTAACACATTGTAGGATTTACAGGACAACCGGAATCGTCTAAAGGATGAGTGTTTGTGTGTGTGTGGCCACAAGGGCGAAGTGTTAATACAGCCATCAATCATCGACACTGACCGCGCCTGGCCTGGCAGCTCCACCCCGATGAGCCCAGCTGACCCATCCACCCCACATTGGCACCACCCGGATGTCCACCAATCCTGGAGCGGCTCATCACTGCCTCACCTATAGTTTAGTCGACGCCACCCAATCCCTGAGCCTATGTGCCCCCTATAGCGTGTAGGATTTGTGATGTGGTTTTGTAATAAATATGACTGTCTTTGCTATTGTCAGACAGATTGCTCTCGGAGCTTGCAGAGTCCTTTGCATGCACTATATTGATTAGATAAAAACCCTTTACATCACCCGCACTTGGTCTTGGTCTCATTCCCTCCTGGGGTGTGTCCTTTATTGCCTCTCATTGTGGGGAGAGTACTGCCTTTTGGGGACGCTTGCACGCAGCCTTTTGCCCTCACCATTTGCAAATTATGAATATTTGGGGGGACCTATCTATGCTAAATGTAACATGCCTCTGCTGTTAATTAATTAGGAACTGGAAAATAAGCCCCACTGTAACTAGATGATGCTCAAATACGATTTATGACCCCCCCTACCCCACGTAAAAATATGTTTAAAAATTTTAATGTGCAGTGATTGTTAAGAAAAATAAGGTTTTCGGTGTAAATACCACTTTTTTATGAGTACGAGAAATATGATGCATCATATTTCTTCCTTGGAAACTCCAAAAGGCAATAAAAGCTTCACCCAATTGCCGTGACATTGCCTCACTTCAATGCCGTGAAGGTTGCTGCGGCCACAACGCAGAGTACTAAGCGCCACAACGCAGAGTACTAACCACTATACGATCACAGCGAGCTACTTGGGCTGGTGGCATCACGTTGATTACAACTCTTAAAACAGTTACATATATTGTGATGTAATGGTTTAGTTTGGACTTTGCATGAGCTGTGATCCATAACACAATAAGAAAACATGGATTCTTAATCTGTTAGTCTAAACTTCTGAAATAATACAACACACTCCAACTAAACATTAAAAGCAAAAACATGGCAATTCATGCCCTCATCAGAAGACAGTGGTAGCTTGAAAACTGGAGTCCACATCATCCTGAATTCCACTAAATATACTTAAATGGAAAAATGTTCCTGGGTACCTCTTCTAAATTGTCATTAAACCATATACTGGCATGCAAGTCCCGAAAGCCGATCACATGGAAGACATGGTTGAAAGTCAAACTGTTGGGTTAAAGTAACCCTTGATCTCCCTGCAATCAAGTTCACGGGCTTCTACTGCTTGGTTTAAGAGATCTGGGGAGCTGCAGGCTGCACTGGTGATAGCACGATTTGTAGTCAAAATTATAAAGATAGAAAAGGGACATCAAAGTCGGAGGCATAAAATGACGGCACCTCCCCCGACGTAGCGTCGACACACTTGTTCAATTTATTTTTGTTTAAACAGGAAACAGACTTTTTCTTGTTTCCTCTTTGTTCGGTGTTCGCGGCCACACTTCCTCCACCAATCCACGAATGCAAAAAAAAAAAAAATAGAAAGGTTGCTTTTTTAATTTTGATGTCCCTTTCCATGCCTCTTATAAGTTATGTTCCATATGTGTTCTATTTATTTAGAATCCACCACACATGGGCAATATATGTTGTTGTGTAACACAGAGTCAATGCATGATACGGTCACTATGGGCTGAAGATCTGTCACAGCTTGTGGGGGCCCATTTTAACTTGATGGTGGGATGCAAATATTATAATTGAGCCACAGAAATACAGCCAGGGGGTTAAGAGACGCGGATTATCACAAGACAGACATCCAGCAGGGAACCAAAACACCAAGCGTCGATTGCAAAGCTATAATTCTTCTTTTGTCAGAAAGGGGCTATGGTAGAGAAACCAGAGTAAAAAGGTTTGAAGAGGCCTGAGACAGGTGATACTCTGACGTGCTCCAACAAATGCATTGTTTAATGTGCGTGCTGCTAAAGTGCACATTGAAAGTCCCAAATTAAAGGCCTATATTGCAGTGCCATAAGACTGGTAGCCAAGATGGGGGCAATTGCTGGGGCCTGTTGGGGGTCGCCTGCCGTGTCCATCCGGCAGGCGCCCCCGGGGTGCCGCTTCCACACAGCATCAAACAGGCCCAGCGCCTGTGGGAGTTTGGGGCCTGCCATGTCCATCCGGCAGGCCCCGTGGCGCTATGGGACACCAGCGCCATCGGGGTAGGGGCACAGCCTGCCAGGGTCCTGACCATGCGGACCCCGGCCGCCATCCTGGCACGAGGGTCCCATGGCACCAGGGCCTGCAGGCCTGCACCTCCTACAGCATTAATGAGACACGGACTCAGACCAACCTTCCACGGAGTCTGCAGCCGTTCTGTTTCACGTGCCTGCAGGGGCTCCCTTTATTAACTTGGGCCATGACACCGTCATGGCCCATCTTAAAGGGGCAATACACGGGGGAGGGACACATCCCCTTAAAGGGGCAACACACATGGGAGGGTCCCACCTAACACTCCTCCTTTTTCATAACGAACAAACAAACGTAGCTAAAACACACATGCCTCCCACCAGTTACAGACCAACAAAATACGTATCAATCAGTACTTGCAGGGTAGACCGAAAATATGATGTGTCACTGACACATACCTAGCTAACGCCAACAGTTACAAATATAAAGTATACTAATCCGTTTCTAAACATGCTCCAATAGGTGATCATGGTGGCCGATGAGCTGCTGGAGGACCACAGGCAGATCCACCACAGTTTGCAAGACCCTTTATTAACCTGGGGTTCGGAATGGCAACTACACCAACACCGCCATGGTCGAAGGCTGGCACCACATGCACATCTCGCAATTACGGGATCACAGCCTCACCTCATTGTTATTTACTGAGACCACTTAGAGCATGTAGTTATTATGCAGGCTCACAGCCTCAAACACACACAGTATTACTGAGTCCTCTTTAAGCAACTGCCGAACGGCAGACGGCCAGTTCCTCTTCCATCAGCGTCCGTTCAGGAGTCACATCCCAAGTCCAGGTCCATTGATGGTACAGTTCACGACCGGCAAAGCCGCGCCTGGCAAGTGCCAGGGGCCACCTCGGCATGGTCTCTTGATGTTCACAGCAGAGCAGCGAGACGCCGGTCACGGGCAGCCAGGCTACTCCATGTGATGTTGATAGGGCACAGTGTTGTTGATGGGGTACGGGTTGACAGGCCATCGCTCACCCCCTTCGTCAGCAATGTTCTCCCGATCTGGTACATGTCTTTCCTCCAGGAGCACAGGAGGGCGCACAAGCACTCATGATGAGCTGCAACCCATCCCTTGACTGATGCACTGATTCTTGGTGTTGGGGCCCAGGGCTGCCTGACTGAACTCAGGGGGTCCGGCAGGTATCTCCCCGACGCCCTGTTTCGCCTGGTCCTTCGATGGCATAGCGTGCAGGGTGTCTTTAGCGACAGGCCGCCAGGGTGTCCTCAGTGGCAGGCAGTCATGGCCACCAGCATAGTAGGCAGGGTGGCCTGTGCACCGATGGCACTGTTCCTGGAGATGATCGTTACTCTGCTGGTTAGCCTTCCCTTCCGACTGCTGTAACAGTGCACCAGTTCTTGTCTGGCTGCCAACGCCCAGGGCTTCTATCAACTGAAAAAGTTGAAAGGTCTGGCGCCTTCCCTGCAGTGCCGACACAGTCAACCCACTGGTAGTGTGATCATTGAGGGTCTGTACCTCAGTGTGGGCCTGGATGAGGCACAGATCCTGAACACTACTCTTGATCTTGGCTGTGCCCCTCTGCTCCACCAGGGCCTTACTGTCCTGCCCTGTCATAAGCCTTTGAAGGAATACACATTATAAATGCTCTAAGTAATAAAGATATGTTAAAAAATATCAGCATGATGTGGCATTAGCAAAAAAGGACGATCCAACCAATGGGGAGGCTCAGAATGCGGGCATTACCACACAGTAATCCCGCTGTCCTGAGCCTCCTCACCGGGGAATCAGGTAAGTCTTTCTCCCAACTCCCTGCCCCCACCCACAGAATTCCCTCTACGCCCTCCCACCCTCACTTACCCTCTTTTCTGTCCATTTTGAGAGCAGATGCGCTGGGAACACTTCTGACCCCAGCACGTCTGCTCCCGATCTGCAACAGGCCATCATGGAAAGGTAGAAGGGGCTATATGTAGTCCCTTCTCCCTTCCCAGGCAGCCATTTTGTTTGTTCACTTTTTTCCCTATGTTTTTCAATGACCCATGGAAAGGGAAAATGGACGATGCTTTCCCCTCCACGGCAGCCATTTTTTTTACATTTATTTTTCTGTTCTGAAAACAGAAACAGAAATGCCCCAGGGCCCTTTGTTAAGGCCCTCACTACCCTCTAGCCTGTAACTATGGGCCCCGAGGGTCTTACCTTATGTAGTAATGGCCTACAGGTTCGGGGCTTGTTGCCTAAATAACGTTTGAGCAATGCCTGCGTCTGTAGGCTGTACTGAATGAACAGCCTCCGTTGGGATGGCTGGAAGGTTTAAAATTAATCTTAACCTAATGGTCTCAGGGTGTCTCGGCTTGTCGGGGGAGCAGATGAATTACACACAGCCTTTGACCTGCATGGATGATGCATGTTAAATCATGCTCTCCTGTGCTTCATGTGCTGTATCCTTCAAAGGAAGCATGCTGCAAGGAGGCTGTACAATTCATGCATACTGCATGGAAGCGATGTGTGCTGCATCACACTCAGGCGCACGGCTGTATTGAATGAGGGCCTTCATGCTTTTATGCATGGATCGCAAAGCTGTAGGTGTGCCATTTTTTGTGGAAACATTATGCTGGAGACATCTGTTTGTGCTGCGTCTGGCTGGCCCCTGAGGTCTGAAAAGGCGTAATGTGCTGTGCCATTCGTGGGGCGTGAATGTGGCATCTGTATGTGCTGCATAAGGCATTAGCTTATTATATTCCTCAGAAGGTGTATGTTATGCATAAGGCATGAATGAGTTATATTGCAGAGCTCTTAGGCATGGGCAATGGATATAGCCGGGAGGCAGTTTGTGCTGCGTAATGTATTGGCCGTGTATACTGCAGGGGTTCATGCGTGCTACATCAGGTATGGGCCCTGCATACTGCAGGGGTTTCTATGGGATGCGTTATAACAGGACTCTCATTATGGTAGGGAGGCTACATGTGCTGCCTCATTCATTATTCACCTATGCTGAAGTGGTCGGTATGTGCTGCATAACGCTCAGGCACGTTATAATATAGGGAGGCTCTAGGACAGTGGTCTTCCAACTGGGGGCTGGACCACCTAGATGGGACCCCATGGATGTCGTGGGCGGGCTAGACTTTTTTTTAAGGGATTAAGAGGATTGTTTTTATTATTTAAAAAAGAATTAAGGTGACTGCTTTTAATAGAAAATATAATCAGTAGACAATCTGCTTCTTTTAAAGAGCAGGGGCCCCCCTGGTCATCCTTTGGGACGTTCAGTGGTGGGCAACCCCTATGTGGGGGCCCAGAAACAATATTTGTACTCAATGGGCTCGGTATGAAAAAAATGGAATACCACTGCTCTAGGAGCTACCTATAGGTTCCATCCCCTTGATATTCAGACGCCGAGATGCCAGCACACCACTCAGGAAATTAAAAGACTCTGCCCTTTTCAAAGCCTGCAATGGTTCTTCACATCCGGGTCAGATTATGTTTTTGTTTAGATTGTCACATCATTACTATCAGGCATGCCCTTGTAATCAGGAGCCAGGTCTCCCTTCTTCTATGAACTGGCAACTTTATAGCCATGCTCTCTGGTGATATGTATCCTAAACATGCCAAATATCTGGGGTTTTTGCGTTGTCAGCTCACGAGTATCATTACTGCTGATTATTTGGAACTTTGGAGGAGGTATAGTTACCCCCACGGGCAACATCTTGTAGTATCCCCTTCATTAACGGCACCCTGGTTGCTGTTTACTTGTTGAGCGACCCTTGAGTAGTCAATGTCATGCCATATTTGGTGTCTGCAGATGTGAGAGATAGAGGCTCACAAGGTGGCAACAGCGACCCTTTATATTTCTTAAACATTGTCAAAATAGAGTATGAGTTGATTTATCTTCACTTTTTTTGTTATTAGATTTTATTGAGTTTTTAACAGAGCAGATTAAACAACATACAGGTATTGGTAGGTGCATAACTTATCAACAAGAGTCTGTCCCCTCCTACCCAACCTCCACGAGACCATAGAACCTTATCTCAAAATAGAACTCCTAATCGCCCTCCCCTCCCAGGAACATTGCGTTATCCATGATGCCTCCTCATAAAATGCGGTCTGACCTGTGACACACTGGTCATATTCAGATTTGGGTCTCTTACAATATTGTGGATTGTTCAACAAAGGTGCTTTCAGGAGAACATTCTCAACCTCAATATGCGAGCAATTCTCAGCAGAGTACATTGTTCTACTTCACGTGTCCGTGTGTACTACGAGTTTCACATTTTAAGGCCTCAAGCTTAATAATTATTTACATATTTTTTACCTGTTGCTTTACAAAATCGCTCCATAGTATCTCATATTGGATGGATTTGCCATGTAGGGCCGCAGTAATTATTTCCATTACACAAATGTTGGTGGCCACATTCGTCCATTCCTCCTTACTCTGAACCATGGCTGCCTTCCAGTGAAACACTATACAGGCTCGGCCTCCAGGAGGAGAGGCACCACTATTCCAGTCACCCTTATAAATTCATCTTCACTTTTTTTCAAACCAAAGAATACAAGAAGGGGTGTAACTTTGCGATGGTTTCCATCCAGATCTCTAATCCATACGAGGACCTCATCCCAATAGACTCTAATATGGGGCGTCCCCACCACATATGCCAGTAGTCCGCCCTTTCGCCACATTGTCAACAGCATAGGGGACTCATTGCTTGGAACATCTTTGACAACCTGTGGGGCTCATATTGCCATCTGTGGAGGAGCTTGGTGGCATGTAGTTTGTACTGACAGGCGATCGATACCAGTGAGGCCCCCTTACACATTCTTGTCCACAACTCGGGATCTGTTTCTAGATTCATATCTTTTTCCCACCTGCTCTTCAATTTAACAGTGGACCCTTTCCCGGCATTTATCAATGTTTTGTACATATAATTGAGATGAGCCCTTTGGTTTCTGTGAAAGTACTGAGGAGTGTTTCAACGGGAGTAAGGTCTCTCTGTATTTTCTCCTTCCATGACTCTCTCATTAGTATTCCTTTAAGTTGGAGAAAGGGGAAGACAGGGAGGGGTCATATTCCAAATGCACTCTCAAGTTCTATAATAGTGAGGAAGCTACCCTCCTTCCAAAGTTGTCCCACCCTCTCGAGGCAAGCCTCAAACCAGGATTGAAATCTACCATGATCCGGGATCTCGTCTTGAATCCCTGGCACCCAAATATGGCTCAAACGCGATGGCCTTGTGGTGATGCCCCACATATCTACGCCCTCCCTCCAGACCTCCCAAATAGTGCCTAGTATCTGATGGTGTCGAATCCTACGAGTTAGTTTGTCTCTCGGTACCCAGAGCCACTCTGGTAAGGTGGCCGGAGCAAAACTATAATTATCAAGGTTTATCCACTGCAAGTGTGTCTGGTTTCACATGTGGGGTACTAGGATTCTTAACTGTACTGCTACATAATATTTTTCTAGGTAAAGTTAGACCCACCCCTCCTTTTTCCTTGGGTAGTGTTAGGACCTCATGTGCTATTCTAGGTTTTTTCCCTTTTCCCTTACCACAGAAATCTCAAGGTAGCCCTCTTCACCTCTCCAAAGAATGGTCTTGGTATCTTATTTGGGAGAATCTGAAATGGATATAGAAACCTTGGAAGGCACACCATCTTGACTGCATTAAGCCTCCCCATCCACGAGATTGAGAGCTTCTGCCACTTTGCTAGATCAGCATGAAACTTGGAGAGCAGAGGGGGAAAGTTGGCTTCATATAGGGCATCTAGATTTTGTGTAAGATTCATCCCCAAATATCGCAGTGTGGGTTCCCCAACGGTTATGCCTAGCACAGAATATCTATCAATGTCTTGCTGGGTAGTTTCATTCAAAGGGAACAGAATGGACTTAGAACTATTCATTTTAAAACCAGAGAGTAGTCCATAGCGTTCGATCAGATGTATGGCTTTTGGTATAGATGCTAATGGGTTTGTTGCATGTAATAATAAATCATCAACATACAGGGCTATCTTATATTCCTTCCCGTTCACTTTCATTCCTTCCACTAGGTGGTCATCTCTAATTATCTGTGCAAGAGGCTCACGGGATAGAGCGAACAGTATTGCGGACAGAGGGAAGCCTTGCCTTGTTCCCCTGCCCAGAGCGAACCATCTCGAGTAATCAGAGTTAACTGACACTGAGGCCTTGTGAGACATTTAGACTGCCTTCACCCCTTTTTTGAATCTCTCGCCCAGCCGTACCTTACTCAGGATTGCCTCCAGGAATCCCCATTCAACCCAGTCGAAGGCTTTCTCAGCATCGACGGACATAAGAACAGGTTCCCCTGCCATTGTCTTTGATTTGTGTATCAAGTGTAATGTTTTGCACATCGTATCTGCCCCCTGTCTCCCCAGAATAAATCCCACTTGGTCTGAGTGGATCAGCCGAGGCATGTATATCTCCAGCCTAGCTGCCAGTATCCTTGTGTATATTTTCACGTCAATATTGAGTAACAATATCAGCTGATACGATCTGCAATATTTCGGATCTCTCCCTTCTTTGGGGATAACTGTAATTCGTGCCTCAGAGAAGGAGACTGGAGCTATTCCCGTCTCCAATATGTCATTGAATAGTTCTACCAAAAATGGGAGGAGGGGCGACAGGAAGGTCTTATAAAAACCTGCTGTGTACCCTTCATTCCCAGGGGCTTCCCAAGCGGTAACCTCTACAATGCCCGCTCCACCTCTTTAGCTGTAATCGGGGCATCCATCGCGTCTGCCTCGACATGGGTGTGTTTCGGCATCTCCACACTTCCCAAGTACCCCTCTATTTCCACTCTATCTTGGGCTGTTTCGGATTTGTATAAATGCTCATAGAACCGCACAGACGCCTCTGGAATGTCCCCTCCCTGTGTGCCCTGGGTATCCCCTCCCCCACTATCTATGGCGGTCACCCATCTGTCTTCTCACCAGCCTCTTAAACTAGCTGCCAGGAGATCTTCTGCCTTATCCCCCTTCTCGTAATGCTTTTGTTTAAGGAGCTGTAATTTGCGGACGGCTCACCCCTCCTCGAGGAGGCGAAGTTCTTCCCTCTTCTGTCTGGCTTCAGCAATCTTCTCTTCCCTGCCCTCGGTAGAAGTCCATGCGACCCAGTCCAGGTGTGTTATCTCATCCCTTAGTCTATTTTCTATGAGAGCCCTTTCTCTTTTCTTCCTGGCGCCCTCCCTGATCAATATCCCCCCACCATTTCACTTTCCCTGCGTCCCATACGGTTCTCTTTGATATCTCCCCCATGTTATTCACCTTGAGGTATTCCTTTATATTGGTGTCCATTTCCGTTCGAAGACAGGGTCTTTCCACTGAGTCTCATTACATTGCCACTTCGACCCTTTGCGTGGAAGGGCAACCAGGTTTATGTCAGCAGTGACCATATCATGATCTGACCAGGAAATAGGTACAATCTCAGAACGGGCCGTTACTTCCACCAACACTTCTGAGATGTATACATAATCTATTCTAGTGTAAGTGCCATGGGGTGCTGAGTAAAAGGTGTAGCCTGTTTCACCCAGATGAAATTTCCGCCATATATCTCGCAACCTATATGTCACCATCATCTCCACTACCGCTGTTCGGCCAGCATCACTTGGTTCGCTCTAATCCGGGTTAGCTGCTTGTCTGTCCATTCTAATGTTCGCCCAAAGGTTGAAGTCTCCCCCAAGTATCACGTGCCCGGAGGCTTCTAACATTATCTTTGTATTCTTTTTTTTTATTTTTTTTAATTTTTTTTTTATTTTAAAAGACATTAGCGTTTTGCTTATAGTTTTACAAAAAGCAAACTTTTACAAAACTTTTGAAAATTTCATATATTATTCATTAAAATTTCGAATGACAGACAGTTAGATCATCAACCATTTCTTTTGCAACTTAAAATTTAGCATTGTTAATTCAGAAAATTACATTGTATCTTTATGATTTGTTACTTTGCGCAACCTTCTCATACCCATATTAAGAGTGGCCTGCCCTAAACATACCAAGAATTTCGATAGACCACACCTTGAAATGCACAGATTTAGCTTGTAGGGTTATAATAGACATTTACACTTTCTAACGCATTTTCAATTTTACTCAGCAAGCGAGTTAACGAAATGACAAGTACTATGCTCCCTCCAAAGATACAACTGTCCCATAATGATGTTTTGGAAATATCAGTATCTTTCGGAGCAAATTTCCCCAATAAATTTTTTCTATCCTGTTAAAAAAAAATGCATTCAATAACAAGATGTTTCATGGTTTCATTAATGTCATAGTCGCAAAAGCGACAGTGTTGATTTGAAAAGGCACCTTTATAGATACGCCACAGGTAGATTCTTTCAAGTGTATGATATTGATTTAATTTAAACCTTAAATATGCTCTCCGTATCTTACTTGATGGACATAACACCAAATACGACGATCTCATATCTCTACTACGTGGCCTTTTGGCATATTCCGCATACAGATGATATGAATTATTACAATCTAAGGTGGTTGACCAGTCCCGATCAAAAAGATTTCTTTTGACTTTTGGGAGTTTCATTACTAGGTCAGAAATTGTGCAGTCACAATCAACGAGGATTAGATTCATTTGATTAACAAAAGCACACATGGATTTTAATTCGGACAGCACAACCAACCCATATACGTCCTCATATAGAGAATACTTGTGAGGTGCCATAATATCAGCATAGCGTGATAGTTTTCTCCAAACCCATCTAGCTGCTAGAGATACTAGACCAGGTTCGTGCCTAATTACAGAATTGGGAACTGATATAGATAGCCCCAATACGCTTTTCCACACACTACCCTGAATTTGATTCAATATGACCCCTACGTCATGAAGACATATATCTAACCCATATAAGAGGATCGGTTCCACTTTCAATAAATAAAAATTAATCAATGGTTGCAACGAAAATTCACAGATTGTTCTCAGCATGATCTTCATCATCGATACTAGTGGACGGACCTTCATCTTTAGGTATTTCTGCCAAAATTTGAGAGAGTACTGGACATTTAGGGGATACCCCAGATAACGAATTGAGTTTTCGCATTCGATATCAATGCCATTAAGTTGCCACTTGTACGATTTAATTTTTCTGAAATTTCGGAATACCACAATTTGTGATTTTGAAGAATTGGGTGATAGATTGTGAGATGCTGCATATTTAGCAAATCGATTCAGTTTTAACTGTAGTCCACTAGGAGTGCGATCAATTAGTAAGATATCATCTGCAAAACATAACCATGAAATTTTCAGTTCCCCTAGTTTCACAGGAAACATACCAGATTCATTCCACAACATATCCATATCACAAAGGTATAGGTTAAATAAAGTGGCAGCCATATTACAGCCTTGTTTGACACCTGTCATAGTCATAATAGGAGCAGTTAAGGCGCCATCTCTGGTTACCCTAATTTGATATGTCGTGTGGTTGTGTAGCATTGCAACTAGTTGAATCATTCTTTTTGGAAAACCAAGTTTTAAGAGTTTTGACCATAAAACCTCTCTTATGACTGAGTCAAAAGCACTGCTCATATCAAGTGCAGCCATATAGACTGTGCCAGAATCTGATATTTTAGTTTGAGCAAATATGTGGGAGATAATGAGAGCGTTTAACGAAGTCCCCATATACTTACGAAACCCCGTTTGAAACTTTGAGAATATATTCTTATTCTTAATAAAACTTTGGAGTCGTTGAAGTAAAATTATAGAAAAAACCTTTTCAGAGGCATCCATTAATGCAATTGGTCTGAAATTCGAGGGTAAATTAGAATTCCCTTTCTTATATAGACGAATTATTATGGCGTTAAGCCAAGATTTTGGGATGAGATTGGTAGATAGAATAAATGCAAATTTGGTATAGAGAATCGCACCCCAAAAATATGGGTCATCTTTTAGAATACAGGCAGGCAGACCATCAGGCCCAGCACCTTTGGAATAATTGAGCAGATTAATGGCCTCAACAATTTCATTCATAGAGAAGAATATAAGATCCTTACAATGTTGCTCAAGTATACCAGAGTTGTGTATCTTAAATTGGACAGGCAAACTATATTTGCATTTAAAATAGTCGATCCATGTACTTGAAGCAATTGGGGAGGCAAAGTCATGCAACAGCGCCCCCTTTTTGTTGTTGAGTATTGGCCAAATGTTCCTGGTATCATGAGTGATGAGATACTTCATCATTTGCTGATTGGCCGATAGTTTTGCGTTAAACTTTATAGATGCAATTTTATGCCTATATTCTTTTAGGATTCCCATTTTTGAGGAGTGATACTGAGAAAACTGTAGATTTTTTTTCTTTAAAGCACGTATAGATCGATTTTTTTCCCAATTAAAATTGCTGCTATTTCCAAATTGTGCCCACTCTCACCTGTTGGGTTAAGTGATTGATCTTTTTGGACTAGATAGTCAATGTGTTTTTTGATTATGAAGGAATTCCAATCCTCTCTTCTATGTGCATCAAAGGACAATTCAACCCTGTTATAAACCCGAATCACATCTCTATGAACCAAAAAGGAAAGCTCTCTACACATTTTAGGAGACCAGCCTACAGAATTCTGTGGTCGATGGAGGGTCACCAATCCCAACGCTGCTTCTTTATTTAAAGATGCCAGGTCACATCTAATACTTGTACTTATTGGAAAATGGTCACTCATGGTTTGATTGTGAATTAAAACATTATTTGCCAAAGGCATGCATACGGATGAGACAAAACAGTAGTCTATATATGTGGAGTGAGTCCCCCTCTTCCATGTTCCTTTATGGTCACCAATAGGAAATTCCAGCAATTGGATATTCCAATCTTTAAAATATGAGACCCAACGCTTCCCCATAGATTCCGAGGCTCTCGAAGAAGACTTGCACTTGTGAAGTAACTTAGATGAAGTCGATAGGCAGACAGCATTAAAGTCGCCCCCAATAACAATCGTATATTTTGGGTTTGTAACCATGGCTTCCTCGAGTAGCTCATCCATGTTATCCAATGCAGCCTCAATCGATACGTTGGCAGGGTTGTGGTACACACATACCAATAACAGTATATTGGACATTGCACCTGTAAGGATACACTCAACTGCCAACACTCCGTGTTTTGCATACATAACCTTTGAAATGTGATTTATGTTGTTGGTGATGAGTATACCAATACCTCCAAGCGGTCGACCAATTGCACCTCTCACAGCAGGTACACAAAAGTTGGAGTAACCATCAAAATTCAATTTGTTGACACACATAGTTTCTTGTAAGAATATAATAGTGTGAGGACCCATTGAAACAAAATGGGATGACCATTTCTCTAGGTTACTTTTCCCACAACAATTCCAAGATATTATTTTTAGATTCTGAACCTTCTGAGCTGTGACATTATTTATCTATTGTTTGTTTTGCTTGTTAGAAAAATCAAGAATAGAAGACATAAAGGGAGCTAGCCAAGAAATGTTCGAAGTGGCTGCCATCAGCTCAGAAATTTTTGTAATTAATTCAACAGTATGTTCGGAACCAGCTGATGAGTTTGCTCGAGTGGAACCACTCACAACCTCAGGTTCTAACATTTCATTCAGAAATATCTCAGCTTCTTCAATCGTTCTAAATAGATGTAGGGTTAGCCCGCTGGAATTGAAATCTTCTCTATGGTCCCACAATAACCGGAGTATCATCGCTGAATGTGGGGCACAAATCATTTTGAGATTGTTATGGTTTGCCAGCCTTAACCACTCAATATCATCCATGCGGAGGGTTCTTAGATTAGGGCTCTCTCTAAAGATATTAAACAAAAACGATCTGTTCAACCTTTGCTTACCATTAATTGCCTGATCACTAGACCAGCCTAGAAAATATCTTACATTTCTTTCAAAAACATAATTGATTTCTTCTTTTTCATTGCTGCCTGGTGGCAGAGGCTTATTCTCAACTGATTCTCTAGTGTCAATAGCTTCCATTGCTGCATTTATAAATGCCCCCTCAAAATCGTTTGAATCGATTTGGCTTTCTGGACAATTGTCGTTATTTTCAGATTCCTCGTCAGATCGGGGATTATCTGTGTTCCTTGCAGAACTTTTTTCCGTCAACATAGCGCAGGCCTTTTTTTGTTTGGTAACTGCCCCGGTAAGCTTATCTGGAGCAGAATCCTTCATTTGTCCCTTAACCGTGGTTTTTTTTTTCAATGATAGGATAAAAAGTCGAAAGCCTGCCTTGTGCCATCTGTCCTGAATTAACCAATCCCAACTCAACCACAGATGACTTCACAAAAGTTCCCGTTTTTTTTTATTGAGAATGGGAAGCAGTTGCAGGATCCACATTTAGGACTAACTTTGATTCATCATTCAGTTGAGTCAAGTCAATCTTTGAAACGTTTGCAGAGCCTACGTTTGAATTTGAAGACTGCAACTCATCCAAGTCAACGGCAATAGCCTCTCTCTTTTTATTTTTTTTTATTTTTGTTGCTATCGACCTGGCTCGTTTTTTTTGCATCCGGTGTTGATAGCTTTTTTTTCAGTTTGTTTTCTCTTTTAATTGCCCTAATATGAGCTCGCTTCATTTTGCGTGACATAAAAGGTAACTGTGACCCTTCAGGATCAATGTCCTCACACTCAGTACTCACTATAACTCCCTTCTCACTAAATTTCACCAGATTTTCAGCGAGAATAGATTTGTTTCTCCGTTGTTCTTCTTCGGCTTCAATTATGACGTTTACCAGGGGAGAGGGGCTATTAGGTGTGTTCTCTTTTGGGATTAACATAGAACCAATAGCATCAGCGTACTCTTCAAGACGTCCCCCACCAAATTTTAAGTCTAAATGTTGCCTTGTTAATAAACGAACTAACTCATCTAGTATCCGAGAGTTCTGTTTCACTTCATCCACTAAAGCAGTAGAACCAGCATAAGTCACAGAGGAACATACTTCCTTTGGTCCTTCCACTACAGCTCTTGCAAACGTGCGTGAGTCAAATGCCACAATTACAGAAGAATCATCCGTTTGTGTATATTTATTCATGCGCGTTTCGTCGTTAATTGACAGAGCTTTCAGTAAGCATGCATCTATAAGTGCCTGTTTCTCTGATTGAACAGCAGATTGCGAAGTCAGCATACCCTCAATTTTGGAAACCTTGTTAGTGAGAGTTAACACTATTTCTTTTAGGGAGTTGATTTGCATGTGAGTTAATTCATGACCCTTATCCAAGAGATTTAAGGGGGATGAAATCACCGGAAAATTACTTAGATCATCATCTTTATTTAGATCCTTGGAATGAGATTGTTGGAGTTTGACTGGTAGTGATCGTGCCCCTACCTCGTAGCACAAATCTTCATCAAAGGTCTCATTCACCATTTGTTTAGGGGCTGAAATGGGGCCTGGAGCAGTAGAGGTTTTACAGAATATAGGCGAGCTGCAGGAAGGTCTCTTTGCACGTTCATGATGGTAAGAATCAATACATGCAGATGAATGGATAGAGGGCCCATCGTGGAGATTATGCAAACAGATGCGTTCAACCTCCGAAGGCAAAAATACAACAGGTGAATTCGGAGTCATTGAAATCCGGCAGCGTTTCTCCCATTCGCCAATCAATGCGGGGCCCAGAAAAGAAACATCAGAAATAATATTAGATGCCACATAGGTTTTGACATCTTGCTTAGTAGCTGCCAAATTCCCTGCTAGCTCCTCTGAATTTGCTATATCATCAGTATTACTAATGGTAGGCTTTTTAATTGATTCACCATCTGCAGGAGGAGCGTTAGATATGCAAGATTGTAATTGATTGCAATCATCATCGTTTGGTTCTACTGCTAATGGTTGCAGGCTATACGGGATGTTTTTTATATCGTTTAAACCATCTTCACCAACCGCTGCAATTGAATTTAGATCCATATCGTAGTCATGTAGTAGCACTGGATTAGAGACATTCATCCCTGATTGAGAATTGCCTTCAGCAAGACTCTTACTGCTTCGCAGACTAACCACCATTATAAAGCCTACACCACACAGTAGCTAATTCTCCTCTGACAACAAAGATACCAATATCAGGAGGCCCCGCGACCCGCGCCGCGCACCGCGAACAGCAAACAGTACTTGTCCTGTACTTGGTGCGCGGCGCAGGTGCGCGAGGCAACCAGTACTTGAGGACGCAGGTTGCAGGGCGTGACACGATAAAGGGGGCGTGGCCTCCACAACAGGAAAGACCTTTGCAGAAGAAAGCAGAAAAGGCGATTTTTAGTAAAGGAGCACAAAAGAAAAAACTGCCATGCACAAGCCGTAAAGCAACACTGCTTACAGCACACAATTTGTAAGGGGCACAGTTGTGAAAGGCACAGTTGTGCAATGCTCGAGTTGTGGAGCAACACAGAGAGCCCTCTGTGTGTAACACTAATTTAAGCAAACAGTCACCTTTGGGTCAGGCACGTTGGTGCACCCTTAAAGGACGTCCTCCAGGCCGTGACAAAGGCGTTGGGCAATTCTGTGCACCATCCAAAAAGGTCCAAGATGAATAAAGTCACGAGTAGAGAGACGAGGCAGCAACAGCAAACAGTACTTGTCCTGTACTTGGTGCGCGGCGCAGGTGCACAAGGCAACCAGTACTTGAGGACGCATGTTGCAGGGCGTGACACGATAAAGGGAGCTGACCGACAATCAACATCCAAAGGAGGTGGAGTCGCATTCATACATAGAAATAACATCACACTTAGAATCATCCCCAACACAGAGCTCAGCTGTGCAGAATCCCTCTCCGTGAAACTCACCTTATCTCCAACCAACACTGCTACCCTCCACCTCATCTATAGACCCCCAGGACCACTCAGCTCCTTCATAGATGAGATCACAGCCATTCTGACTGTCAATACGAAACCCAACTCTCAGGTACTGCTTCTAGGTGACTTCAACCTTGGTTTACATGACTCTAAGGATCACTTGGCCTCTGAATTCGCTATCACATTAGCTAACTTAGGACTCCAACAGCGCATTGACAAACCTACCCATATCAAAGGTAGAACGCTTGATTGGATCTATGATCTCAACTGCAACACTACCATAAGTTCCAACCACGCTTGTGCCTGGTCCGACCACCACATCATCATTTTCCACCTTCCAGCGACCAACCCTCTTACCACTCCCACGACATCTCCAGCCATTCCCACAAGGAACAAAAAAGACATCACCAGGGATAAACTTCTCCCACTCATCCTTCCTTTACTGAACAAATGTGTGTCATAACACAACGACCCTACAGTCTTAGTAGACATCTTCAATCAAACACTTCTCAAAGCCATTGATAATATAGCTCCGTTTAAATTACGGAAAGCTAAACAACAAGCCCATTTGAATTCCTGGTTCACCCCGCAGTTACGAGCCTTACGCAAAGAAAAACGCAAGGCTGAATCACTCTGGATGAGCCACCCTTGCGACCCTAACAAAGAACGCCTCATCATCTCCACCCATAGCTACAAGGAAGCAATCCTACAGGCAAAAAAGGAGACTTACAACCAACGTATCACACAAGCAGAATCCAACACTAAGGAGCTGTTTAAAATCCTTAAAGAATTGGAAGACCCCTCCCCCATCCCTGATACCTGCACTAAAGACAGCCAATGGTGCAATAACATCCAAAACGCTCTCCTCAACAAAATCACCACCCTGCAATCAAAAATTAACGCCAGACAAGCTACTCTACTCACCAACCCCCCCATTAAACTCCCCACTACGCCAACGGCCTCCTTTACTCATACCCCTTTCAGCTTCACCCCTCTCACCATCCTCGAGGTCGAAAACATCATTCGCAACCTAAAACCCTTGAACTGTCAAGGTGACTTCTGCCCAGCACCTATCATTAAGGAAGCGGCACAGGACCTTGCTCCTTTTATAACCACCTTCATCAACTCTTCATTCCTAACAGGAACGGTATCCAACAATTTAAAAGACGCTTGGGTTATCCCTCTCCTAAAAAAAACGAATCTGGACCCTGAAATACCAACTAACTATAGACCTATTACCACTGTACCTTTCTTACTTAAAATACTTGACAGAGCAGCATACCTGCAGATTCAGAACTACCTAGAAACTAATAACCTCCTCGGCTCAAGACAATCTGGCTTCAGACCCAAACATGGGACTGAAACAGCTCTTCTTGACCTCAAAACTCAAATTGAGGACCTTAAAGACAACGGTAAACTGGCCCTTCTTCTACTACTGGACTTATCCGCCGCTTTCGACTTGGTCAACCACCAAATACTATGTCGGCACCTAAAGTCCGCTGCTCACTTCTCTGACAATGCATCCAACTGGATCAGGTCATTCCTCGACAACAGGCACATGAGAGTTTTCTCACCTACCGCATCGGCCGACCCTACACCAGTCCCGTGTGGAGTCCCGCAAGGGTCCTGTGTCTCCCCTACTCTCTATAATGTCTTCACCAAACCACTATTTGATGTGCTTGACTATCTGGGCGTCACCTACACGAACTATGCCGACGACACCCAGATACTCATACCTATTACTGGTGACTACATTGTTGACTCCAAAGCCCTCAATGACATTTACCTTGTCATTCAAGCTTGGATGGCCCAGCACGAGTTGTGCCTCAATGATGACAAGACTGAGCTTCTCATCCTAGGCACGCAACAGAGACTTAACAAACTAAGTCCCCTCTTCGGCTCCTTTAACATTGACGGCAATCTAATTAAAGTATCTAAAGACACCAAAACTTTGGGTATTTACCTGGATGCCTCCTTGAATCTCACCCGACAAACCAATGCAGTGGCTGCTGCATCTACCTACACCTGCAAATTGATCTCAGCCTGTCGCCCATTCCTTACCGCCCAGAATTGCATCACCTTGGCCAGGACCTTGGTCATGTCCAAACTGGACTATTGTAATGCACTGTACCAAGGCACTAACCAGAGTAACCTTAACAAATTACAGACTACCCAGAACAACGCCATTAGAGCGGCTCTCAATATCCCCCGATCTGCCCACATCTCAGAAACCAGAAAGAACCTCAACTGGCTCTCAGTCGCCCAAAGGATTTCACTGAAAGCACTCACCCTTACATACAAATGTGTTAACCACCAGGCCCCCTCATATCTAGCCTCTCGATTCACTCAACATATTCCAACGCGAGTACTCAGATCCGCACAGTCCCACGGTCTCGAAATCCCCAGATTCAAGCTTCATACAGCTGGGGGTGTTAGCTTCCCTGTCCTGGCAGCCAAGCTTTGGAACACGGTACCACTCACCATCAGATCCTTACCATCATTTAACCTATTCAAACACAAAGCCAAGCTCTGGCTAGTTACTTCTCATTAACAACTGCCCTCTGACCCTGACGGGCTAGCTGCGTCTTAGCTTTGCTCTGCCCTGGCACCTTTGTGCCGCTTTTGCCCTGTTTTGTAACGTCAACTGTATTTGGTAACGTCAATTGTATAATCTGTATATCTTATATATTGTATATATTGTATATATTGTTCGCAATCTGTTGATACCAATGTGATGATATGTTTTACCTGTAACCTTCTGCCAAGATATGCGCCCGGTTGCCTCAGGGCCTGGTTTGCTCTATATAAATAAAATAAACAAACAAACAAACAAAACAGGAAAGACCTTTGCAGAAGAAAGCAGAAAAGGCGATTTTTAGTAAAGGAGCACAAAAGAAAAAACTGCCATGCACAAGCCGTAAAGTAACACTGCTTACAGCACACAATTTGTAAGGGGCACAGTTGTGAAAGGCACAGTTGTGCAATGCTCGAGTTGTGGAGCAACACAGAGAGCCCTCTGTGTGTAACACTAATTTAAGCAAACAGTCACCTTTGGGTCAGGCACGCTGGTGCACCCTTAAAGGACGTCCTCCAGGCCGTGACAAAGGCGTTGGGCAATTCCGTGCACAATCCAAAAAGGTCCAAGATGAATAAAGTCACGAGTAGAGAGACGAGGCAGCAACAGCAAACAGTACTTGTCCTGTACTTGGTGCACCCTAGGTGGCAGGATCCTACGTTCATCCTACGTTCATCCCCATGTGCGTATTTCGTCCCCTGAAGAAAGAGCACATCTATCCCGGACCTCTGAAATTCCCTGCACACAAGAGACCATTTTGTAGGGGAGTTTAGCCCCTTGACGTTGAATGTACTGACTCTGAAAAGCTTACCTTTCATTGAATTACATTTTACCGATATTTCCTCCCTATTGCGTATAGTGCTCGTATAGTGGACACTAACAAATATGACCTCCATCTATAACATCCTAGACCACGTAGTCCGTACTCAAAAAATGGTCAGTTCCTGCCTGTCCCCCAAACCCCCCCTGATCCCATAGCAGCGTCTGATCCAGCTCGGTTGACATCCAGCTCGGACCACCAGTGAGAACCAGATCTATCACGGTCCCTTCACAAAACATTCACCTAACCACTGAGCCACCACTGCTGCCCCACCCTCCCTCCCCCCGGATCCCCCAAATCAGTACATGTCATGGCCACAGGCTCCAGAACACAAACACCACACCATCTAGTGATGGGGGCAATGGGTCACTTGACTCACGTATGTCCCTTTGGGACCCATAAACACAGGGGCCATGGCTGGACTCAGTCCTGGTGCCGTTGGCGCCAGGATCATATTTAGATGTGAGCAGGAACACTTTATTTCAGTGCAGGAGTGCTTTTACTTTATTTCAGTGCAGGAGTGCTTTTATTTTATAAGAACTTTCCAGGAGCTGAAAACCTTTATTCCAGAGAACATCCTCATGTGCTCACTCATCAGGTGTGGCTCCCTAGGCCTGGTCTTCATGTGCTGACTCATCGGGTGTGGTAGGGCGTGGCTTCAGAAGCTCAGCTATATAAGCTGCTCCATCCTTAAGGCTGGTGCTTCACGTTACTGTGCACTTGCGTGCAACGTGACGCTCACCGCCGCTTGGACCAGTTTACTTACCTTTGAAACCAGGCGTTCTCCTGCATACTCACCTCCAGGAAACCAGTGCTTCATCGCTGCATCTACAGTCTCATCTCCTGACATACAGTAATCTTGATCCTGACGCTGCAGCACTGCACTCCGCATCCACGAACTCGGACCCTGTGAAGAAGAAGAAAGACAAGGTTAGAACATCCGTCCTAGGGCCGTGCCGCATTTGAACCCAGTGCGCCCCTAGTTAACAACTTACCAGCTACTTTACTGCTGCAGCTTCGTTTCTCATTCCCTCCGGCTGCCGCCTCAAGCTACGCAGCTTCTGCCGGGCCGACAACATCACCTGCAAGGGAAAAAAGCAAAAGAGCAAACATCAAAAGTGGAATGGACAGCAATACAAGACAATGAACTTTACAATACAACAAAAACAGACGAGGAAAGACAAAGCCAAACAGGAACACTTAGCTGAAGTATAGTGGCTTAGTCGCAGCAGGACTGGACTACCACGTGCAAGGGACCAGTGAAGGAATTCGGTCCAGATCATACAAGCGCCCATGAAAGAAGCAGCAGGATGGAGTGCTCACCAAAACGAATCAACAGGTGAGCTTTCCAGGGACAGCGCATCCCATGGGTACCATGGTTTGGGAGAAGGGGTCTGGAAGGGTTTAAGGCGCACAAGCTGGCATACTCACACCCCCTATTCTCCACGCAGGAGCAGTCCCGAGCAGCATCACCTATTACCACCAGTCACCAGATAAGCGCAGAGGGCGAAGTCAGACCCAGCGACCTCACCCCCGGGAGGGCTGCAACCGTGCCTCAACGCCTCCGCAGAGACCAGGTGAGCGTAACAATACATCTCCCTTTTAACTCAAAGTGAACGTGCCTCACTCACGAATACCTCACGACACTCATCTGAGTTCAGAGCATCAGTAGTTCCGTCGGCCACGCTGCCAACGCATCTCTGAGGGAGGTTCTGCTTGCTCAATGGGGCTCCCTTGAAGTTCTGTTGTCCAAATCTGGTACAACTGGAGAGTCCATTGCCTGCTTTTAGGGTCATCACTCGTTTATGTGACCACTACCAGTCTTCTTAGTAGATCGTCGTCGCTGGCGACAGTATGTCTTGCTGGCCGCATGGCCGGTCCCAACAGGAATGATGTGCATCAGTAGGCTCCTCAGAGGTCCGCACCTGGTGAGACGTTCATCCTGCTATACTTCCTGGACCCTGGTATTCACCTCCGTCTCTGGCTTGAATGCGCCATTGCCTGTCGTCGTCCCTTCTTCCTCCCTGACTCGCCTCGTTTTCCTGGTTTCCCAGTAGATCAGTTGTGCAGTTCTGAATATCCTTCTCTGATCTTAGTCTCACTTTACTCCCTTCCCACTCAAATGTGAGCGAGAATGGGTAGCCCCAGCGGTACCAGACACCTTTTTGCTTGAGCCATTTGGTAAGTGGCATACACATCCTTCTCATGGCAAGAGTCAATGATGATAAATCCTGGAAGACTGACACTCTTGTTGTGTCCAGGAGGATCTCTGGGGGGCGCTTGGCTTTCTCGAGTATTCTGGCTTTGTCAGCATAGTTGTGAAATCGTGTCAGGACTGTCTTTGGGCCCCCCGCGGCCACTCCAGCTTTATGTATGCAGTACATATTTGGTTCATTGACGGAATAGTCTTTGAATAAGAGCTTCATGATCGTGTGGAGGGTCCTTTTCAAGTCTTGTTCAGTCACCCCTTTTCTATCTGGAATACCAAAGATACATAGGTTGTTCAGTCATTCCCGGTTTTCCAAATCGTCCATTTTCAGACGGCACTCCTCTTCCCTAGCTTCTATCTCTGTAATCCTTTGATTCATTTGGGACTCCAGTGTACCTAGTGAGGTTTGATTATGTTCCACCTCTGAGTCTTTCTTCCATTTTGTCAATTCTCTGTGTTATTCTGTTGACTTTCCCGCCAATGTCTGCTTTCATGCTTTTGATTTCGTTCAGTAAGGCCGCCACATCGGCCTTAGTTACGCCCGCTTCCGTCCCTGATGTCGCCATTATGGGGTCTAGAGAGGGGCCTGTGTCGGTACGGCGTGGAGAAAACCGGTATGTTGTGAGTTTCTGCCTTATGTCCATGTTTTTCCCACTTGGTGCTGTATCAGTGGGGTGTGCTTTGGTTCAACCAGTTTGCCACCACACCAGCTCCGTCACATTGAAGTAACAGTCTGAGCAGAGCCTGTTATGGTATATTGCTCCGTTCAATTCTCTTGGTTTGTTTGTTTGTTTGTTTATTTATTTGTATGGCGCACCCAACCCATGGGTTTCTGGGCGCCTTTAGCACAGAGAGTTTTACAGGTATACTTTAAGCTTAGTTATGATATGATATGGCATTTGTAATGCGCCTATGCACAAGTGCTTCATGGCGTGACGAGGCAAGGGAGGAGAACAGAGGGAGAACAGACAACGATGTTACTAGGCCAGGTGTCATTCAGATCACGCAAGTGCGTGGGAAGGGGGCAGGGACAGTGCAGTACAAGATGATAACAGTAAGTAACAGCCAGCATGTGGCACGTGCAGTACAAGATGATAGCAAAAAGTGAGTAGCGGCCAGCACGTGGCAAGTGCATAGGTAAGTGCGGACGACAGGGGTCAGGGGCTGGTAGGGGGTCTGTAGGGATACAGAAACATGCCCTGACTGCAGGGTTTGCCAGGTGGGCAGTGCAGGTGTGAGGCAATGGCAGGGGAGGGACCTGGGCCCGAGCTCAGTGGGTGTCCAGGTAGCCGTTGTGGTTCCGGTTTCAGCCAGGAGGTCAGCAGAGGTGAGGAGGACAGAAAGCAGAAGCAAAGAGAAAGGTTTTGAGGTGCTTCCGGAACTGGAGATGGTTCTTCTCAAGTTTAATGGAGGCAGGGAGGCTGTTCCAGAGGGAGGCACCAGCTGAAGAAAGAGATCCACCACCAACTCGTTGCTTGGATAAGCAACTGACCCTGAGGGAGTTGGAAGCAGATGAGTGTAGAGCTCGATAAGGGAGGTATTTAGGAAGGGAGAGTTGAAGATATTGAGGACCCAGGCCCCAGAAGGCCATGTGGACGATGCAGACGGTTTTGAACTTAATCCCCGCAGCCACTGGGAGCTATTGCAGAGATTTTAGTCTTGGAGAGATACAATCCCTAGGCATGAGGCCAAGGACAAGTCACGCAGCCCTGTTTTGGATAAGTTGCAGAGGGCGGAGAGTAGAAGCAGGTTGATTTAGAAAGAGGCTGTTGCAATAGTCCCGTCTAGAGAGAACAAGAGCTTTGGAGACAGTGAGCTTCTGGGGGAAGGAGAGGAAAGGAAGAATCCCTTGGAGGAGGTGCAGCTGGTAGTGTGACTTCTTAGAGACGTCAGAGATGTGAGGAGAGAAGGAGAGTGTGGAGTCGAAGATGACCCCAAGGTTTTTAGCCTTGCTGGTGGGAGCTGGAAGAGGGCCAAGAGAGGCCGGCCAGAGAGCTACAAGGAAGGAGGGAGCGGGTGTGCTGATGAGGAGAATCGCGGTCTTACTGGCATTAAGGCAGAGGTCATTGGCGGCACACCACTCCTGGATAGCAGACAGACAGTCAGAGATGAGGGAAGGAGAGGAGGAGGCCGAGGGTAGCATGAAAATGCGCTGGGTGTCATCCGCATAGCACTGAAAGTTGGGGCAGAGAGTGGCGGTGCAGTGGGCAAGGAGGGCCAGGTATTGGTTGAACAGCCAGGGAGAGAGGTTAGAACCCTGGGGGACACCACAGGTGGAGAAAAGGATAGCAGAGAGAAAGGACCCAAGCTGGACCTGGGAGGGTCGGTCAGAGAGGAATGAAGTCAGCCACGCCTGAGCCTGACTAGTGATACCAAGCTTATCATGGAGACTGTTTAGCGGGATGGTATGGTGACAGTGTCAAAGGCAGAAGAGAGATCAAGCAGGATGAGGACGCAGGGGGTGTTAGAGTCGAGGTTGGAGAGGAGGTCTTCACGGATGTTCAGGAGAGCAGTATCCATGCTTCTGGCAGCTCTGAAACCAGACTGATGGTCATGAAGACAACCAACAGATTCAGTGTGGAGATTAAGCTTGGAGATGGGCAGTTTCTCTAGGAGCTTGCCCAGGAAGGGAGTGATGGAGATTCGGTGATAGTTAGCTGGACATGAGGGGTCGGCAGAGGGTTTCTTAAGAAGAGGGTGCACAAGGGAGTGTTTCAGGGGGGAAGGGAAGACTCCAGTGGCGAAGGAGTGATTGCATAAATCAGCCAGGGCAAGAGCTAGGGTGTCAATGTGGTCCTTGATGGTTTTCCTTGATGGTTTTGGAGGAACAGGGGTGAACCTGTTTCGACAACACTTTCATAGATCGGACTTGTCTAGAACCTCATCAGCAGAGAACAGGGGAAAGGCAGAGAAGGAGGGAGGAGAGGTGGCAGGGGAAGGGCCAGAGGAAGAGCAGGGAGTAGAGGGAGGAAGGGGAGAGGAGGAGAGAGAGAGGACAGGATGTCCTGAGTTTTAGAGATGTAGTGAGAAGCCAGTGCTGTGCAGAGGGCCTGGGAAGGGACAGGAAAGGTAGAGACTGCGGCAGGATTGACCAGTTCCTTGCACATTTTAAAGAGTTCAGCCGAGTTGTTAGATGCCGCAGAGACGCAGGCCGGATATGAGTTCCCTTGGTTCGGACAGAGTGTCGGTATTGCCTATGCAACAGGCGGCAGGCTAGTTTGTCAGAGGATGCACATGAAGCACGCCATTTCCTCTCGCCCACCCTGCACTTGTGTTTTTGGGTGACGGGGTCTGAGTCGTACCAGAAGTTGCACTTGGCTTTGGGCTTCAGGTGGATTCTCATGACAGGGGTACAGTAGATGCAATAGTTACAGTTGAACAATAACAACTTTAAGTAAAAGAGAAAGTTCAAAAATGTAGTTGAGTATATACAGATTAGCGCCAAGTTGCCTCAGGGCTCGGCTGCGCTCTACAAATAAGTAAAATTCAAATACAAATATAAATACAAGGCAAATACAGATACAAAACAATGGTTACAGTGGAACAGTTAGGACAAAAGGATATACATAGAAACAGGCTAAAGGGAGATATATCCCAGAGGGCCTAAGAGGAAAGAGCTTGAGTAGCGATCGGGAAAACGGGAAAAATTATGGTCGAGGTTATGGCAGTGTGTGGTGCCAGGGGGCATCGTATGTGCAGTATTAGGGCTGGCTGTTGGTGCACGGGGATTTCACTGTGCCTCCGGAGGAATCTATCTGTAGAGGAGGGCACACGCCCCAAAGGTGGGGGCCCAACCATCTCGATAGCAGATGTAGATCAGGACCATAGAAGTCAATTGTATGTCTTGGAGGTGTACCACCGAGGGGGGAGGCTAGCGAAAACTGTTCACCAGGTCTCCCTAGTGGTTGAGGTTAGAACCCCAAAGTCGTCGACCCCTAGATGACTCCTAAGTCTGGGGAAGGTCTCCACCTCGGGACGGCTGTGTCAGCTACACCTGGAGGAGGGCACACGCCCCGATATCGGGGGCCCAACCCTCCAGTAATCCCTCATGGTGTGCACCAAGTTGTGTCTGCTTTGGCGTGTGGAGTCTGTATTTCTCTTTGCGGTTTACAGGGCTCTGTACTTGCTTCTCTGTATGAAGTCGTTACTTGTCTTGCATTATTGCGGCAAGGGGTGTGTATCTGCACTGTTGGGAAAGGGTGCGACTCCTATGTCCCTCCGACACGGGACAGTCCGCTCGTGCGGGCTGTACAGATCTGTGGGGTGGCTCTTGAACACTTCTGTGTCACCTCCTCATCTTGTAAGTTGTGCCAGGCCATCCAATACCAGTGGACTTTGACTATGGAACCAGTGTCCTGTTTGGAAGTCTCCAGAATGATTCCAGTAGTGCGCCCCGGCTCGAGGCGTGCCCTTGCACTGGGGGTTGCTTTACCAGAGTCTGCCTGTCCCCTGCTTATCATAGACAAGTTACATTTTCAGAGCTGTAGGCCGGCCCCTATTTTCACCTAGCGGGCCCATCTCAAGCGTGTCGCTTCCTGTGAAGAAGCACGTATTAATAGGGACTGGTGGGGTCACTGAGTGTCTCCACTAGCTCTGTACCTTAATGACCCAGAGGCCAAGAGGTGGGTGAATTGAATCCTCGCCATCCTCCGCAGTGTCCAAGGTCCTATATTTGGTGTAGGGAGATCAGGATATGCACTCTGGCCTTTGCCGGCAGGAGACCTTGTGGCACGTGCATGCCTTGGCTGGAGCAACCACAGGTAGGGTGTTGCAGCACCTAGATGCTGACAGCCATGGGAGCGTGCCCAAAAGGGTCCCCTTACACTCTTTCTTCGGTGATCCACTCCGCGCTTTCAACACTTCAATATTGCACCCAACGGGGGGCAGTGAGTTTGCGGTATTATCTATTAGGGAGGATCATCACATAAACTGGGCTCCGTGAGGCCGGGGACCTAATTGGTGAATAACCGGTGTGCTCCGTTTCTCAATGGGGACACGGCTCCCAGGGCGTTATGTTTATCTTCTCTGGTGGTGACTAATAGATGTTCATTAAGAATATCGCCAGAGTTTCAGATGAGGACAGCAATACGCGGATATCCATGCTCCACCTCCGGATGCAGTGGGTTAGAAGTATCCCGTTTCTCAATGTTTGGGTGCCCCCACAGTATGCCTGCAGGTACTATGAGGGGGGGAGGATCGGGCCGCTGCGTGGAACCTGAAAGGAGGGAGGCACCGGCTGGCGCACCTTCATTACTCACGTGGGGCACTCCGCTTCAACTGTGCCCGCCTCCATGCCATCTCTTCTGACAAAATTCCAGGGGGCCACCTGTGTTGTTGGGTGCGGGTGGAACGTCCTCCAGGGGTGGAGGGCGTGCTTCAGCTTCAAACCTCTTCTAGGGTGTTGTTCTGCCGCGAGGCTTCCACCTAGGTCCCCAACTGCGCATGCTAGTACTGGGCTACTTTCCTTTTCAGCTGCAGAGACCGGGCCGGGCTGATGTCTCTGCACGCCACTTCAAAATAGTCGATTTTCTGGGAAGTCCTGCTCCGATTGTCTTCAGATTTTTGCTCAAATCCATGGGGCCATATTCTAACCTAAAACTTGCCAAACTTCTGCAGGGTGGGGGGCCTTTTAGTGGGGGCTCAAACCACTTTTCAGACCGTGGGATGCAGAGCTCACACAGTGGTTGGGCTCATCCGTGCGCCCCCTGGTGGCCAGTCCTTATCTTCACTTTCAACATTGATTGTCTTGAATGCATTATTAATGAAAAATCTGAATGGATTTGGAAGAGTTATTAATTGGTCCTTCCACTCTCTCTCCCCCACTCTCTCTCCCCCCGCCTCCTTAAGACAGTTCCCCGATCGAGTGTCACAGGAGGATGTGACGTGAGGGAGACAAGGGGTTTGAGGGGAGGAGCAGGAAGGAGGGGGAAGTTTTGTTTTGTACATGAATAAAGAAGGTTGCGTATGTAATAGCTGGTGTGCATCCTTTATTTCCACGAGGTTAAAAGTATAACAACTGGCGACAAGGCTTTTACGGCATACCAGCGTCCTCCTGCTCCACGCGCCAGCAATCCTGCTGCGCCTCCATCTGTCTGCACCAGTGATCCCACAAGGTGCTGAGCGCAAGGCCGTGCGGCTGCGCTTCTAACGCAAGCAATCCTGCTGCGTGTCTCCTTCCTGTGCCAGTGATCCCACCGGGCGTCCATACCTCCAGTGATTCCTCCCTCCTGTGCCGGTGATCCGACTGGATGTCCACACCTCCAGTGAGTCCTGCTACAGTGGCCCAGCCAGCCCCCGGCAACCCTCAGACGATGGCCCGATGCATACGGCCAGCCCTCGACCCCTCTGAAGAAGTGCTCGAGCAATCCTGCTATGTGCCTGAACAGGAAGGCCCCAACGACGACGGACCTCAGGTCCCCAACTTCAGTCCACTAATCCCATGTACAACCCTGAAGGTGGCAACCTCACACCCTGCCACAGGAGACAAAAGCGTCCTGCACGGTGACCAACAATCCCAGGTGAGTGTTCTCACTCCTCTAGGGTCCCACCCCTGGGTTTCACTACGCCAAGAGTACGGGGAGGCCTGCAGCCATTGCGCATACCCAAATCTTTGCACTCAACAACTTGAGAGTATCAACGCATCAGGTGCATCACAGCAGGCTGCATAAGAACTCTGAACAAAGGCAAAGGGCACCCAAATAAGGTCCCATTACCACCCCTGCCTTACTTACCATGAGCACGTCCCCTGATCGAGCCGGACAGGCCCCGCAGCCCCCCCCACCAGCAATGCGGTCGACGGCGACGGCATGTCACATGCCCCCACCTTTTTCCATGACCCCGCAGGCAGACAAAGGCCCGCGGTGGGTCGAATGGTTCGAAGACTTCAACAACTTTATTGCAGCTGCAGGCAAAGAGACCTCTCCACGCCTACGCAGCATGTTCATCAACATGGCTGGCACTGAAATAAAAACATTAATCAAAACCATCCCGCCAGCAGAGCACACTGACTTCGCTGCCTTAATAACAGCCCTTAACAAAACACTTGTCATAGAACCCAACAGGGACTATGAAAGGTATAAGTTAAATCAATGCACCCAACGCAGTGATGAAACGGTGGATGAATTCATCACTAGACTCCAAATCAAAGGGGCACATTGCCAATTCCATGCATTCTCCCTAGAGGAGGCCATTCGACTAGGGGAAATAGAAGGGTGCCTCTTGCCCACCCTGAAAAATCTGCTCCTCAAGAAGCCCCTCGCCATTGAAGAAGTAAGCAAAATGGCCAGAATCCTCGAAAGAGTCGACAAGCAAGCTATGCAGATGACCAACACAACAAATCTCAAGCAAGAGAAGAATGAAGTGATAGCAGCAGTCCCGACAGGCAGCACCAGAGCGGGCGAGAGGGCCAGTGGCTCAAACTATCACCGATCCCACAAATGCAAAGACAGTGCTACAGGTCCGGGATGGCTTTTCCCCACACCGGATCATGCCCTTCACTACCCAAAAGTGCGGAAATTGCGGCAGGGAAGGCCACTTCCAGTCTGTCTGCAGAGAAGGTAGACCTTTTCCCACAACAAGACCAACCTTGTCGCCGCAATACAGATCCTTCCAAAGGGCACCGCCAAGTCAATCATACCAGGTACGCCCATATCAGCAAGGGCCAATGAGATACGTGAGAGTAGTAGAAGAACTTTATCCAGAGGAAGAAATCCAAGAATATGAGCCACAACAGTTAAGCCCACGGATTTGAGATGAATATGTCAATCCACCTCCACCACAACCAAGCTACCACGCTATGTCGCAAGGCACCCAAGACTATGAGAGCGATCACTTTGATTTATACGCACCAGATGAATTTGTGAACCTCATCATGGACGAGGATGAGGCATGAGAAGCACCGTGGATACCGGTAGACATTTGTGACAAACGGTTCTGCTTCCTCATCGACTCAGGGGCCACAGTAAACATTATGGGGGAAAATGAATTTCAACAACTTCAGGACAAACCACTACTAACGCAGACACCCTCTAGGATATTCCAATGGGGTGCCGACATCCCCCTGTACAGTGTTGGGTCATTCAAGAGACAACTCATTCACAAGTCAACTACCACCATAATACACGTAATAAGGAGCCCAAAAAAAGGGCCATTCCTGCTGAGCTACAAAACGGCTTCCTGCTTAAGCCTAATCAACATAAATGTACAGGAAGGGGATATGATCAGCTCAACTGCGCCTGGAGGTGAAACCCGAGGACACATATACAACATGGATCATGCGCCACCCATGAGCACGACCATCATGAATGATGACATCCTGAAGGAATTTCCCCACCTATGCCAAGGCTTGGGCAAAATGAAGGGTCCACCAGTCAAACTACAACATTGATCCAGCGGTTCGCCCAGTCCCACAACACCCGCGCAGAGTTGGATTCCACCTCCAAGCGGCGGTCTCAAATGAACTCAGTCAGCTCCTACGGGATGACATAATTGAACCGGCCACTGGACCGACACTATGGGTCTCTCCACTTGTGATTGTCCCAAAAGAAGGAGGTCGCCTGCTATGTGTTGATATGAGGGTGGCCAATACAGCTATCCAAAGGGAACACCATCTGGGACCCAAGATTGAGGACATGATCGTTCAACTGAACAAAGCTGTTCTCTTTTCAAAACTAGACCTGAATCAAGGGTACCATCAGTTGGTACTCCATCCCGAGTCACGACCAATCACCAGTTTTGCCTCTCATGATGGACTATTTCGTTACAAACGATTGAACTTTGGTATATCGTCAGCGGCTCAAATCTTTCATGAAACCATTAGGCAGGTCCTCCAACCCATAAAAGGAACCTTAACTTACAGCGATTACATCCTCGTATTCGGGCAGACCCAAAAAGAACATGACGAAGCACTTTGTGCCGCCTGCGAAGCTGTACAAGAGGATGTCACGTGAGGGAAACAAGGGGCTTGAGGGGAGGAGCAGGAAGGAGACGGCAGTTTTGTTTTGTACATGAATAAAGAAGGTTCCGTATGTAATAGCCGGTGTACCTCCTTTATTTCTACGAGGTTAAAAGTATAACACCCTCCTCCCCCCTTCCCCTTTCTCCCCCCCCCCTTATGTTGTTAGTCTAGTCTTTTACTGTGTCATGTTGGTAACACACGCCAATGTGATCAGGAATTATTTTATGTGTCATGAAGATGGCTTGGGTATGAAACGTAGCTAGATTACCGAGCCGAAACTTGAGTAGACAGCTCCACCGCACAACAATAGCTGGATAGCCTATATGAACTGTGTGACGAACTATTGTATCAGAATAAGACAATTGATACATCCCAGTCAAAATTGCACATTGCACTTTGGGTCAATCTTCAAGACCTACGGTATTTATAAATTGTTTATTTGCGATTTTTGCACTGTATGAATGAACAATGTATGGGAAAGAGTGTGGTTTTGATTGTATGGTTTGCATTTTGGTTACAGGTGGTTGTGTGTGTTCAATTTGACAATAACTGTAGAGCTACAGATTCAGTTATGTATTTTAAAGGAATGCATTTTTTATACACTGTGCTTTTTTTCTATGTATAAATATAATAAAGAATATTGTGACAACAATTGAAGGCTTGTTCCATTGTAAAGAGATTGCTAAATAGAGAATAATTGTTAAATGCCATGAGAGTCCTTATAGACCTTTTGGTATATACATTTTGTGTACTAGAAGCCTCCTCCGGCATGAGCCCTGCAGAATGCAGAAGGCAGTTGGTGCTGCGTTACTGATGGTTGTATGTGCTACTGCATCATAACAGGACACTCAGTAATGTAGGAACCTGTGTGCTGCATCATTCATTAGACTGGTATAAAGGAGAGGTCAGAATGTGTTGCATAAGGCATTGACGCGTTATAGTGCTGGGGGGAGGTGCTACATCACACAAAGACACTGTATATTGTAGGAAGCTGTGTGTTCTGCACTATTCATTAGTACTGTAAAGTACCGGAGGCTCTAAGTGCTGTATCACATATGGAACGTGTATTTAGCTGGGGCCTTTAGGTGCTGCATCAGGCCTGGAACTTGTAGGTTTCAGGGGTATCCAGGTGCTAAATTATACTTGTGCCGTGCGTTCTGTATGATCTGCATCGCTCTGTGCACTGCAGGTGAGCTGCGTGTCTGTGCTGCATACTGGACTGACTCATATAATAAGATTTTGGTATCGCAGGTATCCTGACTCTGTTATGAAGTGGTTTGATTTTGATGTTGCAGGTTTACAGACACTGTTATGAAGTGGTTTGGTTTGATTCTGCGGCTCACACTCTCTTTTTTATTCCCTCAGTTCCAGGCAAAGATGGAGAATACTGAAGTATGAGAAGGTGTTTTCATGAATTTGAGAGGGTAAGTTAGATTTTGATGCCATCAAATTGATGGCATACATACAGATCTCGTTAAAAGGTCTTCAGTACCCTTCCTGGGTGGATGAGGGGAGGTTTAACAATATGGTATTACAGCATTGGGTATGGATGCAGCATCTTCAAGAGATGAAGGGGAATACCATGCCTTGTCTGATGGTGCCCTGATACTCTCCCGGAGGTTGTCTTCTGAAGGCACGCCCCTCAATGCTCACACCAGATAGAATGCAACCCGTTCGAGAAGAAAGGCCCAAGTCGAACTTGTAAGGATAACAACAAGTTTAATCTCAAACGCAGATCAGAGCAACAGCAAAGACCTCTGCTGCTAAGAGCGTTCTGCCGAAAAGTAGTACAAGCAGAATCTTATAAAGCAAAACATTGTCATAAATGACACAATACATACAGTAAAAACCTGCGCGGCTGATTGGATGGACCCTATACTGGTACTGCCTTTATCCATATGCGATGGCAGTTTATTGGTCGCAGCCCAGTCCGTCTGTCTTCCATCACGTGGGTGCTGCGGGGCTCATCTCCTTTTCATGTTGAAGGTCAGAAAACAAATTAATTATACTCCTATAATACAGCTTGTTTTTATCACTCATACTGTGCACTTGGCAGGCCTTAAAACGGACACACAGGAGGTTCTCTGGCACTCTAACCTTCACACACAGATTTCACGCACTCCCTCAGCGCCATCCGGCTCCAAGATCTCCACCCTCGTTTTCAACTATAATTTATCCCTCCCAGCACCTCGCAATACAAATCACACGATTGTCACTTCAACGATATGCCCTGTTCATCCGCTTTGAACATTTCAGCACATGGTACTTTGGGGTTGGTGGTCAAAGGGCACCTTGTGCCATGGAATTCGGGAATCTTAGGGTTTAGTCAGTTATATGGGCTATAACTCGTGGTCACCCGGGAAATCGCCGGGTCATGCCTTGGTCAGTGTGAGATAACATGCACACCAGGCGCCGGTCTCTGATCACAGCCTTGTAGGGCACATTCTTCTTGGGTGAAAAACCCATCTTTGCAACACTTTCAAGAACCATGACTAGACAGTGTTGCTGGTTGGGGTGTGAACTGTCCTCATGGGAGGTTGGGCATGACTGGAGATTTCTGTGGCCTCATGGGTTTGGGCCTAGTGCATGTAATGCTGCATTTACCGCTCAGGCCTTCCCTTCTACCTGGAATTATTAATATATACGCAGAATAGCAATGCCGGCCGCGCCTTGGGCCACACCATGTAGTTACACTATGATTGGTTATATTGACATGGGGTCCTGCTGGACGGGAAAGCTTTCCTCTTAATGTCCCACCTCCCCCCTGGCTCATCACAGTGCCTCGGATTCATCTCGCCTTATTTTAAAGTGCCTATGTTTTGGATGGTGCTGCCCCCTTCTCAACACTTTCCCCATGCTTTCCTCCCTCATATAGCCGCCCACAGGGTCAGTATCAGGGAGTGGCTGCCATCCCCTGGCCATGGTGAAAAGAGGTCACAGCCGGGAAAGGAGTTATGACACCATCGGATTCATCACACTACACTGTCAAATTTTCCTACCGCTGTATTTTTTTACATTTTCCTGCAAATAGGGATTTCTGATAGGTACGAGAAAATGACGTGGCTTTGCTGTCTGATTTTCCTACCCTGTCAAATGTTCCTACCCCAATATGTTTAACTTATTCCTGCAAGTAGGAATTGATGGATAGGGGGAAATGACAAGACCTCTGCTGACAGATTGTCCTACACAAATTGCCCTACCTCTGAAATTGTTATATTTTCTTGCAGGTAGGAATTTCTGGTGGGTAGGAGAAAATAGCAAGACCACTGCTGCCAGATTTTCCTACCCTGTCAAATTTTCCTACCCGTGTAGGTTTTACATTTTCTAGCAAGTGGGAATTTCTGATGGGTAGAAGAACATTACCTGACCCTTGCTGTCAGATTTTCCTACCATGTCAAATGTTCCTACCCCTTTATTATTCAAACATTTCTGCAGGTAGGAGTTTCAGCTGGGTAGGGTAAAATGACCAGATTTTCCCATCAAATTTTCCTACCTCTGTATTTTTTACATATGCCAGCAGGTAGGAATTTCTGATAGGTAGGAGAAAATGACCCGACCCTTGCTGTAAGATTTTCCTACCCTGTCAAATTTTCCTGCCCCTATATTTTTCACATATTCCAACAAGTAGGCATTTCTGATAGGTAGAAGAAAACGACAAGACCTTTGCTGTCAGATTTTTACATGCTGTCATATTTTCCTACCTTTGTATTGTTTACATTTTCCTGCAGGTAGGAATTTATGATGGGTAGGAAACAATGACAAGGTGTTTGTTGCCAGATTCTCCTACCCTGTCAAATATTCCAACCTCTGTATTTTTTCACATGTTCCTGCTGATAGGAGTTTCTGATCGGTAGCAAAAATGGCAAGACTGTACTGTCAGTTTTTATATAGAATGTCAAATGTGCCTACCCTATAAAATTGTAACTACATTTTCCTTGAGGTAGGATTTTCTGAGAAAAATGGCCTGACCATTCATTTCAAATTATCCTACACTTTAAAATGTTCCTATCGGTAGGATTTTCTGACAAATAGGATAATGTGACATTACCAATGCTGTCAGATTTTCCTACCAATAGGGATTTCTGACAGGTAGCAAAAAGTGGCATTCAGGGCCATCTTAAGCATTTTGGAGCCCTGGGCATGGACATCTTTGGGGCCCCCCTCCACCAAACCAAAGGAATAAAGTGATCAAGAATATCTGGTGGCACTCTCCTCTCCCTCCCCCCAACATGATCATAACCTATAGGTTGATATGCTGCCTCGCAGCTTTCAAAATAAGCATGTTTACACCCTTTAAGTTCCCCTACCCTCTTCATTATTGCTATAATCAGAATGATAAACAAGTAGCATTTGAAGGCCAACATTTGCAATCTACAAAGATTTTACTTCTCTTCTAGTATAGAATCAGGATACTTTTTATCAATAGAATCTGGGAAGGTATGCAGTCTGTAGTATTAATTCGGGACTGTATGTAAAAGGTCCATGTAACCCAGAATAGGCAGAGAACTCACATTAGCTGCCTCAGAGAATGCAAAAGTGCTCAAGCATGGATAGAATAGGCCAATTGTAAAGAAGAAGAAAGCTACACATAGCATAGCCTGGACAGTGAATGCAGATTAGAAGCTACCAGGAAGGTGCCTCTATCCAGACAGAATGAGATTAGAAGTGGGACATGGTTTTCAAATAGTGTTGCCATTAGAGATCAAGTGAACAAGTGCCTTTGGTGTGCAGTACATCAATGCTCATTGATATAGTGGAAGCAACCCTATAGCCAGAGAAACCATGAGTGAGCCTTTTATGAAGATCATACCCTGAGAAGGAAATCAATCACTCTGAAGGGCTGACAATTGTGAAAGGATTAGGGACTGGCAATTCTGAGAGGTTAGGCAATAGATTATTACATGATATTCCCAGTATCACATATTGCTTAAGGGGTAAAGCTGGGATTTGTGCCAACTCAGCAATTTCTGCATTTGAACACATTCTTTTCCAGCTCTTACCATGTACTAAAACAATCGCATTTTATAAAACTGACTTGCAAAGTACACAAATCACATTTTCAAACCTGACCATTTTTAAAAACAGAATATTACAGAAGGGTGTTATGCAAAGTGGGAATGATCCTAGCTTCATTCTCTCCATCCTCAAGGGAGTATATAAGTACCAGCATACAAATCGATGTGATTTAGCAGATTTAATCTAGGTATGTCTTTTGTACTTTTAAGCTTTAAATACTTCCAAAACAATGGCTTGTGAAATTGTCATTCATAAACGTGCAGAAAAACCGTTGACTTGTATACAAAAAGCGAAATGTTTTTTGTGTCAAACGAGCAGACCTTCAAATATGCTTGCACAAGGTCTACAACATCTGGTCCGCTCTCTCCGGTCTACCACCACTTCCACTCAAATGGCCTTCATAAGAAGAAAGATCAAGTAATGAGCTAAACGATGCCACCAGCATGCAAAAAGGCAAACCTCACAGAAGACAGCACAGCAATGCAAGATATATTATATGATTTGACCAGGATCACTGTATCGTCTGCTGGCAGAGCCAGGATACAAGCATGAACACTTTGGTTCCACAGTCTTGAATTTGGATACTTATTCACCTCTTGGACTAATAGTTTATTCTCAACTTTGGTTTTAGAACTTTGGTTTTTAGCCCCATCTGAACAAACCAATTTCTAGACCTTCACCACACGAATGACATGTTCGTTTTTTATAGCAACCCCTATCTGGTGCAGGAACATTGCTGATAATAGCACTTTTTATGCTGTAAAACCAAGTACATATGCAGGTAGGTCTATAAACTTCAGACATAGGAAAGGTTCAGTCATCCTTGCTGGAATGTGCTCTTCTAATCTTTCATATGAACCCATATCTTTGCAATGAGTGATTAACACACTGAGCTAACTTCTGAATCATTGTGGCCCTCAATTTATCAATATGGATTTCAACTTTGGCTATTGCAATGATCAACATAATTCCCACAGGAAGGAAAGAATGCTACAGAAGTTGTGCTGTATGGAACACACGAACTATGTATTCCACAGTGAACACAGAAAGCATTACATGATTAATTGATCAAGGCAGAATGTACTTGTCAAAACAGACAGGAAATAGGTTTAGCGCCTCAGCAGCATGCCATAAAATCTCCTGGCATGTGCTATTTAAGTCTGGTGCACAATGGAATCTTACTTTAGATCAGGCAGCCTTGTGGGGGGCCCCTCCTAGGTGGGGGCCCTGGGCAAGTGCCCCTTTTGCCCTCCCATAAAAACGTCTCTGGGTGGGTGGGTTGTGGCTAAGGTGCTCTCGGTGAAAGAAGAAGGGTGAGCAGAGCGGGAAGTGAGGCTAACAGCAGACAGAGGGAGGAGGGGCCAGGGCAAGCAACCAGCAAGATTTCATGGGTAAATAAAGCTGTACTCCTAGCACGCTTGTAAGCAGGCACTCCATTATAGGCTGCTCATGAAAGAATACATTTAGGCAGCCATGCCATAGCCATGCAAAAGCAGTGTTGAAAGTGTACACGTACTCTGCAAACAGCATTTCCTAAGGAGCTTGTTGCAGAATATTTTTTTCATCTTCTAGAATTTTATTTGGCGATATCTTGAAGTCACTGATAGCTTTTTATTGCCAGAGATTGTGGTATTTAATAAGTGCACGAGTGTTCACTTATAGCCAACAAACATGTTCTGCTTTTAGCAGGCTGATGGGACAGAAAATCAGGTTACCTTACCAGCATTGCGGGTTTACTTACTCGTGTAATTGACAGTGTGTCACTGTCTTATTGCTGCTTCTGAGTAACTTATATGACATCCAATTGAAGACACACCAAAAACATAATGAGAAGGACACGAGAAGGTGGAGACCCGGGGTGGAGACGCAGGATCCTCTATCCGAAAGGCATGCGTTCTACAACTGAGTTATGTCCACTGCTTGATGTTAAATTTCGAGCCTTTGCTTCACTTCATTTTATTGATACAACGTATAAGGTACCAAGGACAAAAGTTTACAAAGTGAAATAGAGAGTGGTGTTTGTTGTAGAACAAAGATTGCTTCTAATAGATTTGCAGCTCAAAAACTCGTAGATAAAATATTCATGATCGGAAATACTAGGTGTCTGTCACATTAGATGAATCGCATTTGGCTAGCACACTCCCTGGTGGTCTAGTGGTTAGGATTCGGCGCTCTCACCGCCGCGGCCCGGGTTCGATTCCCGGTCAGGGAAGTTGTTTTTTTTTTTTAGCTATTTGCATATAATATTCATGCTATTCATTTATTATCACTTTTTTTCATTTATTATCACTTTTATTTCCTATAAAAAAATACACGTCGAAAATTCCAACATGAGGCAAGTGATACCGAGAACTGGCAAACAGCATTTAAATGTGGTCTTGAAAATGAGACCCCAGGTATTTGTTTATAACCTTTTCAGCGTACTGCCACGGTCAGATAACGCCATTATGTATTTTATTATATGTGAATGAACTGAACAAGTAGATTACTACATGAAGCAAGTATGTAAACCGTCCATTTTCATGACCCCCGTCTGCCTTTCTTCCCAGTGGTGTTCCGAATAATGTTACTCTCTTAGGAAGAAAAACGAACGCACTAACTACTTAATTCTGAATTCTGAAACCCTTGTCCCATTGGTGTTATTTTGCGAACACCGTCCTTTTGAGAGAAGACAGGCAGAGCAGGCGTTAATTATCTTCATGGGCTAGTTTGTAAGCCAATTTGCTGCCTATTGCAAATCTCTGTAGAGTCTGCAGGAGGCACAATGTGGACGTGGGGACCAATACTTGTTACTAAGCTAACATTGCTAAAGACGTATGGGAGGCATTCTTCCAGTATGAAGCCCGGATAGCTCAGTCGGTAGAGCATCAGACTTTTAATCTGAGGGTCTAGGGTTCAAGTCCCTATTCGGGCGGATTCATTTTAACACTCTGCGTTCACTTTTAAACATATAGCCACGGAAGTATTGCTTCGCCTCTCAATAATTCTGGTTTGCGCTACTGGTTATTGTGATGTTAGAAATATTATGGTCATTGTCGCAGTAGACACCAAATTATAACGTGATCAATGCAGATATGTTTCCTATACAAGTAGGGATAGGTGTGCAAGGGGGTCCACTGTCTATCTTAAATCTTGGACGCAGTATGTGGTGTGCCTGGATAATGTTGGGGGTTTGTCCTGGCCCCCATGCGGTCCCGTAAACCCCCACCCTGTAAGGACCACACTCGACACACGTCCTTACAGTTCGGGCTTCCCGGTCGCTCTCCCGTGGCCGGGAACGCCCCGTTTATTTATACAGCACGCGGCGGCGTGCAACGTCACGCCGCCAGGTGCGCGTCCCGTCACGGGGCAGCGCCACACTCCTCCTTTTTCGGGAGGACACACAAATGCTTTTAATATACACTGCAAACCACTAAAACAATTAACTATTACATTTCACGCCACACTTGCCCAAAACCCCTTTAATGTCAGCCACCCGGATCCCCTCACTCAGGTTGACCAACCAACTGTCCCAGCACGTATTCACTGAGGTAAGCGGGTTTCCCTCGCCCAGCCCTCTGGGGGTACCTCCCGCTTACTTCCGACACGGGAAGTCCTTCTGCAGACGTCCCCGGACAGGGGACTCAGGTTTGCTGGAGGAAACTCCTGCATTAAATACAAGGAACCTCAGAAAGGAACCCAGGCACAAGAAAGTCCTAAATTCTGTCCATGATTTTATGGTTGAATCTCCATCTTATTTATAAGGCATATGCTTTCAAGGAAAGTCACAGGAACAACAGAGCCAAAGAAAAAAACCTAAGGAGTACATGAAAATAGATTTATTATACAAAGAAACATATTCTTTAACGTATTTCAAAAATGTTTTTTACACGTTTTTAAAAAAACAACATAACAAAAGATGAAAAGGAGACATACAACAAAGCATATGTACATTATGATTTCAACAAATAATTGGAATAGAAAATAATGCAATAAGACAATTAGTAAAAAGAACAGAGAAAACCACAAAAAGGCAGTTGTGCCTGTTGGGTTTTAACCAGGGTGTGTAAAAAATTACCCTGGTTAGTACAGAATTGAATTATTCATAATCAACTAATGACATGTAGTTATTTGCCATATCATTGACTGCCAACGTGTATGAGAAATCATGGAGTAGTTCCCGGGGGTGCTTCCAGGAGGGAGCGGGACCCAGCAACGGGAAAAACATGTTTCGGCGGGCCTAAATAGGTTGGTGTGGTAGAAGCCTTCCTCAGGGCAGAGTTGATGTAGTCTAGAAGTGAATCCCTAGAGGGGACAGACAAAATGAAAACATTGTAGGTAGGGGTTGTACTCAAAAGGAGAACGTTTTTTCAGAGGAGTGTCGGGTTTAAGGATACTGTTGACAGAAAAACACGGAGCACTCACCCTATGAATCTATAAAGGACAGGGGAATGTCGTGCGGCTGCTGTCCCGCGGTGTCGGGACTCTGGTACTGCTGGTGTAGGTTGCTGAGCTTCTGCTTGCTCTGTCAGTCAAACACTACGAAAGTAAATACAATAAAGTGCTGTGTCACAAAAAGGTGGGGGTGGACCGTGAAGTCTGTTTAGTTGTGCACAGTTGCGAGTATCAAGGGTACACGGGAAAGAAAAAGATAATGATGTGTTAAATTAGACAGCTATGTGTACATCATTTGTCCATGACCATCCGGAGGAGAAGCAGTTGTGAGCGCACGGATGGCCATAGTCTGTAAAAAGAGCGAGGAGGGTGCTGAATAAAGCAAAGAAGAGAAAAGCAGGGAAAACTACAGGACGGCAGACACCAACGGTAGGTTCCAAGTGTGAGGTTGGTGTAGGTGAAAAACAGACACCACACTGGCAGATGCGTGACCCACCCAAAGTGGGTTCCAGTATGAAACTGGCGTAAGTGTGTAACGAACCCCAGAAAGGCAGATAAACGACCTACCTGGGAGCACGGTAACAGTCGGTGCTCAGTAGGAGACAAGAAACATGTACGCCGCAGGTCAGTTCCAGGAGGACTGATGTGGCGTGAAAACGATGTGGCAGCACAATTGTAGCTGTGAGACAAAGAGAAATAAAAAAGGGGGGGGACGTCCCAAAGGGCAGTTATAATGGTGGTCACGGTTGACCTGGTGAAAAGAGCAATGCAAGACATCATGTGCATATCTAAGGGAGAATAAATCAATAATGCGTGACCACACGTATCAATCAAATGGGAAAAGCCAGGCGAGGGAACTGGAGCATTGGAAAAACAAAAATCAATTTCTAAAACCTAGCTAAGCCAAATCGCTGCTGAACCTAGCTGAAAAGGCTCAACTTACGCGTTATTGCAGGGGCGTAGAAAGCAGAGATGCAGATTGGAAATGAAAGGCAGAGCGCGAGCAATGCCGTTTCATGAGGGAGACTCACAGCAGGACGTCTGCGTCCGTGAAGCAGCTGCAAGTGAACGTCGTTAACTCGTGTGTTGGAACAGTGGTTATTATAGCAACCGGCTGTCAATCAACCTGGACGAACGTGTGGTAGGCGCCAAACCATGCCATTGGCTCCTGGTGGATGCCTGTCACTTAACGTGCAGCCAATGGTGCAGGAGGTGGGGCACGGCTGCTTCCAACATGAACACAAAAGTAAAGTGAAATAAAGTCAAAGCCGTGTTGGCCGTGAAGTCGCGGCTTTGCACGGGGGAGTAGGTAGAGCTACATGTGCATCTGTGAAGTGCACAAAACAGATGACAACCACACATGGGTAAGGTGTGGGTGCATAGGGAAGGGGGGGAAGGGGAGTTTGTTTGGCGTAAGTGGGGACCGCATCAGGCGCAACGAAGGCACCCTAAAGAGCGGGAGACCTCTGTAATCACCGCTGGGAAAAACACCCACACGTAATTGGAGTGTGGGGAGGTGCCCCACAAGTGCGGCAGGTGGCTGGGAGCACTGCTGCAGATGGCTCAACGTTGTGGGGATCTGGATACTGCAAAGAAAGTGATGTGGTATGTGGATGCAGAAAAATGGGTAAACCAGGACAACAAATGGTCATCTTAGAGGTATGTTTTCCTCGTTGAGACCGTTATGAAAAAAGTCCAACCGATGAATCCAGCGCGCTTCTTTGGATAAAAGGCTCGCCAGTGCATTGGTAGAGTGGATAACTATGTCAATGATCCACCAAGAGATGTCATCAACGGAATGACGAGCTTCTATGAAGTGACTTACTAGGGGGGCACCCATGTTCTTGCAGCGGATTCTCGAACGATGTTCACAAATCATAATGTGGGCTGGACGCATTGTCTGGCTCACATATCTGAGGCCACATGGGCACTCAATCACATACACCACCTGTTTACTCTTACAGTTGGTAAGATTGTGGAGGGTCCATGGTCTGCCATTGACCAGGATGTCTTTGGTTCTCCTGGTGAATTTGCAGGCTGTACAATTGCCACATGGGAAATGTCCCGTAGCACTCCTCAATTTCCAGAGACCTACCCTAGGTGCTGGTTTTATAAACCTTGAGTGAACAAGGTGGTCCTGTAGACTTTTGCCACGTTTGTACGCAAACCTAGGGGTTGGCTCATCTTGCAGACAGAGGCGGGTAAGTGGCCAGTATTTGGAAATCAATTTACGTATTTTCTGTGAGTGCGTACCATGTGTGATCACACACGTTGTTCTGGTGTTAGGGTCTCGAGTCAGAGTGTTGGGTGTTAATAGTGCTTACCTATTATAAAATCTGGCACGTTTTTTGGATTTGGAAATTATATGTCGAGGGTATCCCCTCTGTGTCAATCTTTTATCAAGGTCCTGTGCATGAAGGTAGAAATCTTCAATTTCAGAACAGTTGCGCCGGATTCTGAGGAACAGGCCGAATGGCAGATTCTCTCTGAGGTGTCTCGGATGGTCACTGGAAAAGTGAAGTAGAGTGTTCCGATCACTAGGTTTTCGGAAGAGGTTGCATTTGATGAGCCCTTCTCTGTGCTGTATTTGTAGGTCCAGAAAGTTCACCGTATTGTTGCTAGATTCCATGGTGAACTGAATGTCAGGGTTGACGTTATTAAGCCACATTAAAAAGTTGTCAAGGGTGTCTTGTGAGCCTTCCCAGATGAAGAGAATATCATCTATGTATCTCTTCCAATAGTGGATCTGTCTTTTGAACGGGTTGTTATCGGCCAGTATATTAATCTCCTCGAATTTTGACATAAAGATGATAGCAAGGCTCGGTGCAAAAGTAGCGCCCATAGCCGTCCCTTTCACTTGGAGATAGAATTGGCTGTTAAAATCAAAATAGTTTTTATTCAAAGCCAAAGTGAGTAACTCAGTAATAAACGGGACAGGGACTCTATTTTGGAGATCGTGTTTGATAAGTTGTCTCCTCATGCATTCAATAGCCTCACCCTGTGGGATGCTCGTATATAGAGACTTAATGTCCATAGTAACAAGCAAAAGTGATGTGGAGTCAAAGGGGAGGTCTTCAAAAATTTGGATGGCATGTGTTGTGTCTCGTATGTATGTGGGGGTCAAAACTCCTGCGTCTTCCGGTATCTCCATTAAGTCCGGCTCCAGCGGCGGGTTAAGTTCTTGGATCACCCAGTTTCTTAAAGAAGCTGACATTCCGGGTGACGGCAGATCTTCCGTCAGAGGCCGTCACCATGGACCCCTTTACAGCCACAACGTCCAATGGCTCAGGCTCATAGGGGAGCGAGAGCTTTCCATGGGGGTGTCGATTACAGATGAGGACTTCGTCCCCCGGCTCGAGCCGCTGGGGGCGGAGACCCCTTTGCAGGTTCTCCTGCTCAATCCTCACCCGCCGGTCTACCTCGACCTGTTGATTGTCAATCACCCCGGGCTCCTTCTCCCCAACCTCAGGTAATAGACCTCTGGGGCAGCGCTTGAACAGGGCCTCAGCCGGAGCCACCCACGTGGATGCATGTGGGGCCGTGCGGTACACCCGCAGGAACTGGTATAGGGCTTGTTGGAGTGGCTGTCCTTGTCCCTGGGCGATCCTGAATGTCTTATTGAGCGTCCGCATCAGTCTCTCAGCATCTCCATTTGCCCTGGGCCACAACGGGGACACCTTCCTATGCTGGACCCCGCAGCTCTCCATGAGTTCAGAGAACCGCTCACTCTGGAACGGCAACCCGTTGTCCGAGCACAAGGTGTGGGGGAACCCATGGACCGCAAACACTTTCTCCACAGCCACGACCACGTGCTCGAAGGCCACCGCCTCGACAAACTCCACCTCCGGATACCGTGAATATTCATCGATGATTACAAGGAAATGGGTGCCTATGGACGTTGACCCAAAGTCTGCATGGACGACCTCCCAGGGTCGCGTGCCTCGGGGCATTGCTTTGATGGCCGGCTCTCGCTGCAGAGGAGATGCCGCCTGTCACCATACACAGGCCGCCACAAAGTCATCAACTCTCCACTCTAGCTGGGGGAACCAGACCTTCAGCCGCAGCCTGGCCTTGGTCTTTGCAGCGCCCTGGTGTCCATGGTGGGCCAGGGTGATCACATCCTTTACTTTGGACTGGGGGACCACTATGCGGTCACCTCGGAGCAGCAGGCCTGACGCTGAGAAGGACAATTCCTCCTTGACCTTCCATAGTTGCTCAAGTCCTGTCTTGGCCTCCTGGGTCCGCCCCGCCAAAGCTTCCAGGACAGACTTCCAGGAGCCTTGTTGCATGGAGTGTTTTAGGATCTGGAAGCACTTGTCCTCGGCAGCTGCCGCCTCCAGTTCTGACAGGGGCATTGCGTTCAGCGTGGCCGCCTCCACCTCCACTCGGACGTGATCATCGGCCTCCTCCGCACAGGTGTCATACTCATCTCCCCCACGCAGTCCCGGATGTCTGGAGAGATAGTCCGCCGCATTGTTGGCCCCCGCCCGATACACCAGGGTGACTCCATACTCGAGAAGAGCGAGCATCCGCCTCTAGATTCTGGCCGGTGGCTTCGAGGATGACCCTGCCAGAATGGGAAGCAGGGGCTTGTGGTCTGTCACCACCGTCACTGGACGCCCCAAGACATAGAGCCAGAAATTTCTGCAGCCTCACGCTCGATCTGTGAGTATCTTTGTTCAGTTTCTGAGAGCGCTTTGCTGGCGTAGGCCACTGGCTGGATACTCCCGTCCCGGTCAACCTAGGTCAGCACGGCACCCAGGCCAAACGGACTGGCGTCCACAACGATCTCTGACGTCAGCGCAGGGTCGAAGAACGCCATGGTGTCCTCAGCTGTCAGGGCGCTCTTAATGTCCTCAAAGGCCGCTTGCTCGAGCGGGCCCCAGTGCCAGGCTGACTCCTTCTTCGTCAGAGCCCTGAGTGGTTCAGACCTAGAGGCGAGATTTTGGATGAAACGCCCACAGTAGGTTACCATGCTGAGGAAGCTCCTCAGGTCAGACACCGACTCGGGGGGCTGTGCCTTCTTAATATCTTGGACTTTCCTCAGGTCCGGCAACACCCCCCCCTCCTTGAAGACAAAACCGAAGAATTCGATGGAAGGGCGCAGGAACTCACATTTGTCCCTGTGAAGGGTAAGGCATAGCGATTGGAGTCTCTCAAAGGTCTTCCCCAGCTTTCGCAGATGGTCCACCTCGGTCTTTGCGAACACCAAAATGTCATCGCTGATGTTTAGGACACCCTCCAGATCTGCGAGGGCGCCCCGAATAATATTCTGAAAGACCTCTGCAGCCGATGACACCCCGAAGCTCAGTCTCTTATACTGGTATAGTCCTCGGTGAGTGGTGAATGTGGTGATATACCTGGACTCAGGATGGAGGACGACCTGATGATAGCCCGCTCGGAGGTCTAGTTTGGAAAAGAACCGAGCCCCTTGTACTTCCGCAATAATGTCATCGATAGTAGGGGTGAGATGCCGCTCCCTCTTAATGGCCTTGTTGGGCAGTCTCATATCTACACAGATCCGGACAGAGTCAGGTTGTTTGGGCTTCCTAGTAGGGGTGTACCGAATAGTACATTTACTATTTGGCCGAATACCGAATAGTTGCAGAACTATTCGGCCGGAACCGAATAGTGAACCGAATAGTAGATGGAGGGAGCGCTGGATATTTTAAATTGGAGAAAGACAAGCGGAAGTCAAGAACTTTTAACGTTTCCCACACAAAGGTTAAGTTGGCATGTTTGTCCTTAGAGAAACATATGCAGCATGACAGCCTGATAGCATGTTTGTCAGGGTGGTATACAACGATCCGGGTACTGATGTTACACTCCTTTCCACGGAAAATGCACACACGTCGCAGTGTGGGGAAATTGATTATATAGGGACTTATTTGCAATGGAAAGTAGTTTCTAGCAAATGCAGCTGGGTTTTCGCTTTGGAGAACGGTGTAGTATTGGTCTTTAAAAGCACTTGTCTACCTCAGGGAGGGGCTTTATTTTATTGCATGTTGCCAAGGAAGCGAGCACAATATACAGGGAGTCTTTCTGGCACTGTGTCCCGTCAATGGCTACTCCCTGCTGTCCTGGCTGCCTGGAATCTATTTTTACAATGTATTGTTCGTGTCTGAACAGCTAATGCCTCTGGGGTGTTTCTGTGGGGAATTTGCGACCTGCTATAGGAACTACCAGGCTCCAGATGTGAGGCCATGCAGCCCCCACCCTCCACAGCCTCAATCTCCTCTTGAGACTGCCCAATGACAGGGCAGAGGGTCAACAATGCCACCACCCAGGATCGTCTGCCTTGGCGAACAATGGGCATTAGTGGCCTTGGCCATTTACATGCAAATGCCTAGCCCTGCCGAGAAGGCAGCTTTGAAATGCTCAATTTGTTTGGGACTGCTGTGGTGTTTCAGTGGGCAGGCTGTGGTCCGCCATGGGGGTTTTCTCAAGCCAGGGTGTTTCCAGACTGCACTGAGCCTCTAATATGCTGATGGCTGTGGCCATTTACATGCAAATCTGGAGCTGTGTGGAGGAGACGGCTTTGAAATGCTCATGCTAATCAATACAGCTGGTGCCTTGGCTTTGTCTAACTTTAATAGGGTGTGTGGACTTCCCTTTAGAAAGCGGGGGGGGTAACAAAATGTACTACGAGATTAGAAGACCAAACGGACTGTATGTACTACGGCAGTTTCACAGTTGCAGAGTCATACCACAAAGGCCCGTGAGGTAATCACAGAACAACCGTGCTCAGGGAATTTCTCTTTTAAGACAAAGTCAGACAAGAACTAATCCCAGGAATGTCAAGGACAGCCGAGCAACAGGAGGTGATCCGGCCAATGCTCTCGTGCGTGCTGGTGCGTGCAAATACCGCACTCGCTCCATCGTTCATAGCCACTGCCCCCAGTTTTTTCGTGAACACTGAATAGTCATTTATACCCGGCCATTGTTGATTTCAAATTTGCCCGTGGTTTTCTTGTGTGAATGCTAGTACATTCTAAACATACGTTTAATGATAATATTGGCGCACCTCTCTGTTAGCTGAGTCTCAGAGCGAGGTGATGTCAGAGGAAGTTTTGGCTCATACCACTGTAGTCGCAGGGATGAACGTTTTTTTAAGATGAATGAAATTGATAGTGCAATCAAATGGAAGTCTATCTGGTGATTTTGGCATGTTTAAATGATGTCTGTGGTGTGGGGGTCTAGTTGTTTGGGGCAACGTGAGTGCCGTGACTGTGTCATAGCGCTCACGTGATCCTTTATTAAAAGGGGCTCTGCTGGCACTGCGAGGGCAGAGCAGCAGAGCCCCAGGAAGTGGCAACTCGTGTCTGTGTTCAGTGTGCGGTGTGGGCCTGCCACGTGGCCGTGGCCTTGTGTGTGCGGCGTGGCCCGAGTGCCCTCGGAGCCGCGACCGCTGGAATCAGAGGGTGAGTCCTGCGCACGGTGACACCGGGCGCCGTAGGGTGCTCCCCTATGCGAGACACGCCGGCTGTCCGCCGACGTGTCCACTGCCATCGGGTGATCCCGACACTATCCAAGGAGGGCGACACTTTCCACACGAGATATCTCAAAGCCACCATTGATCGTTTAAAGCTCACGTAGAAATGTCTTTTGGTCGTCAAACATTTCGCACTGATCACCATCTCCCAGCGGCGGGTCTTGCAGAGGTTTCCCTTGAAACATTGCTGCAGTCATTAATGGCCATTACTGCTTTTACTTGATTCTCAGAAAAATACAGTTCTTGTCCTTTTCTCTGTGTCTTTGGTGGCAATTTGTATTACAACTGTAACACTCTAGAAAGTGTAAAAAAAATGTGCGTAAAGTTTATTTTAACTCTATCACTCGTTCATTTAAAAAAGTAAGTAATACGTGAGCACACGAGAAGCGAGAGGGAGCTTCTGCTTTTGCTGAAAGTTGTGCTATCTGAGAGGTGGCGCAGCAGTGGGTGGGTTCCATCATTCATGTATTGTAGAAAATGAAACAAATAAGAAGTCTCGGGCATGCATTGGCTTTACTTGTACATGTAAATGAAGAACTGCAGGGCAGGACGGAGTCAGCCAGAAACACTCCTTTGTGTGGCAGTGTCTACACGACATGTACATATGGCAATGCTGCCCTCCGGTGGCTCGAATGCAATACTGCACCCTACTAGCACCAAATAAAAATGGCAAGCAGATGTGTATTGAACTTCGGCTTCGAGTAAATATTACATTAGCTAATTTCAGCCGGAATTCGGCCGAATGTTTACTCGAAGCCGAAGTTCGGTACACCCCTACTTCCTAGCCACAACAATCGGGGACACCCAGGGGGTCGGGCCCTCCACCTTCTCGATGATGTCGAGATTCACCAGGTTGTCCAGCTCCTTATCAACCTGCTCCCTCAGATGAAACGGTACCCTGCGGTGTTTCAGGGTGATGGGCTGCACAGAGTCATCGATGTGCAACCTTACCGGGTCACCGGTCATCCTTCCAATGCCATTGAAGAGGGCGGCATACTTGTCGAGCAGATCATTGATGTCCTCGAGATATACTGAGTATGCGAAACTGACAATTCCAAGAGCCTCGGCGGCGGCACAGCTCAGCAGAGTGTTGTTGCTTACGGGTGTCACATAGAACCGGGCTTTGATCTGCGAGCCCTCATGCTCCACCTTCGCCACAAAAGCACCGTCCAACGGTATTGGTTCCAGTCCTCCAAACGCAAATATACAGGCTCTCGGCGTGAGTAGCTTTGGGGGCGAGTCGAGGGCATCATATTGCCCCCGGGCCATCACATTGACCGAGGCTCCCGTGTCCACCAGCACCGGGACCGGCGAGTGATTGACCTCCACCACACACCTCAGTTGCCTCCTGTTCTCCCCCTTCATGATCCCCACACTGGAAACAAAGAAAATGTTTTCTTCCTCTTCCTCCTCGGCCTCGTCCATCTGGGCATCCTCCCCGCCCTGGTCCTCCTGGGCCACATTTGGTGGGCGGTTTTGGCATGGGACCCACGTCTGAGCCGGGCCTCTCGGCACTATCACGGGAAGGGCTGCCTTACACACCCTCGAAAAATGGTCAGGCAGGCCGCACCTACCACATGTCCTTCCAGCCGCCGGACACTCCGTCGGGTGGGGGAGGTCGTACCCGCACTTCTGGCACGATTCCCCCGCTCTCCCTGCTCTGTCACGGGGTCCCACACCAGGCCTTCTCACTCCTCTGCCACCACGCCACATGGCACACACCTCCTCCGACTTTATTGAGCAGGACCCCGCCTCCATCTTGGTTGCCCGAGCCTCCGCCACCTCATGGCACCGGCCTAGTTCCAGGATGAGGGGTAGAGTGATGCCTGGCTCTCTCAGGACCTGCCTCCTGAGTTTGCCCGGGGAGCACGCCTGAATTAGCATCGTGCGCATCATGTCCTCCGCGTCTCCCCACGCACAGCCCAGGGAGAGGCGACGTAGGCGACCATAGAAGGTGTCCAGTGTTTCATCCTCCTTTTGCTTGGCCGACAGCATGACAAATCCTTCATAGTCCACGTTGGCAAGGGGCAGAAAATGGGCCAGGAGTGCGGCCTTGGCCGCGTCGTAAGAGCCATCCCCTGCAGGAAGCGACTCAAAAATCTCCTGGACCGAAGGCCCCGCGGAGCACAGCATATTTGCCACCCTGCTGTCATCATCCGTCACCTGGGCGGCCCTGAAGTACATATCGAGGCGCCCAACCCACCTCCTCCACCTGGGCCCCATGCTGGATGGTGGGCCCGATGCGTCAAATTCAGGGATGGGCTGCAGGGCTGCATGGGCACGTGCTTGGGCCATGATAGGAAGTCCTTGCTGAGCAACTGGCTGTACCACCGGTGGCCCCTGAGGCACAGGAGCTTGACCACCTACTTGGACTTGAGGGGGTAGCTGTGGAGCCACCACTGGGTGTTGCACTGGAAGCACCGGAGCCTGGAAGACCTGCTGTTGAGCTGCTGCCTGACCACCGTCCTGGGGAAACTGTGCGGCTGCAGGGAGCCCACCGCCTTGATCGTCAGAGTCACTCATGGGCTTGAGCGCACAGGCACCTCCACTTTGGAACCTGGGGGCCGCAACTCAATCAACCACCACCACCTCACAGTCTGGACACCCCACTCAGGCAAAGTAACAGTCCAACCTGGGGAGGGGATGGTGGAATCTTGTCCTCAGCTCTCCTAAGACTGCCACTAGAACTGAAGAAACAGAAGAAAAAAAACCTGCCAACTTGAGGATCCACCACTGCAGTAATCCACCCTGATGATGAAGAGGGCGAAGAAGAGGCCACAGCAGCCTGATGATGAAGGGGATGAAGAAGCACTGTGCCCCCTCGCTGCAGCAACACCCAGGGGTGTAGGAGTTCCAAAAAATTAAGCGAAGAAAAAGAACTGGGCTAAGCAGGCCCAGCCATTTTAGCCCTTCTCCTTGCTTTCACTCGACGTAGGAGGCCCAAATCTGGAGGAAAATCCAAAAATCAGGCATGGGCGTGCAGGTTTGACTACCTGCAAGCAGTATGTCCAAAAATAAGACCTGGATCACCTTCACCATCCAAACCGGAGCTTGGTGAAGTTCCACGGCCTTGCTGACAAAATGGCCGCCAGCCGCGTGTGCGATCCGCAGCCACGGCATGAAACAAAATGTCCGTTCGTTCCGTTTCAGGGAAGAAAAATTATGGAATTCCATCACCGCCGGGCCCGGGCATCCGCATCCACCCGTCACCACTGTTGGGGGTTTGTCCTGGCCCCCATGCGGTCCCGTAAACCCCCACCCTGTAAGGACCACACTCGACACACGTCCTTACAGTTCAGGCTTCCCGGTCGCTCTCCCGCGGCCAGGAATGCCCCGTTAATTTATACAGCACGCGGCAGCGTGCAACGTCACGCCGCCGCGTGCGCGTCCCATTACGGGGCAGCGCCACAGATAATGACATCCTCCATCAAAGTGCATTTGCTCTTGGACTGTATGTAGCACCCATCCCATGCCCTTCTCTGGCATACATTGGGAACACTTTCTCTTAAATTGACAACTGCCCGTTTGGTGCACATTTAAATGGGAAGGACACCAGGGCACTAACTTTAATATTCATGGGGTGGAGGGAACGCATCATGTGACAACCTTTGACCCAGGTGATGTCATGGAAAGTGACATCACAGCTCCAGCAAAGTGAGTAGGTGGCATTGGCGGCGGGTGGGGATTGGTTCTGCCATGTGGTGCTGGCAAGTGCCAGCCAGGGTCGGCCATCAGATTGGTGTTTAGTGCAGTGGTAAGGCCTGGCTGGGCTCTTAATGTCAGGAGTGGGGAGATGGAGGGGACACTTGTAGTTGGCGGCTGTTTTCAAGTTGCTGTTCCTTCCTGCCGCTCAGGGTCTGCCATATTCTGGGTCCCAGCTCATAGGGGGCAAGATATGTGTGTGTTTTTTACCAAGGGAATTTTAGGGGACAGATGCCGCTTGGGGACAAGTGAAAGAGTGGTTATTGGCATGGCAGGTAGGTGTGTTGACCCTGAAGCTCTCAGGGATGCCTTATGCTAAATATGTCAGGTGGGGTTATGTTAGTTGGCGGAAGTGGTGGCAGTGGTATCAGCAGAAGGGGGTTGAAGGGAGTGGTGCGACCACTGATGAGGGCGGCCTCGAAAGGGTTCCTTGCTGCAGTGTTGGCATGTAACACACTCACGCACACTGGGGCACTTTCGGTGGGGGGGAGGAGAAAGAGGAGGGGCCAGTGCTAGAAGGGAGGATATGCCTAGGAGGGCAACTAGGGGGAAAAGGTTGAGAGTGGGTTGGGGGGGATGCAGTGGACACCCCGTGGATCACATGGGGGTTGTGCGGACCGGGGGCCCTGCAGAGCCTAGCAAAAGGGGCAATGCAAGGGGTTAGGGTTTGGAGGAAGGGGAGAAAGGACAGAGGTGGGAATCCGGGTAAAGGGCTGGGGCAGGATACCCCAGCCCTTATGATTAGAGCAATAAGTACATGTGTTAAGGTGTAGGGGAACACCCGGGGCTGCTGCATGAGCACAAGCCATGTCTGGTTATAACATGCTGGCTACTAGGATTATGAATTTGTAAAGCCATAAGAATTTGGTTGTCATATTAGATTCAGATTGGTGAGGTGACTCAGTCAAGGCAGGGCTAGTGCATATTAGTCACCTGGCCTTTGTGTACGCACACCATCCATGTGGGACATTGCTCGTGTACCTTCTTTTTTGATACCCCTGAAAAAGGTTGACACCTTCCTCCAGGAGACAGGAATCCTCCCAGTGAGATCGACTGGTAACCAGTGCTTCAAAGACAGTCCTAACATGAAGAAAAAAACCTCTCCCAACAGGGTGCTGCTGACTGGAGTCATTTAGAAGTAAGCAGACAGAGGAAGGGAGTGAAGTTCGAGTAGAGTTTTAATGATACACGCTCGAACACACTCCCCTGACGAGTTTTTCCCTTTCCCCTGCAGCACCTATTCCACCCCGTGCAGCACTTCGTCCTGATGAAGGCTGTACATATGCTGGGACATAATTGGTCCACCTAAACGGCCGAAACACCTTGGTGTAGACGCACCCCGAACAACAGTGCATTGTCACTGTCCACTACCAATTGTCAATTCACGAACCCCTTTTTTTCTGTTGTTGCTTACTTTGTCTAATTGTGTTGTTTTATACTGAAGTATATGAATCACCATAACAAACTATGTATTTTGATTGAGTTTGCGTTACTTACACGACTGTTGTGTCAAACTATGTGACCCCATTTGTTTGTAAATATATCCTATAAGCCTGTACGGTTGGTTTCATTAAACCGTGTGATGTTATGTTGTTTGGAGAACTATTCACTCTATGTTGATTTTTTCAACTGCATAGATAAACAAACTATTATTTTCTCCAAACAACAAAAAAAGTGAGTTTCTTTCTTTTTCTCCTTTAATGCAGAGGGTAATAAGGGATGAAACAGTGTGTTTTCATTAGAGCACTCTTCTTTGTACCTATTCAATTGTAATTTTTGTCTTAAAGTAACCCTCCTGGGTAGAATAGGTCCATAACCAGGAGCCCATTTTTTGAATCGACAAGAGGAGAGATCCAGCCCAAAGAGGGGTTATAGCTTTTTAAATTTTGCTGGGGCATCCCATATTTCCCGTCCCCTCCCTGTATCCTGCAACCAAAACTCTCTTTGTATGACACCAGGAGTCAAAGGGACATGTTATAGGAGCTTTGGTTGGACCCCTGACAACAGGCTTGCTTTGGTCCAATCCGCTATAGCATTTTGCCCTTACGAAGTGGGGAAACCCTACCCTTAGTGGAATCATCCTTGGACTTCAAGACAAAAAAGGATTCACCTGGAACATTTTTGGGGATACAGTCTATTCCAAAGTCCTCTGACAAAGGTGAAGAGAGAAGGCTCCAAGGAAGAGGAAAGCTATTCTCATTACCCACCTCATGGGCACATTGGAGATGAAACTTCTGTGGACCAATGCATCTCTGCTCCCTGTGCATTGGAATTAGGATCCTGCTCATTGAAGGTGAAGGACCCCCTGAGGGTGTCAGACAAACCTTCAGGAGTGGAAATGCAGAAACAAAGGACTCACTGTGTTCCCGGTACCTCAGGATTGGGCTTTTCAGCAACTCAAAAACCCAGAAGCAGCTCATGACCCTGTTTACCACCTTGAGGCACCGTTGAGCCAGCTTGGCTGTACTCCACTAACTTCACGCCACCAGAGGACCTGCAATGCTGCTTTTGGCACTCTAAGAACTTCTAACCACGTGCCTGCTTCTTCAAGCTGTCTCAATGCCAACTCAGTGAAGGGCATCCCCACAGCGACTCAAACACCAGCTTGCCGATGTGGAAGCACCCAATTCGCTGCATCCGGAGCATAGACTCAATCCAAAACAAGCAATATCTCAGCCTGAATCCAAAGCCGACTCGATATATTGGAAGCCATCACTCGCTCGTCTTGAATGCTGACTCCACCCATTCAAACCATCGTCTCAACCTGACTTGACCGCCTATCCGACCTGTTTGGAGCAATTGACTCGATCAGTATTGATTGCCGACAGAAGCCCAACTTGAAGGCACTGACTCACCACTGGAACAGCACAACACGACTTTCCCAAAACCAAATCGACTGGTGAAAATCACCAAGAAGCCTGGCTCGACTCTGTTGGCTCATCCAGACGTCTGCCTTAAAGGGCCCCATTAAATTTTAAGACCCCACTCTTTGCCTTTCTTAAACACGTCAAGTACATTTGCCATTTGCTGCGCTAATCAGTGGACTGAACCCCGTCTTCACCAGAGTGCCCCCTTTCCCCTCAATGTCTGCATTCAATGTGTTTCACTTACAGAGGTGAGCCGTTAGCGTTTTTAAATAGTTTGGTGCAGTGTTACGTTATTAAATATCCTATTTTTGTAACCTTGGTTGGCCAATCTGTTGTGTTAGTACCACTGCACTATTGTTTTAGGTTTTGCATCTTTTCCTGTTCACGCGAGACTTTAAGAGTATAGCCGGCCCCAGCCCATTTACCAAAAGAGGTGAAGGAGATATATGCATCGGGCTGTGCCTGTTGCCCCTTTATCTTTGAGATCACTCCTGGTTTAATAGTATTGTTGGGCTGAGTGGGCAGTTTAGCCACAGCCACCACTTGCCTTGCCTTGGTCAAGGCGCTCTAGAAATAAAATATGCAAAACAAACTACTCACCACTACACACCTGCACAGCAGTAGTTATTTCGCCGCACAGGGTATTCCTGCAGCCTGTTTTGCAGTTACATCTGTTGGATTTATTGTTGGGCAGTCTTTTAATTGTAATGGTAATGGAATGTGTGTATGCATTATTAATGACGTGTGTGTTATATTTCGTTATTACTCTGAACAGGCTATGGTTCTTCTGGGCATCAGAATAGTTGGAGATACTGATAAATAAGCAATAAATAAATACAACTCCCTTGTATAAGGTTTCTGAGGTCTAATGTTGCCAGCACACTCCCATAGTCCCCAAGTCCCCTCTGGCAACAAACTCTCTAAATGGTCATGACAATTGCTGCCTTTTAATAAACCTATGTTTTTGGTCACGATATGACTTTACACACTCCTCACACCCAGAAATACACCTCACATACAACATGACATGCTCCACCCGTCAAGCAATATTCAGGTTTTCTGAGACATGTGATACAATTCAACCAAGTCGTTTCTGGGCTGAGGAGTTACTGGGGTGCATCCTTACCTGTGCCATGATAATTTAATCAACACACCCTCAAATCATGGAGTGTTAGACGATACCTGGGACACAGTCACAAAGCTGTCTACTGGTTCTCCAGGATGCTGGAAGCACAAACAAAATGCTCGTCTTTCAAGCCCCACATTCACTCCCTGCTCTCATTGTTCCTCTATCACGAGCGAGGCTGTGTCATGCCTCTCCCACTAGTTTCCGGGCTGCACCCCCTGTCTCATACTGAGCACCCTCTGTGCCGTCCTTTTTGGGTGTTGATAAAAATTCATGTGACACCATGGATAATATAATGATAATGAGGGCATTTGGCATGCTCAGGTAAAACTATGCATCTTCTGTTGCTGTTAAATTATTAAGGTGCATGGGGCATGGAGTGGTTAGGGGGTGGTAGCAATCTAACCAGGGGTACAACGAAAGTAGCAACTTTAAACTTTTACTGCGTTTGTTCAAGTACGTTTTTCTGAACAAACACAGTAAAACTTTAACACTGCCAGTTTCGGGAAAGGCTTCCCTCACCTTTGCCTAACAAAATGCAAGTGTGCCCATCCAGGGGTGCACCTAGGCTACAATGTAGGCTGGAGCTAACCCTTCAAATGTTGGGAGTTGGGCTAACTTCAGAGACGGTGGGAGAGTGGCAAACTTAATTGAACTTAAAGTGATCAAGAATAGCTGGTGGCACTCTCCCCCCCCCCCCAGCCCCAACGTGACCATAACCTATAGGTTGATATGCTGCCTCCCAGCATTCAACATAAGCATGTTTACTCCCTTTAAGTCCCCTTACCCTCTTCTTTATTGCTCTAATCAGAACGATAAACAAGTACCATTTGAAGGCCAACATTTGCAATCTATGAAGAGGTCACTTCTCTTCTAGTATAGACACAGGATACTTTTTATCAATAGCATCTGGGAAGGTATGCAGCCTGTATTATTAATGCGGGACTGTATGTAAAAGGTACATGTAACCCAGAATAGCAGAGAACTCACATTAGCTGCCTCAGAGAATGCAAAAGTGCTCAATCATGGCAAGAGTAGACCAATTGTAAGGAAGAAGAAAGCTACACATAGCGTAGCCTGGACAGTGAATGCAGATTAGAAGTTACCAGGAAGGTGCCTCTATCCAGACAGAATGAGATTAGAAGTGGAACATGGTTTTCAAATAGTGTTGCCATTAGAGATCAAGGGAACAAGTGCCTGTGGTGTGCAGTATATCAATGCTCACTATTATAGTGGAAGCAACCCTATAGCCAGTGAAACCATGAGTGAGGCTTTTATGAAGATCATACCCTGAGAAGGAAATCAATCACTCTGAAGGGCTGACAATTTTGAAAGGATTAGGGACTAGCAATTCTGAGAGGTTAGGCAATAGATTATTACATGAGATGCCCAGTATCACATATTGCTTAAGGGGTAAAGCTGGGATTTGTGCCAACTCGGCAATTTCTGCATTTGAACACTTTCTTTTCCAGCTCTTACCATGTACTAAAACAATCTCATTTTATAAAACTGACTTGCAAAGTACACAAATCACATTTCCAAACCGGACCATTTTTAAAACCAAAATATTACAGAAGGGTGTTACGCAAAATGGGAATGATTCTAGCTTCATTCTCTCCATCCTCAAGGGAAGTATATAAGTACCAGCATACAAATCGATGTGATTTAGCAGAGGTAATCTAGGTATGTATTTTGTACTTTTAAGCTTTAAATACTTCCAAAACAATGGCTTGTGAAATTGTCATTCATAAACGTGCAGAAAAAACCTTTGACTTTTATACAAAAAGCTAAATGCTTTTTGTGTCAAACGAGCAGACCTTAAAATATGCTTGCACAAGGTCTACAACATCTGGTCCGCTCTCTCCGGTTTACCACCACTTCCACTCAAATGGCCTTCATAAGAAGAAAGATCACGTAATGAGCTATACAATGCCTCCAGCATGCAAGAAGGCAAACCTCACAGTAGACAGCACAGTAATGCAATATATATTATATGATTTGACCAGGATCACTGTATCGTCTGCTGGCAAAGCCAGGCTACAAGCATGAACACTTTGGTTCCACAGTCTTGAATTTGGATACTTATTCACCTCTTGGACTAATAGTTTATTCTCAACTTTGGAGGGGATTGCCTAGGTTTTAGAAGCCCCATCTGAACAAACCAATTTCTAGACCTTCACCACACGAATGACATGTTCGTTTTTTATAGCAACCCCTATCTGGTGCAGGAACATTGCTGATAATAGCACCTTTTATGCTGTCAAAGTGCACATGCAGGTAGGTCTATAAACTTCAGACATAGGAAAGGTTCAGTCATCCTTGCTGGAATGTGCTCTTCTAATATTTCACATTAACCCATATCTCTGCAATGAGTGATTAACACACTGAGCTAACTTCTGAATCATTGTGGCACTCAATTTATCAATATGGATTTCAACTTTGGCTATTGCAATGATCAACATAATTCCCAGAGGAAGGAAAGAATGCTACATAAGTTTTGCTGTATGGAACACACGAACTATGTATTCCACAGTGAACACAGAAAGCATTACATGATTAATTGATCAAGGCAGCATTTACTTGTGAAAACAGACAGGCAATAGATTTAGCGCCTCAGCAGCATGCCATAAAATCTCCTGGCATGTGCTATTTAAGTCTGGTGCACAATGGAATCTTACTTTAGATCAGGCAGCCTTGTGGGGGCCCCTCCTAGGTGGGGGCCCTGGGCAAGTGCCCCTTTTGCCCTCCCATAAAAACGTCTCTGGGTAAGACCCAGCTTTAAAATACGGAGATTACGTAATGTTGTAAAAGTTTGACGTACAGCCAGCTGTGAAATACGGCAGTGATGCGCTATGCTATGATGTAATCTGTTCCAGCTATCCCGCAAGGCTAAAGAATGCATTGCTTGAATTTTTTTCGAAAGTGTCGGTTTAGTGCCAGGAAGAAAAAGACCTTAAGCAAATGCTGCAAACACATCCAGTGTTTACATACACATGTATGTGTGGCGCTTAACATTCACGTGTATGTACAGCATCGCAGATTTCCTTGTGCTGTAAATGTAGACATCTGTGATGTTACAAGAAATGTATGTGCTTGTGCAACGTTGCAAGATTCCTTCAGGGTTAAATGTAACATCTGGTGTGTCGCTCAGAACACACGTCTTTTGGGCACCTACGAATTGTATAGTAATTCCCCACCCCAGTCTATAAATATCTGTCTGGGAAAAGGTGTGCCTTAGAGTTTTGCCACATCGTCTGCAGTGCAGATTGACGTTAGAATGAAATACGCCCGGTGTAACGTCACTTTTTGCTATCTGTCAGAAAATCCTATTGGTAGGAAAATCTGACAGAAATTGTAATGTCATTTTTTGCTACCCGTCAGAAAATCCTACCGATAGGAAAAAGTGACGGGGTAGGAAAAACTGACAGCCTGGCCTGTCATTTTTTCCTACCCATCAGAAAATCATACCGACAGTAGGCATTGGGCAACCCACCGAGGGGTAGGAAAAAGTGACCGGGTAGGAAAATCTGCCAGCCTGACCTGTCATTTTTTCCTACCTGTCAGAAAATCCTACCGAGAGCAGGCATTGGCCAACCCACCCAGGGGTAGGAAAAAGTGACGGGGTAGGAAAATCTGACAGCCTGACCTGTCATTTTTTCCTACCCGTCAGAAAATCCTACCGAGAGCAGGCATTGGGCAACCCACCCAGAGGTAGGGAAAAGTGACGGGGTAGGAAAATCTGACAGCCTAGCCTGTCATTTTTTCCTGCCCGTCAGAAAATCCTACCGAGAGCATGCATTGGGCAACCCACCCAGGGGTAGGAAAAAGTGATGGGGTAGGAAAATCTGACAGCCTGACTTGTCATTTTTTCCTACCCGTCAGAAAATCCTACCGAGAGCAGGCATTGGGCAACCCACCGAGGGGTAGGAAAAAGTGACAGGGTAGGAAAATCTGACAGCCTGACCTGTCATTTTTTCCTACCCGTCAGAAAATCCTACCGAGAGTAGGCATTGGCCAACCCACCCAGGGGTTGGAAAAAGTGACAGGGTAGGAAAATCTGACAGCCTGACCTGTCATTTTTTCCTACCTGTCAGAAAATCCTACCGAGAGCAAGCATTGGGCAACCCACCCAGGGGTAGGAAAAAGTGACGGGGTAGGAAAATCTGACAGCCTGACCTGTCATTTTTTCCTACCCGTCAGAAAATCCTACCGAGAGCAGGCATTGGGCAACCCACCCAGGGGTAGGAGAAAGTGACGGGGTAGGAAAATCTGACAGCCTGACCTGTCATTTTTTCCTACCCGTCAGAAAATCCTAACGAGAGCAGGCATTGGGCAACCCACCCAGGGGTAGGAAAAAGTGACGGGGTAGGAAAATCTGACAGCCCCACCTGTCATTTTTTCGGTAACCCTACATATTATCCCCACCAAAAATATTGCCGTATATATGGTTGTTTGTCTTGCCATAGGCAATATTTTTGGGGGGGTTAATTTGTGGAGCAGGGGATGCGGGGGTGTCCCCCATACATTTAAAAATAATGCTGGGGTTGCGGGGGGTGTCCCCCGCAGAGTCCATGGCTCAATATCGCCGCAAAAATACGGCGATATTTTTGCATTGCAATATTTTTGCGTGGATATTAACACATGGAACCATTTTTTCCTACCCGTCAGAAAATCCTACCGAGAGCAGGCATTTGCCCGTGTCCCGGGAAAGTGGGGTAAGTGGAGTAAGAGGTTATGGAAACAATTCCTCTTTTTTCAGTTTGATGACAAACCAAAGTGGATTGAAACTTTTTGGGTCACAGTACTGCCTCAAAGTGCATTTTTAAGGATGGCAGCTTGCGCAACCTCTATATGCCCCACCACTGCTTTACTATTTTGATCATTAGTTTTGCGAAGACACAATACAAGGACATGATTGTTGGCGGCTCTAAGCTCAAACAATATTCAATTTAGAGAGTTGCCAACAGGATGAGCTTTGGCTGCACCTTTTCTGGCAACATGTCACAACAGTACTTTACATATTGAAATGTCCACATCATTGGAAATGTTATGTGATGTTATGTTATGTTAAAGGTACTTATATAGCGCACCGTCGCCAACGGAATTGGTCCCCAGGCGCTCTGGCGGATCTGTAAACAGGATGAGGGTGGGTAAGGTTAGTCGAGGAGGAGGGGAGTAGAAGAGTGGGAGAGGTGGTGTGCTGTTGGCAGCTTCAGCTCGGTATACACAGAGTGCTGGGCTTTGGTGCAAGTATCGGATCGGATCGGGCAAGGCCTTGTGTGCTGTAGGTTCGCTCTATGTTTTGTTGATGCGGTATGGTAAAGTGTGAGATTGCTGGGATAGAAATGGTTTTGTGAGTGGGTTGAGTATGCAGAAAATTGAGGGTTGGGTTAGTGGGGTCTGTATCCTGGTCCAGGTACTTCTGGTTCCGTTTGGAAAAATGCCACAACCGCCGCACACATAGGGTACATATCTGCATGCAGATGTGCACTCACGTTTTTATAGCTCACATGTAGCCGTACAAGAGGTTGCAGTAATGGGGTACACTAATATGGATGAGAAGAGAATTCAGGGAAGGACATAGAGAGAGGGGTACAGGGAAGGAAAGCCGACCGCGGCTTCATTGATTTGTTCGTGGCTCTGCAGCTGTGCTCCTGCTGAAGCCATGTTCCTGTGAGGGCACTGCCTCGTTGATGCCATGCTCTGCCCTCTTCTGCCGAGGTCAGCGCAAGTCAAAGCCTGTGGTCTGTGCAGCTCTCTGCACGCATGTGCAGGGACCTCAAGTTTACTTCCGCTCAGGCCTGAATGTCTCTGGGGCGCAAGGTCTGCACAGGCACAACTTTAGCCACCAGGGGCATCCCGCATCAATTATGTATGGGGCGCAGTCTGCGTGCAAGCAGCGGAGAGGAGGCATAGCTCACGGGCAGAGTAAGTCCAGTGTGTGTAGTCTAGGAGAAAGCATAGATAAACTGGCTGCATTGTTGTTCAGTAGCAGAGAAACACCTACCTTGACAGAATTGCGCATCTGCTCCACAAAGGCCCGCCTTTCTGTCAGCTCCCCTGGCTCTATTTTGAATTTCCGTGGGTTTGACTTCACAATGCCAACAAACAAACAAACAAAACACCCAAGAAAGGCCGGGGGACTGTACTGTGTGAATGCTTGGCTGAGCTAGGGTCCTGGGTGTGGTAGGTTGTGCTGGGGTGAGGTAGGTTTGCTGGGGTGAGCTAGGGTTTGCTAAGGTGTGCAAGGGTGGTTGGGGTGCTGGGGTGAGCCGCATGTGTTGCAGTGATGTAGCCGGGCTGGGAGTGATCAGGGAGTCATAGGGTATGGGGTGGGCTAGGGTTTGGGAGTGAGCTTGGCTGGGTTCTTAGGGTGCGTGTGTGTTGGTGTGATGCTGCAACCAGCAGGGGGATTCTAGGTGAGGAAGGGTGGGTAGATGATTAGGTGTGATCCTGGGGTAGCAAGTGTGGGTGAGCTGTTGAGATGCTTGGGTGGGTTGCTGGGGCACGCTGGGTTGGGTGGGTGGTGTGTTACTTTGAGGTGACCTAACGTGTGTGAGTGGGGTGTTGGGGTCAGCTATGGTGTTCTGGGGCTAGTTATGAAAAATGGGTTGTTGTGCCTGGATGAGCTAAGGTAGGTGGGTATCGTGCTAGTGTAAGCTAGGGTCCTCAAGCGTATGTGCTATTGTTAGCCTAGGTGGGAGGGGTCTTGGGGTCAGTGAGGTGGTGGGGTGATATTATGTTGGATGAGGCGAGCTAATGTGATGAGGTTGGGTGAGCAGGTCACATGGTTGGGTGGGTGCTGTAGATGGGGTGATGTGAGGTAGTGGGGGGTTGGCTTGGTTGAGGCGGTGGTTGGGTGGAATTAGGTGTATTAGTGGGGTGATTGTGGGCGGTCTGAGATTTCTGGGTGAGGGTTTAGGGTGAGGTTAGGCCATTGGGACAGGCTGGGTGGATGAAGTGAAGTCGGACGGGGTTGGGTGTGGTGAGCTTTAGGCTGGCATGTGCTAGGGTGCATGGATGGAGAAAGGGCAAACCTACCAGCACTTTGAGGTCATGCCAATGATATATAGAGTGCTATATAAATGCCAAGTAACATAACATAACATAGGACTGGGGTGTGCTCGGATGGTTGGGATTCACTACTGGGGTGATCTAGAGCGAGTGGGTTTCAGTGCTAAGGTAAACTAGGCTAGGTGTGTTTCGGGAGTAGGCAGGGTGACGAGACAATCTAAGATGGGGTGCTAGGTTGAAGTAGGTGAGCTGGGGTTAACAAGGGTTGGTTGGTGGTTGAGGGGCTAGTGAAAGTTTGGGATTTTGGGTGGGGCTCGGCTGGGTTAATGAGTGGCAGGCCAGGGCATGCTAGAGTGGGTGAGTAAAGGGGGTGCTGTTAGGTTTCACGGCCATTTGGAGTGCTCCGTTGAGGTAGGATGAAAGGGTGGGTGGTAGGGTGAGTGTATACTGGAGGTTGGGCTACTGGGGTGATCTAGTGTGGAAGGATGAGCTGCTGGGGTGATCTTGTGTGGAAGGATGAGCTGCTGGGGTAATCTAGAATGGTTGATGTTGTGCTGGGGCGATCAAGGGTTGCTGGGAGGTATGCTGTGTAAAGCTACGGTGGGAGGCAGTGAGATGGAATGACTATACCGTGCTGGGGATGAGGTAGGATGGGTCGTTTGAGGTGTTCTGGGGTAAGTTTTGTTGGGTGTGCAGGTTGGTGTGTTGAGCCAAACCAGGGTGGGTAGCATGCTGGGACGACATGGTGTGGGTGTGTTTGTGTGAGGTAAGGTGAATGGGTGGTGGGCTGTGGTGAGTTAGGGTCTGTGCATGTTGGGCAAATTGGTGCGGTAAGGATATGTGGGATGAGGTAAGCGAGAGTTTAGCTTTGGTGAGTGGATGGAGTGGGGAAGGTGGTGGGTTAAGGGTGGCTGGGGTGATGTTGGTGAGGTGGTGAGGAAGCGGGCTGAGGTAGCTTGGGTGGGTTATGTGGGTGGTGTGGGGAGGTTGGGTAGCGTGAACTGTTGTGCTGCAGTGAGTTAGGATTGTAGTGGGTGGCAAGAGTGCTTGGATAGTTCATTGCTGAGGTGAGCTTGAGGGTGTAGGTTGTAGAGCTGGAGAAAACCAGGGTGGGTGGGGTTATGTGCTGAGGTGCACGATAGGTGTACTTTCTCTCCTTATTGCTATAACTTGCACTGTACCAGTATTTAAAAACATAACATCTGTGCTGTGAATACTAGGCATTTTGTCTCCCATTCAGGAATCTCAAACTTAGTTGTACTTTCTCTCCTTATTGCTATAACTTGCACTGTACCAGTATTTAAAAACTTAACATCTGCGCTGTGAATACTAGGCATTTTGTCTCCCATTCAGGAATCTCAAACGTAGTTGTACATTCTCTACTTATTGCTATAACTTGCACTGTACCAGTATTTAAAAACTTAACATCTGCACTGTGAATACTAGGCCTTTTGTCTCCCATTCCGGAATCTCAATCCTAGTTGTGTCCCACCTGTCTTAGCAATAATGTGCTTTTGTTAGCTCCTTATCATGAGTGCTGCCACCTTGGCCCTGCCAAACTTGCCTCTTCATCCTCACCAGTGCCTCCCCCTCTCCTTTTCACCTCTCTCCTCTCCCGCCCCACCTATGGTGCTCTCTGTCTCTCCTATCTTCTCTAACTGCTTCTCTATTGACTATCCTGCTCTCCTCACTAAATCTGGTAGGAAGAAGTTTAAAAAGGACATCCTGGTATCCAACCCAGGCCTCCCTATCGCTGACACCTACACCAGTGCCTCCTCCAAGGAAACTCTCACCGACATCCTCTTTGTCGTGCCTTCGCCTGACCTATGGACCCTTCATATGGTCTCTGTGCTTTCACCTTTCACCTCTTCTCCCATTAATGGTGGCACCCGTTGGGACGCCCTCCTGGCCTCCTTCCTCTCCTCCAAAGTCAACATTAATGTTTACTCTAATTGGACCGTCCTGGTCCAAGGCCCTCAGGCCAACCTGCACCTTTTTAATAGACGCTTCCCGTGCCTCATCAACTTCCTCTCTTCTCCTGCTGTTCCCCCTCCCTCTTCCTTGGCTACCTTGCCTTCCCCCTCCCTCTCGGGCTCCAACGACACCTCCGCAGGGCGTACCTCTGATCTGTACCCCTCCATGGAAGTCCTTCAAGGAGGCAAACCTTCTCCACATTTCCACTCTTAACGCTTGCTCTGCTGTCAAGCATTCCTCCGACATCTGCCGTCTTCTCAAAGAACTTGACCTCGATGTCCTCGGTCTTGCCGAGACATGGTTCACGGCCAGCTCTGTCACCAGCTTCGACACGCTCCTTCCCGATGGCTACAAGATCCTTTCCGCACCCAGGCCCAACCGTTCCGGTGGGGGTGTAGCCCTTATCTTCCTGAGTGGATTCCTGCCTCTGTCACACCTACACAGGCCTACTCCTCTTTTGAATGCCTCGTCTGCAGGCTCTCTCTCTCCCCCAGCCATTCCCTTACTGTGGCTACTATCTATCGGCCACCTGGTCAGATTTCTCCCTTCCTCTCTGAGTGGGCGGACCTCTCCTCCTCACTCCTTGCCTCTACCACTCAACTCCTCCTTCTAGGTGACTTCAACATCCATCTGGATGCCTCCTGTCCCCCCTCTGGACACTTTCGTGACCTCTGCGACTCTCCCTCACTAACCATTCTCCCCTCTGGCCCGACTCATTCTGCAGGGCACACTCTCAATGCTCTGATCTCTTCAGACCTTCCCCTCTCTGCCCCTCTATCCAGTCCTCTCTCCTCGAGGGACCACTTTCTCCTATCCTCCCACCTCACCCTCCCTACCCCTCAGGCCAAGCCTCCTCCATCACTGCCACCCACCATCTCGGTCATCCGACCCATGAAGCGTGTGTCAGTTGAGGCTTTCGCCGCCACCTACTCACCCTCTCCTCCCCCTTTGGCTGACTCTCACCCTGACACAGCATTCTCCTCGCTCCACTCTTCTATATCTGATACTCTTGATATCCTTGACCCTGTCATGAGAATCAGCCTGAAGCCCAAAGCCCAAAGCCAAGTGTAATTCCTGGTTTGACTCGGACCTCGTCTCCCTAAAATGCAAGTGTAGGGCGGCCAAGAGGAAATGGCGTGCTTCAAGTTCATCCTCTGACAAACTGGCCTGCCGCCTGCTGCAAAGACAATACTGGCTTCCTGTCCTCACCAAGAAGAGAACTCACATCCAAGCCTGCATCTCTGCAGCATCTACCAACTTGGCTGAACTCTTTAAAATCTGCAAGGAACTGGCCAATCCTGCCGCAGTCTCTACCTCTCCTGTCCCCTCCCAGGCCCTCTGCGCGGCACTGGCTTCTCACTTCATTTAAAAAACTCAGGACATCCTGTCCTCACTTTCCTCCTACTGCCTCCCTCCCCCTATTCCCTGCTCTTCCGCCGGCTCTTCTGCAGCCACCCCCCTCCCTCCTTCTCTGCCTTTCCCCATTTCTCTGCTGACGAGGTTTCCAGACAAGTCCGATCTATGAAGGTCTCCTCAAAACAGGTACACCCCTATTCCTCCAAAACTATCAAGGACCACATCGACTCCCTGGCTCCTGCCCTGGCTGACTTCTGCAATCACTCCTTTGCCACTGGAGTCTTCCCATCCCCCCTTAAGCACTCCCTTGAGCACCCTCTTCTTAAGGAACCCTCTTCCGACCCCTCCTGCCCAGCTAACTATCACCCAATCTCCATCACTCCCTTCCTGGGCAAGCTCCTGGAGAAACTGACCATCTCCCAGCTTAATCTCCACACTGAATCTGTGGGTTGTCTTCATGACCATCAGTCTGGCTTCAGAGCGGCCAGAAGCACGAAAACTGCTCTCCTGAACATCCGTGAAGACCTGCTCTCCAACCTTGACTCTAACACTCCGTGTGTTCTCATCTTGCTTGATCTCTCTTCTGCCTTTGACACTGTGAACCATGCCATCCTGCTCAACCGACTCCGTAATAACCTGGGTATCACTGGTCAGGCTCCGGCATGGCTGACTTCTTTCCTCTCCAATCGACCCTCCCAGGTCCAACTTGGGTCCTTCCTCTCTGACATCTTTTTCTCTACCTGTGGTGTCCCCCAGGGATCTAACCTCTCTCCCTGGCTGTTCAACCAATATCTGGCACTCCTTGCCCACCGCATCGCCGCTCTCTGCCCCAACTTTCAGTGCTATGCGGATGATACCCAACTCATTTTCAGGCTACCCTCGGCCTCCTCTTCTCCTTCCCTCATCTCTGACTGTCTGTCTGCTATCCAGGAGTGGTGTGCCGCCAATGACCTCTGCCTTAATGCCAGTAAGACTGAGATTCTACTCATCGGCACACCCCCTCCCTCCTTTCCTGCAGCTCTCTGGCCGGCCTCTCTAGGCCCTCTCCCTGCTCCTACCTGCAAGGCAAAAAACCTCTGGGTCATCTTCGACTCCACACTCTCCTTCTGTCCTCACATTTCTCACGTCTCTAAGAAGTCACACTACCAGCTGCACCTCCTTAGAGGTATTCTTCCTTTCCTCTCCTTCCCCCAGAAGTTCACTGTCTCCAGAACCCTTGTTTTCTCTATGCTGGACTACTGTAACAGCCTCTATCTAAATCTGCCTGTCTCTACTCTCTGCCCTCTGCAACTCCTCCAGAACATGACTGCGAGACTTGTTCTTGGCCTCAAGCCCAGGGACCGTATCTCTCCAGGACTGAAATCTCTGCAGTGGCTCCCACTGGCTGCGAGGATTAATTTCAAAACCCTCTGCATTGTCCACAAGGCCGTCTGGGGCCTGGGGCAGAAATACCTTCAACTCTCCCTTCCTAAGTATCTTCCTTCTCGAGCTCTTCGCTCATCCGCCTCCAACTCCCTCAGGGTCAGCCGCTTCTCCAAGGAACGAGTTGGGGGTAGATCTCTCTCTGCGGCAGGGGCCTCCCTCTAGAATAGCCTTCCTGCCTCCCTGAAACTTCAGGAGAACCAACTCCGGTTCCGGAAGCACCTCAAAACCTTCCTTTTTGCTTCTGCTTTCTCTCCCCCTCTTCCCCTGCTAAACTCCGGATTGAAACTGCACTGAATCGGCACCGGGCCACTCTCACTGATCTCGGTCCCTTGCCCATCCACCTGCCCCTGGCACTTCTTCCCTGGCAACCACTGCACCGCGGGACTTTCTCTGTATCCCTACAGCCCTCCTCCGAGCACTTGTTCTGCACTTACCTTTCACTTGCCACCAGCTGGCCCCTTATGTATTTATCTTATTTTCCACTATCCCATGTACTGCACTTTCCCCTCTCCCTTGCCCCTAGCACTTTCCCTTTCCCCCCTTCCCATGCACTTGCACGATCTGAATGACACCTGGCCTAGTAAGATCGTTGTCTGTCTTCCCCATGTCCCCCCTCCCTGCCTTGTCGCGCCTTGAAACACTTGTGTATAGGCGCTTTATAAATGCCATATCATATCATATCATGTCATATCATAGGTGTTTAGATGGGGTGCTAGAAGATGCTAAGGTGGGGTGTGTATGATTATTAGGGTGGGCATGTCCTTTAAGCGCTGCTTGCAGTGGAAAGCAAGGCATCAGCTTTCAGCGCACTCCACCCCACGCCTTCACAGGGGAAGTGTAAGGACATTTGGTTTGTAGCAACCCAGCAGGGGCTTGTCTTGAAGACCCTGACTGATCTTGGCTTGGCCAGACTTGGCAGATCTGAGGATGAGCACAGTTCTCAGCAGAGAGCACTGAACTCACTGAGCTATCTGACAGATGCATTTACATTATCAATCACACCGTTTCAGGAGCAGTACAGTGAGGTTCCTTCCAAACAACATTGTACCTCACCATTAACAGTGCCTCTCATAGCACTGCATGTTGTCTTCTAGCAATAATCACACCCCTTCAAGCTCTAGATGTGCTCCTCTGCCAATAAGCACTCCTCCGTAGTACTGGGTGCGCTAAATTAATAATGCTAATGTATCTCCAAGACTTGATCGTGCTCCTCCCCAAATTCTGACACCTACCAAGCACTGCCTGCAGCCCTCTCCCTACGATGGACCAAACCAGGCTGTGGTGCGGGCCAATACTGTCCACATCTCTTCAAGCACTGCCTGTGTTCCCCACTACGCATTTCCTGCTATCCTGCCTCTCCAACCCTGGCTAGTCTCTTCCCTATATTCTCCTCCTTTTCCACACCCTGCCTATACTCCTTTTCCTCTTGTGGTCCTAACTACTCACTCTCTTCTTATACTTCGTACCTGTTACGCTCACCTGGCTCCCACAGGGGCGTCGATCGGACCCGGACAGCTGCGGTCTCCACCAACGTGATGCGTAGTGCAGAGATGACAGACTGGACTGGCCCTCCCAATCTCGTCTGCTTGACCCGTAGGAGTATTCTCTTTACATTCTTGAAAGATGAGCTCTCCATCCTGCGTGGGATGCAGGGGCACGTAGACTCCAGTTACTTCACTGGTTCGACGGCATTGGAAGAGTTCCGGAAGAGTATTCACTCTGCGGTTCCAGGCGTGAACCGTTTAAATAAAGTTCAAAGAGTTCAATATGTCCGTTGTTCACTCTTGTCTCATTTCCTTTCTTGCATTGCAGTTGAGTCCGGGAGAAGATGGTTTCTTGGCGGCTGATGGCGTTCAGGTAAGAGTCTGTATTACCCAACGCTGTCCGGTAAATGATGCATGTATATAACTTGTTGTTTTCCTCTATCTTTACAGCCGCGGCGTAAGAGAATGTGGCGTGTTAAGGATAATGCCTCCAGTGGTAAATCAGGTAAGTCTATGATGGTAAAAGAGATTGGGCCTCATTACGACCCTGGCGGAAATCGAAAAACGATGGCGGAAATGCAATACCGCCATCGAATAGCGCTCGGTGCGATCATGACCCGTCACCGCAAAGTACGATGCCATTAGCGACACCGTAGTGAACGCCAACGCTAACTGCACCAAGTACGCGCGCGCGCGCCATGCCAAACCGTAATTACCACCATGGCGCAACGGTACACGAATTCCGACCCTAGCGGACATGCACCTAACGCCATCAAGCACGGCGGAAAGTACCATTCCGCCATGGTGAGAAGTACGGCATCGCGAACCAACCGTAAACGGCCCTACTGAGTGCTTGTACACCGCTCCCTGGCCACATTGTACAACCCCCCGTAGGTGCAATGAAGTCACACAATGCAACCAGTGAAATGTACTAGTCATCCATGCCTGCCAATGAACAAATGATTCTCAAGAGGGCCCAATGGGAGCTGCAGGGCACAGATGGCACGAATACAGAAGCTATACAAATGGACATGACCTCAGTCTCCCACCAAGAAACGCACGCAAACACAGGCACCTGTGACCAGCAATATTCCGATAATCACATCATTCCACCAATCCAACTGGCTGACCGGCATCTGTTACACAAAAGCTAATCCCCCGCCCCTGAGCATGACATCATCAAAACAGTCATAATGGCAGGCCTTATCCCTGACCTCACTGGGCTTCGTAGGCAAACGCGCCCAGCACAGTACCACGCAACTAAACCCCGAAGCTGGAACCCAATGCAGATCTCCTCACAATACATCGCTCCCCAAATAGGAATATGCCACATCACTCGCAAAGAAGAACGCTACACGGTTCACATCAGAACAGAAATTTAATGCACAACAAATTCACCAAGCCCATACAGCCATTAGGCCATGAACTCCAAAATAGATTTCACCATTGTGGGCTGCATCCGCAATAAATGACCAGCTACTCCTTGTGTGACGCCCTGTTCCTTCATGGTACCCAGGGGCTACATTCCCGTACGAAAAGGCAACATGGAAGCGCCTAGAACCGCAGGGCCGTCCCAATAGGGAGGCACTAGTCCAGCTGAAAGGCCGAAATGTTGCTCCTAGCCACTAGTACTGCGTAAGGGCATGTGGCCCATTGGCGATCGTCCCATAAGATCGTAATGCTGCTCCACTGATTAACACGAAGCAGCAGGTGTCGGGAGTAAAATCCATCTGCAGGAGTGGCATACAGATGGCAGTGGCAAAAGGGGAGGAGATACCTGTCAACCAAATGAAATGAAAAAGAATAGTATGGCCATCAGAACTACATTTGAATTACTCACTTCAATGATCACACCAAATCCACAGCCATATGCATGCTAGCCCACTCCAAAGGATCATCACCACCCAAAAACCACTTGCGAATCATAACTATCTATATCGAGGTGAAAACACTATCACAAACGAGTGTACCTGTGCATGCGTCTGTTAAAACAGAATCCATCAGATGGGATTGGTAACGTGCATAGACACAAGTGTCTGAAGGCGCGTCGAGACAGGGAGGGCTCAACAAGGCCAGATAGACGATGGTCCCACTATGGCAGCCCTGCATCACATAGCGCAGGGGAGGTGGATAGATTCCAAGAAGCCCTGTACATGGCAAACTCTGTATCAAATCATCTGTCCATGCATCCATACATCATTCCCTCATCCCGTAATGAAAACGCCTGTTTCCATACTCACATAACATGTGAAATTTCCATTGAGTCTGTGCGTTATGCAGCCTGCAAAATCCACTGTGCCCCAGCCCGTAATTCCAGTGTTGTGAAGTAACATGTATTTGGGAACGTCCGGCCTCATCGCCCACGTCGCTATTGCGCATCCCAAACTATTCATATCAATCATTGCATCCTCGCCATGGCCCCTGTCCCAAGGACATTGAACAATAGAACGTTATATTTGCAGTCAGACCTGTGGGCATCTCCTCGCAGCTAGCTGAAAACCGAAAGCGCCGCCCTTCGAATTCCTCATTTGCAACATCACGTCGAAAAGGCATCTGTGGCCGCTTGAAACCACTAATTAATACATCTAGTGCGGCTGTGTGTGAAAATGGCAACTGCCTTCACTCACAAATGGAACGCCCCGCCCGTCGGTGAAGCTCGGTACAGTGTTGCATGAGGGTCCACCGTTACTCGAGTACTACGTTCCACTGACCCTTCACAAGTCTGTTCGCGACTGCAAAGATTGTATGTGAAACAATGGGACCATAGCCGAATGTACATATCAACCAATGTTACACTGCCATCGGGTACAAATACATGATTGCAATAGCAAGATGCCATTCGTCGAATTGCAGCGTTGTGTGCGGGACGTGCTCGCCCAAAGGGGAGTGCAGCTTGCACAGGTGGAATGAATCACCACAGGTGGAGGCCATTCAGCCTGAAAACACATAAATTGCACACCCAGTCTCCTCCCACAACCACACCCACTCCGAAATGCTACCGGCAGGACTAGCCATGTTGGCCCTGGGGGACCTGATAGCACTGCAAGTACTCCAACTTCAAGAAGAAGACGAACACCAACTACAACCGGCCGCACGGTGGAGACGCAGGAGGAGGCCAAGGCAGGGCCAGCAAGGGCCGCCAGCACAGCCACTACCACCACGTAGGCAGCCCGCAATCCCACGCCTCCGAGCACATCCGTTCAACCTCACTGATGAGCAGATCCACACCCTCTACCGTTTGGACCGGGACACCATAACCGCCATTGTGGACATGACACAGGCTGACCTTGTCAGCATGATAGATAGCCCAACCGCCATCCCACCCCTACTGAAGGTGGTGTCTGTACTCCACTTCCTGGCCACAGGCACCTACCAGCACACAGTCGGACAGTTGCATGGCATATCACAGCCACTGTTCTCACGGACACTATTGCAAGTGCTCGATGCCCTCCTGAAGCACGCAGACGACTACATCTCTCTACCACGCTCGGAGCAGGAAATGACCAACACAAAAGTGGGATTCCATGCACTTGCCGGCATACCGGGTTGCATTGGTGCCATCGACTGCACCCATGTGGAATTGGTCGTCCCACATGCCATGGAGGCCCAGTACTGCAACCGAAAACAATTTCATTCCCTGAATGTACAAATGGTGTGTGACTCCAACAGGATCATTACACATTGTTGTGCCAGATTCCCTGGATCAACCCATGATTCTATGGTCTTGAGGAACTCTACTATACCACGCTACATGGAGCGACACGCAGGGAACAGATCCTGGCTACTCGGTGAGTCTCATTTCATGCATGATGATGTGGGGTATGTGATGCGGCAATTACCTGGCAGGAAGGGGGGGGGGTGCGTAAGTAGCAATGGCATTCCTCAAAATTCCTTTCTTGTCCACATACAGGTGATGCCGGGTATCCACTGAAGAGATGGCTCCTCACACCAGTCCGGAACCCACGGGACCAGCATGAGGAGGACTACAACCATGCCCACTCACGTACCCGTGTAGTCATAGAACAGGCATTCGGCCTACTGAAGACTCGTTTCCGCTGCCTCAGCAGGTCTGGCGGGGCACTCCTGTACCGCCATGTGAAGGTTGCAAAGATGGTCATGGCATGTGTCATGCTCCACAACATGTGCGTACGTAGAAATGTGCCCATGCCCCCTGACGCAGAACTGCAAGCACCTGATGATGGTCATGATGAGGGTGGGGATGTGGCAGCACCTCAAGGAGTCTGCGAGGCACCGGAGGGCCGTGACATTCGTCAGCATCTCATAGATGCATGCTTCTAGCACTCACGCCTGGTGGCTGATACATGGACACGGGACTCGTGGCACTGTGTGTGTCTGGAACATGCACAATATGGACTGTACGCCTATAATGGCCTCGTACACAAAGATCAATGTCCACACATCTCATTGCATGATCGTGCATTGTTTATGGCATATGTGATATCATGTTAAACACCCTATCGACCCGCCACCCAAGTGAGCCCAACACACCCCCTCCACCCTCCTACCTCCCCCCCGAACACCAGTGTCCAAAGATGCTCATTGTCAGTGGGCTGTCGCTATTGCAAGCCCCCTCTGCGGGTATCAGGGGCACCCCTGCCTGTGGAGCGCAGGTTCCTCCCAGATCTACGTTGGGGGCTGCCCTGGACGGAACTTGCAACGGATGATGTCTCTGCCTGCTCACGTCCATGCATGTCCCTAAGGGTTTGTGAGAGCTCAGTGAGCACACGGCGCACTGCGGCAAGTTCGGCACATACATCTTTGGACGTCGCATGCAGTTCCCCCCTCAGGCTCTCGGTGCTTCTCTCCATTTGTACTCTCAGGCTCTCGGTGCTTCTCTCCATTTCTACTCTCAGGCTCTCGGTGCTACTCTCCATTTGTGCCCTTAGTGTCTCTGTACTTCTCTCCATTTCTGCCCTAAGTGTCTCAGTTGATGTTTCTATGGCTGCCTTAGTGCCCCCACATTCATCGGCATGGTCCTTGAGGAGCGTGGCCAGTTGCTGCTGTTGCACGATTACCTGGTCGAGGGACTGTTGCCTCTGCTGGGCCATGGCCATTTGCGGTGGTGTCACAGAGGGGCTGATCACCTCATGTTGCCTTGCCACAGGGCTTGTGGGGGATGGCCAGTCGTCGTCTTGTGGCTGCCCCTGCGTGGTATCCTCATGGTGTACGGGATGGAACAGACAGGGGGATTGAGACAGGTCATGGATGGATCTAACTTCGACATCCCCGTTTTCTGTGTCGGAGCATGCTGCCATTAATGCAGTATCACCTATGGTGCTGCTGCCACCAGAAGCAGTGCCTACTGTGGCATCCATTGGGGGGACCTGTGGTGGTGGTGTTGTGGGCATGCTGGCTGCTGGGGTGCCTGTTGGAGTTCCCTCCTGTGTGCTGCCACTTGATTTGTGCTGCTGCCGTGTCTTGATGCGTGCAGCTGAGGTGGAGGGTCTTTGGCCGTTGGTCTTGGCCCTCTTTGCAGGTGTGCTGGTAGGGGTGTCCTGGAGCTCGTCGTTTGGATCGGACCCTGTGGTGGAGTAAAGGAGGGCGAGCGTTATTTATGGGTCTGTGGGAATTGGAATGGCAATGTATCACATGCATTGGGGTGGTACCTGAGGGTGATTTGGGTCGGGGCCTTGGAGGTGGTTTCATTTGTGTGTGGAGTGAGGGTGCAGTTGTTTGGCAGCCTGCAGTTAGGGTGTGCCTGCTGCACGTGTGGAGGGTGTTTTTAGGATTTTTAATTATTTATGTATTTGATGTGAGTTTTAATGTGTGCTATCAGGCCTATGTATGTGGCCGTTCTCCTGGACATGTGTTCCTGTTGCACTATGTGGGCACGTGGTACTTCACATGATTGGACATTGTGGTTTTGGCATTGTTTTTTTTGGGACACCTACCTGAATCTTCGGATGTCTGCACTCCTTTCTCCATCCCTCCGACTCCCTCTATGCTCTCCATTCCAATGGTGGAGGCACAGATTTCTTCCCAGGGGGTCAACTTGATGGGTGATTCCGATCCTCCCCCGGTAGCTGTGGCAATGTTGCGGTTGGCAGAAAGTATGCTACGGACGCGTATCCGCAGGTCGTCCCATCGCTTTCTGCATTGCTGTGGGTTGCGGGGTGCGGTCCCCACCGCACTTACCCGCTGTGCCACCAGGGCCCATATGGCCTTCTTGTTCGCAAGTGCCGTCCTGGTCATTTGCGTGGAGAAGACGACGGCAGCATTCTCCTGGAGGGTCTCCGTGAGCACCGTGAGTTCCTCACGGGAGAAGTGGACCTGCCGCTTGCGGTCGCACGCTTTCGTCGCTACTTTTCCCATTTTTCTTGGTTTCACTGGGGTGGATGACGGGTTGGGATGTGTCTCAGGGTAGCATTTTTTATGGTTGTGTGGAATTTGTGGTTTTATAGGTGTACGGCGGGATGTTTCCCGTTCCGGGACCATGCTTTTACTTCCGTTTCCGTATATTTACGGTCACCGTACTTTCCGGTTGGCGCTCACTGCGGTGTCCGCTGAGATGGGTGGCGGTATTGCACCTAGGGCGCCTTACGGCGGCGGTGTGGGCCGTTTTGGGGTCATTTCCGCCATCGCGGACTTTGCACTTCCGCCATGGCGTGGTGCTCGTGCCCGATGGGTCGGAATGAGCCGCACTTTGCTCCATCGTGCAATGGCGGAAACGCTATTTACGCTATGGCGGTCCGGTCGGTTGATTTCCGCAAGGGTCATAATGAGGGCCATTGTATTTGTTGGCTCTCTCGGCTCACCTTGTTGTTTCTTTTGTCCCTTAGATGCTGGAGTTCGGCGAAGAAATGATGGAGGCAGGGCCGGATCGAAAGACGCTGTGAGGACTGGTGAGTATGGCGCGGCGCTGTAGCTTGCGATGCGACGCGTGCAGAAATAATGTCCTTTCCAGGTTCGGAGATGTGATGGATCCGGAATCAGGTGAGAAATAAAATAATGTTAGTTTTTCTAACCTTTTCTATTCTCTCTTCTTATTCCAGGAGCTCCGGATTCAAGACGGGCGTGGCAGAAGACTGGAAGCCGACTTGCAGGCACCGTGAGCGTTACGCTGCTGGATGCAGAATAACGCGAAGCGTGTGCTGCTGTTCAGGCGTGGTTTAAATAGCCTCCAAAGTAGTCCCAGGTAAGAAGTTCCTCAGAACCACACCCGAGTAAAAAATAGTCCCTGTAGTAAAGTAGTTTCCTCCAGGCCTCACGTTGGCTTGGCTTCATTTGCAGCATGGTCTGCATGAGGTAAGTAATGTCTATGAGCCTGGCGCCTATTGCACCAGGACTGTTTTTTATTATGAGCCTGGTGCCTAAGGTGCCAGGACTGAACCCAGACAGCCCCCAGCCGGGGCTGCTGGGGTTTTGATAAATACCCAGATGCCTGCTCCCGGAGCTGATGGGCTTGGTCCTGAGGCCCAGGGGTAGGCATCATGACATTATCCCAGTGTAAAGGAGGTCCCAGACATGACCTGCACCCCTGCCCCTCATTTCGCGCTACCAGGAAGGTACTCGCCAAGGCACGTGACGTATGAAGAGCAAATGAACCAACAGAGAGCTGCACTAGGACTCTGCCCAGTGTACATTAGAAGATCTGTACCTGTTGAAGCACCCATAACCAGACAACCCTGGGCGGCACCGTACCCTATCAGACAGCCATACCAGCCACTGATACGAAATGAGGAGTGCCGACAAACGGTCCACGAAGAGACCCCAAGAGCCCTAATGGAAGGCCAGTGGAAATGACACAAGGGCCTGAACAGACTTATGAATGAACAAAAGCCACAATCGAATATAACACGCCAGTGTAAGTGATACGAAATGAATGTAATGGATACAAAGAAGAGAAAATGTTAAAATGTGAGAAAACGGTGCTACAAGACAAGATGGAAGCAACCGACCTGTTAACCGTGTGTAAATAGGCTTGGAACGCGAGATGCTAAGTAATCGATACTGCTTGCAATGCTTAGTAGAAGATAGAACGGCAAGCGCCAACCATATATCTACCTCGATAAGGCAGAGTATACAAGTGCGACTCCATTTTGTAAAAGCAGAAATGTACCCAGGCTACCAGAAGCCTGACAGGCCAAGTTTCACAACCCATCCAGAACAGAGAGGAAGAGCGGAATCGAAACTCGACAGAGAGCGGCTCATGCCTGCGAAATCGACGTCACCCAGAGAAAGGAAGGAGAGCGTCAGCTCGCAAGAACCAAACTTCAGAGCATACCAGCTCGCCCGTGAAGGTCAAGATAAGAGAGGCCCAAAACGGTGGCAGGGCCGAAGCAGAAGTAAATACAATAAAAGCTGGAAACTGAAGCAAATTCATGGTGAGCAGACACATGACCAGCCAGGCGCGAAGAGGTACCATCGCCTGATGTCATCCAGAACCCATAATGCAATAACTTTTCCCGATAAGAGGCTACAGTCCCGAGGACAAACCCAGCCAACTAATTGACACATAGCCACAAGAAACTGATTGATGAAAGGGAGGCAGGGTGAAACTTGGTACACCAGGTCCTTTGTTGTCCATTCTGCATGCTGCTAATTAAAATGGGGATTTATGTCTAGGGGTGTAACCTGCCCAATCACAATGGACCAAGTTATCTGGAGTCCTATAGATAGTAGAACCAATGAGACTTCGTACTTATAGTGACGTCAATCACGTGTGATGTAGTGGGATGGGCGTAGACGGCCACCCGATTAGAGTTATCCAATCCGCATGCCCTATTATCATATACAGATATAGCACCTATACTTAAGTTATCTTTCTTAACCAATTATATTGCATGTCGAGTTTTTGTAGAGTTAGACGTCAATGATGATGAATATTGCCTATAAGAATTGCTGTTCAACTGAAGTTCGAGGAAGTCGGAGCGAGACAGGTGATCGCAATACTGCAGATTTCCATTTCTTTCTCTATTTGCTGTACTTGTCATTAAACGGACTTCCCTTTGCCAAACTACTGAGTCCCCGTTATTGAGTCGTGTCGGAGTAAGTGAATCCTGCACCCCCAGTCCTCACATGGTGCAGCTATCTTATCTTACAAGTTGTAGAGGGTGAACGCTGACCAATGGGCCCGTCAGTGAATTCCTCTCCTCCTGAACACCAGTATTGTCCTTGCCACACCCTGCCTATGTGCTGCCCTATGTTGCCTTCCACCCCATTTCCCTACTTATGCTTCTTCTCTATACGCGTCTGCCCCGTACTGCTCCCTGCTTATGTCCTTCTGTGCGCTGTCTTTCCTCTTTGTGCCTTGTCTATACATCTCTTACCAGTGTTGTCCTTGCTCTCTGTGCCCTATATATGCCTGCTTCCCATTGTTGTGCTCCCTCTCCATGCCCCGGAAATGCTTCTACGATTGTGGACGTCATCTCTCCACACCTTGCCTATCCTACTCTTCCCAGTGTTGTCTTTCCTCTCCTTACCCAGCTCATACTCCACTTGCCAGTATTGTCCTCCGTTTTCAGGCCCTACTCCTCTCGTCTGGGTTGTTCCCCGTTTCCATGCCCTGCCTATGCGCCTCTTAGCAGGGTGGTCTCCCTCTCCATGCCCTGTCTATGCTCCTCTTATCAGGGTGGTCTCCCTTTCCATGCCCTGCCTATGCTCCTCTTATCAGGGTGGTCTCCCTCCCCATCTCCTGGCTATGCTCCTCTTCCCATTGTTGTCCTCTCTTTCCACGCCCTGCCCATGTGCTTCTATTGTTGCCCTCCCTCTCCACGTCCGGCCTATGCTTCTTCCATTTTTGTCCTCCCTCTCCATGCCCTGCATATGTCCTTCCATTGTTGTCCTCCCTCTCCCCGCCCTGCCTAGGCTCCTCATCCCAGTGTTGTCCACCCTCTCCTCCTCTTCCTAGTCTGGTTCTCCCTCTCCACGCCCTGCCTTTGTCCTTCCATTGTTGTTCTCCCTCTCCACGCCCTGCCTATGTCCTTCCATTGCTGTCCTCCCACTCCACACCCTGACTAGGCTCCTCGTTCCAGTGTTGTCCACCCTTTTCTCCTCTTCCTAGTCTCGTCCTTCCTCTCCACACCCTGCCTTTGTCCTTCCATTGTGGTCCTCCCTCTCCACGCCCTGCCTATGACCTTCCATTGCTGTCCTCCAACTCCACGCTCTGCCTAGGCTCCTTGTCCCAGTGTTGTCCACCCTCTCCTCCTCTTCCTAGTCTCGTCCTCCCTCTCCACACCCTGCCTTTGTCCTTCCTTTGTTGTTCTCCCTCTCCACACCCTGCCTATGTCCTTCCATTGCTGTCCTCCCACTCCACGCCCCCTGCCTAGGCTCCTTGTCCCAGTGTTGTCCATCCTCTCCTCCTCTTCCTAGTCTCGTTCTTCCTCTCCACACCCTGCCTTTGTCCTTCCATTGTGGTCCTCCCTCTCCACGCCCTGCCTATGTCCTTCCATTGCTGTCCTCCCACTCCATGCCCTGCCTAGGCTCCTCGTCCCAGTGTTGTCCACCCTCTCCTCCTCTTCCTAGTCTTGTCCTCCCCCTCCAGGCCCTGCCTATGTCCTTGCATTGTTGTCCTCCCTCTCCACAACGTGCCTATGTCCTTCCATTGTTGTCCTCCCTCTCCACACCGTGCCTATGTCCTTCCATTGTTGTCCTCCCTCTCCACGCCCTGCCTAAATCCTTTCATTGCTGTCCTCCCTATCCACGTCCTGCCTAGACTCCTCGTCCCAGTGTTGTCCTCCCTCTCCACGCCCTGCCCGTGTTCTTCCCATTGTTGTGCCTGCATCCCCTGCATCGGCAGAGATGCCGACGCGTGTTATTTTTCAGTCAGTGTTAGTTTTCAATTTTTCAGGAATCAGACTTCCTATGGGGGATTATACCCAGTTATTACTACAGGGACAACAGTCCTATGGATTTATTGCAAGCCATTAAGGCCCAGATTTGAAAAAGGCTCAGCAGAGCCGAAACATGTTATCGTTTATGGGCTTTTGTTCAAGAAGTGTGAATATGTGATATAATTAAACATACACACATTTTTGATGGCGCTGAGTCCTGGAGTCTCTTCTATTTTACACGATTGCAAAGTCAGTTTGAACCATGCAAAAAAGTCAATGAATCGGGCCCATAGTTGGCAACGGCAAACCCTGTGCGTTCTACCGTTGTACACCGAGGGTTGTGTGTACTGTGAAAACTGTTCTGTCCCGAGGCAGTAAAGACTGTCTGTATGGTGTAAGCTGCTGGTGGCTCCTGAGCACTGTGTGCACTGTAAGAGCTGTACACGGAATGATGTGTGTATTATGAAAGCTGCTGTTACACACTACAGTGAGGAGGAATGCATACATAAGGCTGGTGTAGAGTTATGTGTGACTGTGTTTTGAAGTTTGCCGGTGTGTACACGGTGCATGGTCAAGACTGTATAGTCAGTGGTGTGTGTGTATTATGAAGGCTGCTCATGTTCACTGAACATTGTGTTTATTGTGAAGTCTTGAGCGCGCAAGTTCAGAGTTGTACACAGAGACCTGTATCCTTGAGGCTTATTGAGAGATGCACGCAGAGCGCACTGTGCATTCAGGCTTCCTGCACACGCTGAGGATTAGTACGCATGCGCAGTCAGCAGGACTTATCACGAATATGTACGTGTATGTGAACTAAATGCATTATTATCATGTTAATAATGCACTTAGTTCACATACACATAGATATATATTTTTTATGGATTCTTTAATATGTTTTGCACATTTAGTGCTTACTAAAATCCTGGGAGCTTATAAAACAAAGTGTCCGCTGGGTTCAGGTTCTTTCGTCCGCTGGGTTCGTGCTTTTTACGTCTGTTTTGGAGTTGGTAGTGACACGGCTTCACCATGTTCTGTTATTTGAGTGAGCCTGGATCTCATAAAGTTAAACTTTTTACCCCCCCGGGACCCCAGAAAGACAGGCACACCACATTCCTGGTGTCAAAAAATACTATCCGTTAAGTAATGACTGAGCATGCAGATGCATGCTCAGTCAGCAGGGTAGGATTTTTTGACACATAGCAAAAAGTGACGTTACACCAGCTCACGCCTTCCGGCAGGCCTCTCCCAACAAAAGGTGTTGACGCGCCAATGGGATTGCTGTGTGGTTGCTAGGCAACCTAACAAACAAAATCAGTGGCAGCCATTTTGGTGGCTCCTCGTGATACGCTCACCTGGCTCCCACAGGGGCGCCAGTCGGACCCGGACAGCTGCAGTCTCCACCCACGTGATTCGTAGTGCAGCGATGACTGACTGGATCTGCCCTCCTAATCTTGTCTGCTTAACCCGTAGAAATATTCTCCTTATATTCTTGAAAGATGAGCTCTCCATCCAGCATGGATTTGCAGGGGCGCGTCGATTCCAGTTACTTCACTGGTTTGAAGGCTCAGGAGAGTTCCGGAGAGTATTGACTCTGAGGTTCCTGGTGAGGACCAGTAAGTATTAAGTTACCATACCTTCCGTAAAAACCTCAAAACCCTCCTATTCCGCTAAAGTCTTCCACATGCACTCTCATGCTTGCATTGTAACCACAGCATAGCATAACCTCTAAGCTCAATGTTTATTACCAATGTGAAATGTACTCGGTAACTCGGTTTACATCTGTAAACACATTCCTATGCTTGTGTTCATGACTAAGTCTGCTGTAACAGCGCCACGATGCCCCAGGGCAGTTCTGTGCGCTTTATAAATGCAAATAAATAAATAAATAAAATAAATAAGTTCATAGAGTTCAATTTGTCCGATGTTCATTCTTGTTCCCCCCTTCCTTTCTTGTCTTGCAGCTGGCTCGTGAAAAGATGCTCTTGTGGCAGCTGGTGGCGCTCAGGTAAGAGTCGGTATTACCCGGCGCTGTCCGGTAAATGTTGCATGAGGAAAACGTGTTGTTTTGTCTCTCTTTACAGATGCGGCACATGAAAATATGGAGAGTCACAAAAGGATGCCTCCGGTGGTAAATCAGGTAAATCTATGGTGGTAAGAATTATATTTGTTGGTTCCCTCGGCTCACCTTGTGGTTTTCTTTTGTCTCCTAGGGGCCGAAGTTCGGCAAAGAAATGATGGAGGCAGCGCCGACCCGAATGATGCTGTGAAGACTGGTGAGTATTGCGCGGCGCTGCAGCTGGAGGTGCGGCGCATGCAGAAATTATGTTCTTTACAGGTCTGGAGACAAGATGGATCCAGAATCAGGTGTGGAATAGAAATAAGTTTGTTTTCTAACCTTGTCCCTTTCTTTCCTCTTTGTTTTAGGAGCTCCGGATTCAAAGCGGGCGTGGCAGAAGACTGGATGCAGAATAACGCAAAGCGTGTGTTGCTGGTCGGGTGTGGTTTAAATAGCCTCAAAAGTAGTCCCAGGTAAGAAGTCCCTAGAACCACACCCGAGTAAAAAATAGTCCCTGTAGAAAAATAGTCCCTTTCAGGCTTCATGTTGGATTGGAGTCATTTGCAGCATGGTCTGCCTGAGGTAAGTAATGACTATGAGCCTGTCGCCTTAAGCGCCAGGACTGATTCCTACTATGAGTCTGGCGCCCAAGGCGCCAGGACTGAACACAGATAGCCCCTAGCCGGGGCTGCTGAGGTTTTACTAAATGTCTAGAGCCTGCTCCTGGGGCTGATGGGCTTGGTCCGGATGCCTGGGGGTAGGCATCATGACAGCACTCCCCCCAAGGCCCCTCCTAAAGTTGTTCTTCCCGTTGTTCCTGGTTTGTCTGGGAAGTTCCGATGGAATCTTTTCACCAACCGAGGTGCATGGACGTGGTCACTAGGTTCCCATGACCTTTCTTGTGGTCCGTAGCCCTTCCAATCGATTAAATAAAAAGGTTTTGATTTAACCATCTTGGAGTCCAGGATATTTTTTACCTCAAATTCAGGTTCTACATCTATCAAGATGTGGTCGGGTGGTTTGGTTAATCTTGTTCCTGGTTGAACTGGTTTTAAAAGTGAAACATGAAAGACAGGATGAATGCGCATATTAGAGGGTAATTCCAATTTGACGGCTACCGGGTTGATGATGGCCTTAATAGTGTAAGGTCCCAAATATCTAGGGTTAAAAGTCTGAGTTCCCTTCAGAGGTATGTGTTTTGTAGCCAGCCAAACTTGATCCCCAATCTGGTATTGTGGAGTTTCACTTCTATGTTGATCAGCATTTTTCTTATATTTCTCTTTTGCTTGTTTCAAATGTTCTGTTGCCTCTTTAAAGGCTTGTGTAATAGTAGAATGCAAATGACTAACTGCAGGCATTTCTAAATGCTGAGGCAAATCTAGTTCTGAGGTTCGAGGGTGATGTCCATATATGGTATAAAAGGGGCTTTGTCCGGTTCCTGAATGTACAGAGTTATTGTATGCATACTCGGAAATCCATAAAATATCTTTCCAATTACTTTCGGTCTGGTGTAGCATGCAACGTAGGTACTGTTCAAGGGCCTGGTTGGTCCTCTCCGTCTGACCATCGGTCTGGGGATGGTGACTGGTTGATAACCTCACATCGATTTGCGCCAGTTGACAACATTTCTTCCAAAAATGTGAAATGAATTGACTACCTCGGTCAGAGACCAATTCGGAAGGAAATCCGTCTATTCGAACAATGTTTTTCGACAAACTCCTTGGCCAGAATTGAAGCAGAAGGTAATCCCTTTAGAGGAATAAAGTGGGCCATCTTGAAAAAAAGATCCACAATAACTAGAATGGTGTTAAATCCATTACATGGAGGTAGATGTGTAATAAAGTCTAACGATAAGGTGTGCCATGGTGTAGGTGGAATATCCAAAGGTTGTAAGAGGCCAGCTGGTTTTTTCTTCGGACTTTTGTTTTGGGTGCAAATGCCACAAGACATTACAAATGACTTTACGTCTTTTCGCCAGGTGGGCCACCAGAGATGTCTCTTAATTTTAGCTTCAGTTTTTTGCGATACCTGGGTGTCCTTCCATCAGGGTGTCATGATAATTGGAGATGACTAGTTCTTGTAGTTCCTTGTGTGATAGAAATAGTCGCCCTTGATAATAAGGTAGGTCATTGATGACTGAGTAGTCCGGGCCTTTCTTCACCCAGTCCTGCAGGGCTGTTGGATCGAAGAGTTGTTGGATCTTTACTTGAATATCCTCTGGTGTGTGTAGAGTGGTTATGCCAAGAATTCTTTGTTCTGAAATTATAGGCACCGGTTCCGGGTTCGCATATGCTTCTCCCATCCCTATTGGGGATAAGGCATCTGCCTTGCCATTTTTACAACCTGGTCGATAGGTGATCACGAAATCGACCTCGGCAAGGAACAATGCCCATCGAAGTTGACGCGACGATTGGGCCTTGGCTGTTTTTAAATACTGCAAGTTCCGGTGATCAGTGATTACCGTAATGGTATGCCTGGCACCGAGAAGATAATGCCGCCAAGCCTTGAAGGTGGATTTGATGGCTAACAATTCTTTATCGGTAACCGCATAGTTTAACTCGGGTGCCGAGAACTTTCTGGACCAAAATGCAACTGGGTGAAGTTGACCGGTTTCAGGATCCTTTTGGGACAGGACAGCTCCCATGGCTAAACTGGATGCATCAGTTTCAACTATGTATGGAAGTTCAGGGGGCGTGGATGCTTTAAGACAGGTGCAGACGTGAATTTCGCTTTCAGCTCTTGGAAGGCCTTTTCAGCTTCTTCGGTCCACAAGAAGCGTTTGTTTTTTCGCAAAAGTGCTGTGATAGGGTGTACAACATGTGAGAAATCTGGAATGAATCTGCAGTAGAAATGAGCAAATTCGAGCATGCTTTGTACCCCTTTAACTGAACTGGGTGATGGCCACTTGAGGATTGCGTCCACCTTTCAAGAGTCCATTCGGACTCCTTTTGGAGTCAGGATAAATCCAAGGAATTCAACTTCAGTAGCATGAAAAACGCATTTTTCCAATTTTGCATATAACTTGTGCTGGCGTAGTTTCTCAAGGACTGCATGAACGTGCTTCACATGGTCTGATTCTGAAGAGGAGTACACTAGAATATCGTCTATGTATACAACAACACAGACGTCAATGAGTTCACGAAGGACATCGTTCATAAAATACTGGAAGGCTGCTGGTGCATTGCACAACCCGAAGGGCATCACCTGGTATTCGAATAACCCGTACTTAGTGCGAAAAGCAGTCTTCCATTTGTCGCCTTTCTTTACACGTACCAGATGATATGCCCCTCGGAGATCTAATTTAGTGTGGATGCAAGCGTCCTTTACTTGGTCTAGTAATTCGGGGATCAGAGGCAATGGGTATCGGTTCTTAACCGTGATCTGATTTAATGCACGGTAGTCTATGCACGTTCTGAGGTCACCTTCCTTTTTAGGCACGAAGAACAAAGCTGAAGATGCAGGGGACTTGGATGGACGAATGAAGCCATTAGCAAGGTATTGGTCCAAGTATTGTCGTAGGTGAAGGTTTTCTGGTTCCGTAAGGGCGTAGATCCTACTACATGGAGGGTGTGCACCGGGTATGAGATCGATTTGGCAATCGTATGATCTGTGAGGTGGTAGGGTGTTTGCCTGTTCCTTTTGGAAAACATCCTGGAATTCTTGATATTCCTGAGGTAACTGCACGACTGGAGTAGCGACTGTGGCCAGGCCTTGGTTCAAGGATTTTTTTGGGTAACAAGTATGTGCACATTCCGGGAAGGTTATTCTCTTCTCTCGCCAATCAATACAAGGATTATGTGTTTCCAACCAAGGTATCCCCAGTATTATTTGGAACTGTGGGGCTTTGATTAGATCAAACACAATAGTCTCTCGATGCCCACTATCCCAATAGTGTCATGTCTGCGATGGAATGAGTTACAGGCCCAGAGGCAATTTCAGTTCCATCGACTGTGGTGATGACATCTGAGGTGGTTTTTCGGCAGAGAGGTAGATTCATCCTGGAAGCCAATTCATAGTCCACATAGTTTCCTATGGCCCCGCTATCAATGTATGCCCTTACTGCGTGCATACGCGATGGCTGCCCTGGATCTACGAGGACCATTGGTATGATGAAGTGCGAGGTCTGAGTATCCCTCTACAAGCTCGGCAAGTGGACCTCTACGCTTGTCGGGCATGGTCGTTTCCCGAGTCTGACTCCATATGGCTTTTATCAGCAGCTCCTACCACCTTCTTGGGTGGTTTTACAGGGCAATCCCGTAGAAAATGCCCAGAAGTTCCACAATATAGGCACAATTGCATTTGCCGTCTCCTTTCTCTTTCCTTCTGGGTTAAGGATCCTTTAACCCCCCCGATTTGCATGGGTTCTGAAGCATCTTCTCCTTTGGGGTTAGCGTGGGTTTTGACCAACACCCGATTCTCAAACTTGGCTCGATCAGCCTTTCTGTTCTGAAGTCTGTGATCTAACTGGACCACTAAGTCTATATATTCAGCGCAGTCTTGAGGTGGGTTCACGACTTGAGCCAAGACATCCTTGAGTTCTCCTCGAAGCCCTCGATGAAATAACGTGATTCGTTTTACCTCAGGCCATCCAGTTTCCACTATCAACCTATTAAAGGTTGCGATGTAGGATAGAAGGTCCTGGTTACCCTGTCGTAGGGACAAAAGTTCGTTATCCAGGGCCTGTCCTTGGGAGTGCCGGGCAAATAGTCTTTCCATGCTCGTTTGAAAGCCCTGAAAATCCCGAAGAATTGGGTCATCCTGAGTAACTAGTGGAATTGACCAATCAGCTGCACTGCCGCTTAGATATGACAATACAAAGGCTACCTTGACTTGATCGTTTGGGAAGGCTCCAGGTCTGCATAAAAAGTGCAAGCGCCATTGGTTCATAAACACGGCAAACCTTTTGGGATCTCCGGCAAAGCGTTCGGGCGGAGCTAATGAAATATTTCCTGGTAGGTTTATTTGCAAAGGGTTACTCGATAACACAGGAGCTGGATTTCCCCCGGAACCAGGTAGGGGTGCTTGTCCAGCCTGGCTTTGCAAAAGTTGCCTAGCAAGGTCATCAGTTTGCTCCTTTGACAAAATCAGTTCTCTCCTAAGAGCATCTGTTTCTTGATGGGCGAAATGCACTTCAGCCCTCAGTTCCCCTAGTAATTGGGCCAATTGGTCAGTCTCTGAGGTATCCATAACGCCCGGTTGGGAATTTGTGGGTAGGCTTCACGTTCTGTTACGCTCACCTGGCTCCCACAGAGGCGTCGATCGGAACTGGCCAGCTGCGGTCTCCACCAATGTGACGCGTAGGGCCGAGATGACGGACTGGACTGGCCCACCCAGCTTCATTTGCATGGCCCGTAGGAATACTCTTCTGATGGTTTGAAAATATGAGCTCTCCATCCTGCACTGAGCGCAGGGGCGCGTTGTTAACCAGTTGCTTCACTGGCTCGAAGGAATTGGTGAGTTCCAGAACAATATTGACTCTGAGATTCCCAGCAAGACGCCGTAAGTTTAAAGTTCGTAAGAGTTCAAATGCCTGACTTTCACTCTTGTCCGATTCCTTGCAGGTTGCAGCTTGACCCTAATGAAGAGTTCCTCGTGGCAACCGGTAGTATTCTGGTAAGGATTTGTGTTTTCCAATACAGTTCGATAAAATAATGTCAATATGTAACCTGTTACTTTCTCCCTTATTCAGGCGCTGAGAGAAAGTATGAAGTCTCGGGGAATAATACCTCTGGCGGTAAAATCAGGTAAGTCTATTGTGGTGAGTAGGGTTGCCCTTGTTAGTCCTTTTGTTTCACCTTGCTATCCTTTTGTTTCCTCTTAGGGGCCGGGGTTCGGTGAAGATGCAGTGGAAGCTGCGCCGACCCGTGAAGAGGAATAGTACCCCCGGTGGTAAAATCAGGTAAGTCTATGGGGGGGGGTAACTAATATTCCTCTGTGTATTCCCTTGGCTCACCTTGCTGTCCTTGTCTTCTCCTTAGGTGCCGGAGTGCGGCGGGAACATGCAGGAGGATGCGGTGGAATGTGAAGATGCTGCGAAGGCCGGTGAGTTCAGCGCGGCGCTGCAGCAGGCGAGGCGACGAGAATAAAATAACCTCTTTCTTCCAGCTCAAAGGCACGATGGATCAGGAATTCAGGTAAGGATCAAAGGTATTGCTCTTGTTCTAACCTTTTGTCCTTCTTTCTCCCTGTTTCTAGGAGCTCCAAACTCGAGGCGGGCGTGGCAGAAGGCCGGATGCAGACTTGCAGGCACGGTGAGCGTTAAGCTGCTGGATGTAGAATAACGCGAAGCGTGTGCTGCTCTTCGGGCGTGGTTTAAATAGCCACCAAAGTAGTCCCAGGTAAGTATTCCTCCCCAGCCCTGCCCGAGTAAAAAATAGTCCCTAAGTAAAGTACTCCCTTCCAAGCCTCTTTTGGCTTGGAGCTCTTGCAGCATGGTCTGCATCAGGTAAGTTTGCAGCATGGTCTGCATCAGGTAAGTTTTAATCTATGAGCCTGGCGCCTATGGCGCCAGGACTGACTCTCCATATGAGCCTGGCACCATAGGCACCAGGACTGGACCCAAATAGCCCCTATCAGGGGTTGTTGGGCTTGCTTAGGATAACTTGATGCCTGCTTCTGTGGTTGCTGGACTTGGTCTGTGTCCCTGGGGGTAGGCATCATGACAGCTGGATACAGGCTAATTATTTCCTTTGTATTTTTATCAATACTTGGATAGCAGATATAAAAACGTTGGAAACTGTTAGCTGACTTTGTATCTAGGTACGCCTACTAGATTTCAAGTGGTATAATCAGAGCTATATCATTTTTTTTTAAAAATCACAGTTAATGATTGGAATGTAAAATTATATGATTCTGTTTACCATTCCACTAATATTCATTTTCTATTTTTTCTTGTTTCCTTTTACCGAAATACATTTTTTCTCCTGCAATTCTTTCCCTGCCCCTCCCCGCTGTGTCTGTTCCCTTCCCAGACTTCCTGTGCAAACTAGGATTGTCCACTGAATATGTTTATTGCACCAATTATCAGTAGCTTTATGCCCCGAAGACGGCCTAGATAGGTTGAAACACGTGTTGGCGTGACCAAGTTTCTTTTCTAAATGTATATTTTGTTATGTGCAAATAACCAAGTGTGACAAAAGTCCCTACATGTATGACTAATTGTTTGTCAAAGGATGGATCTTTTCTTTTCTATTTGGACAATAATGTATGCAAATAATACTTCTGTCCAATGCTGGATTTAAAAATATAGGAACCTTACTTTATACACTTTTAAGGTGTCTCTCATATTTATTTACTCACTCTCTCAACTCTTAAATCCTATTAATTAATACAACACTGTTGTGGTATATGCATGAAGGAGCGCAGTCTGTAAGGTTAGCACTATCCATAGATACAGTCTTTTCAGGTGACAGTGGAAAATCACCAGCCTAACCACAAGGCTGCAGCTGCCATTATATTGCTAATATTTACCTAAGTTTCTGCTACCTTAGTGGTGCGCACCCACAAACTTTTTTGGGCCAAGTTTTCCACAAAACCTAGTGTTCGGTTTTAGCATATGTTTTGTGTTTAACTGAATGCATTCGGGTCCCGGTAAAGGAACGGCTCTGTGTAGGAACCCTCTCTGTATGATCTGTATTTGCATCGCTGGTTTAGAGTAGGGAACAATAAATGGGGTAGTTGGAAAACTGGAATGCTGAAGCCTGATTAAATCGGGACAGAGGAATGTTTGTAGGCTGAGAGGTCATATCCCTGTCAGAACTTGTCTGCAGTGACGCTGGTTATCGGGCCCCTCCCTTCTCAGAACCATGAAGGAGTGGGGTCAAAAAGTGAATGGAACAGGGGCAATTAGAAGCAATTGGAGAGGGAGAGTGATAATAGTAGGGACAGAGATGGACAAAACCGAAACAGGCAGAGGAACCCCAAAGGGGTAATCCCCTGGTGGTGGCACTTAAACTACTCTGTGATACGCATCCTCGTCCAAGAACGTAGAAAATGTCTGCCTCCTTGAAAACATAACAAAAGGGTTTTTATTTTGTCATACTGCAGGTTTGTGCTAATCAGGGCTTTGAAGTACTGTGATGGTAAAAGCCATAGAAGGGCTTTACAGGCTCTAGACTGTTCACGAAGTCTGTTTCTTTGATAGCTTATCCTCTATTATTGGGCTAGGCTAGGACAGACACAAGCGGGAAATGGAGAGAGTTAATGGCCCCTTTCCTTGACAGGTCACAGCTCACTGGGAAAGGGCCATTAGTATTCCAAAGCCCATCATTCTGTGGATTCTCCACAGTAAATGCCTGCATTACATAAGCCTGAAACTCTAATGCATGCACACTTGCAGATTGTATTCAATGCTTGTGTGAAACAATTCTGTGATGTGAAGGCAAATAGGACAATAGCCAGATGTCTGGTTGTCTTGTGCAGGTAAGAAATGTTCAATCATCAAGGTGTGGTAATTGTTTACAAACCCCTTTATTTCGGGAATAAGGTGTGTTTCAAATGAATGTTGAAAACAAGGAAAGGGGATGTTTTCTAAAAATGGGGATGAGCACTGGTGCAACTTTAAACTGAGAGTGTCCACTATGTTTTCCCGTTTCAGTAGCGCTACATGGAATTTTTCTTTCCTTCGCCTATAGTACACCCCAGTAATATACCCAGCCACCCAATGTACCTGTGTGGCGTCAGTGACATAAAATCTACTGAGACAAAGAAGATGCCTGACAACCCAACTATGACTTGCATCCCAAAGACTAGGATGAGGAGGAGGTACGGATCTATGGAGATCACTACCAGAAGTAGATGCGAGCATTCTAGTTCTCCACTAAGGGCCACTACCAACACCAACATAAAAATAGAAGACAGACTAGCGATTTTGCCAATCCCTCCCTTGAGGAGCCGCGAGCGATGAAGCGGTTCGGCATGGAAGCAAGAACGGGTTGCTTACCGGACGCTGCCGAGAAGGTAGAAACGTCCTCAAATTGTCCGGCGTTGAAGGACTGACATGGAAGCTGGCAGAGCAGTGGTGTAGACCCACAGAGAATCTGGACCGTGAGGCCAGGTACAGACGCACCATCTGTGAGGGACCAGAGACTGCGGAGCCTTAAGGTACATCAGAAGGCAAAGGAAGAGCCTGAGACCGACCGGAGCACACCAGTGCAAACCCTAAAGGTACCTGGGTTGCTGGGACAGTTGGTGGGGGCACAATTGAGTTGGGGAAGACTCAGAAGAAGTCAATAGAGCAAGACCCACAGAGCAGGGGCAAGAAGGAAACCACTGGGGTAAAGAATAACCTTAACTATCTAACGAGAGAAATACGGGTCTGGGACACACACCCATAAGAAGGGAGAAGCAGAAGTCATCTTCTTTGTAGCAGTACCTGGCCGGAGAGCAAACATGGTCTGCCAGAGCCAAGCAATAGAACGATATGGGTCTGGGATGTGTACCCACAAGAGAAGAGAAGGATAAACCATCTTCCTTGTGGTAGTACTTGGCAGGAGAGTGAACCAAGTCTGCCCAAGTCTAGAGACAAGGAAACCTTGCACTGGGACATGTGATCTGAAAAGGCATGAGAGAACGACCCTCTGCCTCGTGGCTGTACTTGGCAAACCAGAAGCCCAAGTGAAGTATACTGGGGAAACATGGGTCAATAACCATATTTGTACATGGACTATTGAGAAAGAAGGAAAACAGTGAAAAAAAGGATCATCAGTGGAAGGGAGTCATTCCCCCTGAGTAATTTCTGAGGGTGAGGTTTCTGTGAAATTAAGATAACAGGAGAAGGGAGTCATTCTCCTGGTATTGCTTCACCTACCGGAACAATGACAATATAACCAAGAGGACAGGGGAAGGGAGTCATTCCCCCTGGTTTTGTGTGAGAAACAGTAAAGGCAGAGGCCAGGAGCAGGGAGTCATTCTACTGGTAGTTTTATTTGCAAAAAAGGATCAAACCACAGAATATTGTGATCCAGGGGAAGGGAGTCATTCCCCCTGTGGTGAGGAAACAGATACCTTTTCTGATACAGAGTGTTACAAGATTGACAATCCTTTGTCTAGGAAATATTGGAACCAGGGGAAGGTGATCATTCCCCCTGGTTAGGAACTTGCATCCAGAATCATGCTACCCAATCCAGGAGAAGGGAGTCATTCTCCTGGACCAAAAACATTGACGCAACCTTCTAGTTTAGTTATAAGTTTAAGGGACAGAGTTAGAGTTTTGACACAGGACGGTGGACTTTTTATTTTGTAAGTACATTCTGACAGACCCATTAGCGTTTTAGTTGAGACAGGGAAACCCCCCATAGAGATAGGGAAAGTTAGGTTTTCACTTTATTATTTTGGCTAATTAAAGTCTACAGCAATCACTATACCACCTATGTGTCAGTCTCCTCCTGCTGCACCCATACACTGCGGAAAAGCTTTGAATCGCTCTCTGTCTGCTCCTCCCCTGTCTGCTCCCCACCAACTTTTGTCCCTCTGGTGTTTCACTCATCCTTTCTCCTGCATCCACCCTTTGATGTTTGATGCTAACTATTTCTCCCACCTCCTGCTCTTCTACCACTGCTGCTACACCTCATCCATCCCACTATTAGTACTACTCCTGCCCACTATTGTTACTCCAACTCTACTACTCCCAATCTGCTACTCCTGCTTCCCCTCCAACTACTTCTATCACTCCTCCTCCTCCCACTGCTACTACCCCTCCCTCCATGCTACTAACACTCCTCCCTCTACTTCACTCATCCTCCCCCTACTACCACTCCTAGTCCCACTACTATCACTTCTCCTCCCACTGCTCCACTCCTCCTCCCACTACTACCACTCTCTCTCGCACTGCTATTAGTCACCCTCCTTTCACTCAGTACCACTCTTCTGTGGGAAACCTGAAGGTGTCTCACCCGCTAGTCCCTGGGGAACTGTCATACTGGTGGCCAGGACATGGTCATCGCTTTTGGATCCAGTTCCTGGCGGTGAACCAGTGTGGGAGGATCACCTAAATTAGGGGTCCTCTGGGAGTGGAAGTGGGACACTGGAGGATGAGACGCGGGGTCCTCTTCCCAATAGCCTTTTCCCCATCCTACCAGGTAGGATACCTAGGAATTCAGTGCCCCCACCCCTTCTCTGACACAAACACTTTCTCACGGACAGTTCACCGTGAGCGACAATGGACTAACACCAGAACCGTATACCTGACATGTCCCAACACCATGGACAGGCAAGGTCAGGCAATTACAGATTATTACACACACCTGACCTCCATCACACTTCCCCACATGGATAAAAGGCGGAGCACGAAAGCACAAACTGAGCGAGGCAAACCACACAAGGAAACAGCAGTTCCAAGATGGCAGTTTAATCCAAGGAGAAAGACGGCGAGACCAGAGATAGTCGCAAGGATGGAAGTACCTGTGACCTCTAAAGGCTGTTACTTTCGTGAGCCTTGGAAATTAAGAAACCAAAGAGCAGGAACTAAAGCTGCTCAAACCTGCACAGTGTTTTGGAGGTACCCGTGTCTCTCTACCAAACCAGCTTGTGTTTTGATCCAAGGTTGCAACATTGTACAAAGTGAACAGTGTGTGAGGCATTTGCAAAGAGCAACCCAAATATAATTGGAAACCAAAGGAGTAGTTACATTTTATAATTGAATTTTGAGAGGCCAAGGAAAGATACCATACACAGAGTGGTCTGACGCCACATGGGTGCTCATTCAAAAGTCTCTGTTAGGTATCCAACTGATGCTGAGTGTGAGAAAAAGGAATATTGAGACCGAAGTGGTCATGCAACGGGTCAAGCTAAACCTTGTGCACATTTGAAAGTCTTCGCTAGTTTAAAGTACATCATAATTGGTCCGAGCCTGGCTGAGGTAGACTAATTGAGTGAACGAAAGGGATCTGAGCCCGGTTGAGGGGGATCCAGGGTGAACTGTAAGTCACCCAAGAAATAATTATCCGAACATAGTTTGAAAGGGATCTGAGCCCGGCTGAGGGGGATACAGCGTTGAACCTTTGTTTTGAAAGGGATCTGAGTCCGGCTGAGGGGGATCCAGGGTGAACACCCAAATTGAATACTGAAAAGGGAAAAGAACATTTCCATGATGTTTTTGTATACCAGGCCCCCTGAATCAAGAGACTTGCAAGAAGTAAAGAGGTTTGGACACAGAAGGTTTTGAACTGTGAAAATGGAACTGTATCCTCATGCTGCAGAAGCCAGAGTGTGCACTTTGCTCGAGTGAATCACATTGACCTGTGCTGAAAACCTAGGGAAGGGAGACCAACGGGGCGACATGCTGACTTAACATTTTGTGAACACTTCTTTCTTTTTTTTGAACATCACCCCACATTATTTGTAAATTAGTAGTAAGGATTGGCAATAGGTTTTTTAGTATAGGCCCTTTTAATTTGACAAGACTCTGCTAGGACTGCATTATTATTATTTGATAGTCATAGCTTGCGCCCATCTGTATATTTAGGCTTAGATAGGTGTTTCTCTCACCCATGTGAAGGTTCAATAAACACCCTTGAACTGTGGTCACTTGTGTCTGTCTTACTGTTGATACCATGCCTTCCTTACACTTCTCACATTCATCTTACTTTTTTTTTTTTTGTTAGGTAGCTTGACGCCCCCTTTTTCGTGAAAGTTCTGCAACTTCCAGAGCGCTACTCTGTTTCAGGTACCATGCCACAGAAAGTCTCTACACACACCATTTAATTGAACAAAAAACCTCTTAGGAATCATATGTGAATATTGCTAAAATAGTGCAGAAGCCTAGGCAGAACCACCTGTCATGATGCCTACCTCTAAGGAGCCAGGCCGGGCCCAGCAACCCCAGAGGCAGACATCATTTTCCCCAGGGAAGTCTCAGCGGGCCCAAGTCGGGGCCCTTTGGACTCAGTCCTGGCGCCTTAGGCGCCAGGCTCATAGCGGACCCCAGTCCTGGCGCCATAGGCGCCAGGCTCATAGAAGAGGATATGTGTTTAAGTGCTTGGGTGCACACTTACCTGATGCAGACCTTGCTGCTTCATCCAGGCCCTCTTGAGGCCTGAATGGGACTACTTAACCTGTAGGACTACTTCACCACCCGGGTGTGGTCGGGGAAGGATACATACCTGATTGGTGGAAGGATACATACCAGGAACTTCTTCCAAGGCTATTTAAACCCCACCCGAACAGCCACACATGCTTCGCGTTGTTCTGCACCTAGCAGCTGGATGCTCACCGTGTCAGCTCCTGCATCCTGACTTCAGCCACGCCTGCCAGCACCCTGGAACACCTGCAAGGGGAGAAAGGAAGAGAATAGGAGAAGAAAAGCCCTTACCTGCTAAATCTGCATCCCGGAGTCATTTCTCCAACGGCCCTGAAAAGGAAGACATCATTTGAAAGGCAATTCGTTTCGATCGCTGCAGCGCTGCATTTTACTCACCTTTGCAAGGCGCTTCCATCTTCAGCGATCTTCCGGATTCAGCTACGCCCCGGCGCCTAGAGGAAAAAAGACAAGAACAAAGGTGAGAGGGAGAAAAGGAATAAGGAAAGCTCAGTTTCCTTTTAAGTCTTACCTGTTGGATTATTCCCACTGTATTTCGGGTCCTGCCGCTTCCTGGCATCTCCGGACCCCGGCCCCTATGGGGAAAAAAGACAAAGACATTGAATGAGCGAATGCAAAGACATTACCTGAGCGCTCATCCAGAACTGTTTCACTTCGGGTCGGCGCCATATCTCCGGCACTCCGAACCCCGGCCCCTAAGGGGAAAAAGACATAAGCATTAGCGCTTGCTGCAATTAGACAACGAACATTATTATTAAGCTTGAACTTTTGAACAGAACTTTTACAGCGCCTTACCTGAACAGGCAAGCTTACCTGAACTCCCATCAATCCTCAATCCAGTGAAGTAACTGGGTTTCAACGCGCCCCTGCATCAGAAGCAGGATGGAGAGCTCATCCTTCCAAACCCTAAGGTGAGGCTTTACGGGGAATCGTGGAGGAGGTATCGTGGAGGGTTGGAAGGGAGTGGGAGGCTTGAGCATTGTTCCACAGTTGGTAATACTCCCTTTTGACGCACTGGAGGGTATCCAACGAGCCAGGGAAGCCAGAATAGAGGGGCCCTTCCTGTCCATCTTCAGAGTTCTGCGCCTTCGACGCCGCGCCTCCGTGGGAACCAGGTGAGCGTTACACCACCTTCTTAAGCATCGCTCCCCGTCCCATCATCGCTAAGGGCAACTTCTCCCAAAATCTCATGCATTTGTGGATTTTCTCAACAGCCATCTCGATATTACACCCGTGGTCCTCCTCCACCGTATGGCACACATCTACTCCCAGGTAGCGGAAAGAGCCCACAGTCCACGGCACCTGCAACACCGGCAACCTTTACACAGGGATTCCTTTATAACTGCCCAGAGGGAAAATGCTAGATTTTTGGGGATTCACAGATATACCGGACAACCTCGCATACCTTTCCATCACCTCCAGAATATGCTGAAGGTTTTCTTCCGGGTATCTCAAATATAATAACAAATCATCCGCATACAAGGATATCAAGTGCCGTTCCCCCCGACCTCGATACCTATCGGATCGTATTGCTGCCTCAGATACAGTGCCAGAGGCTCCAGAGCCAAAATGTACAACATCGGGGACCAGGGGCACCCTTGTCTAGTGCCCCTGCTAAATTGCCATCTCTCGGATATCACTGTACCTGTCCGTACCATGGCCAGTTGCGCACTATACAGCATCGCCGCCCACCTAATGTACCCCGGCCCCATTCCATACTCTCCTAAAGCTGCCAGCAGCCATGCCCATCTAACCGAGTCGAAAGCTTTTACCGCTTCCAAAGACAGGATTGCCATCTCTCCTTCATTGTCACAGCCCCATTCGATCACCCGATGGAGTCGCCTGTGGTTGTGAGTAATATTCCTGTCCGGGACATAGCCCGTTTGGTCCGGGTGTATCAATTTGCCAATTACTTTCCGCAGTCTATTCGCCAGGACAGCCGTTAATATCTTGCTGTCCTGGTTCAGCATCGACAGCGGCCTATACGATCCGCAACTATGCCCAGGTTTATTAGGTTTAGGGAGCGGTATTATGACCGCCTCTCTGAGCGACTCCGGCAACCGTCCCACCTCAAACGCCTCATTGAGCATTTCCAACATTGGGGGGAGCACTTCCGCCCCATATGCTTTATAAAATTCACTAGGTAATCCATCTGCTCCCGGAGTCTTGCAAGTAGGTAGCTGCCTAACAACCTCCTCCAACTCCTCCAACGTAATTGGAGCATCTAGTTCTTCTCTTTCCTCTGTGCTTATCTTAGACAACCCAATGTCTTGCAGAGTTTCCAGCATTTCGTCCCGGCTACCTCCTCCTCTATCCTCATATAACTCTCTATAGTAATCCGCAAATTCCCTATTGACTCCCTCTTGGGTGTCTGTCACCTCCCCATCTTCCCTGGTTATTGTCCTAATCGGGGGCCTCAGGGTTTCACATTTATATAGCCACGCCAAGAGATGGCCCGTTTTATCTCCACCAGCATGTTGTGTCTCAAAGAAATTTCTGTAATTGAGGTTGCAGAGCCTTTCCCAGTATTCCGTGCACTGTTGCTGTAGTTTAAGCACCAGCTCGGTGTCTATGCATTCACGTTTTAGTTCTCTCTCTAACTCGCCTTCCACTCTTTGTAAATCAGCCAGAACCCCATCCTGCAGGCCTTTTGATTTAGCAATGGCCACACCCCGTACCACCACCTTGAAAGCCTCCCACAGTGTCCCCGCCGAGTCAACGCTGCCTGTATCCACCTCAAAATAACTAATGATTTCTTCTCTTATATCCTCCCAAAAAGCCCGGTCTTTGAGCGCCTCCGCTCGGAGGCGCCACGTCGGAATCCGTGCCCTAGGGCGGCGATATTGCCACCCCACGACCAAAGGCGAGTGATCCGACAGGACCCTCGCTTTATATTCTATATGAGCAATCTCTATCATTACATCCGACGTGGCAAAGACATAATCAAGTCTAGAGTGTAGATGTTGTGGGGCCGAGTAATGTGAATACTGCCTCTCATTAGGGTGCTTAGCTCTCCACACATCTACCAGTCCAAAGTCGTCTAACAATGACTGCAATGCCCTAGCTGCAGGGGCAGGCCTGACCATCTTGTTATCCGACCTGTCCACTGCGGGGTTCAGCACACAATTGAAATCCCCTCCCCAGATCACAGCGCTACCCAGACACAAGCTCAGGTTGGTGCACATAGTCTGGAAGTACTCCGCCGTGTTTCGATTAGGGGCGTACGTGTTTACAATGCACACCTCTTTATTCTCTACCACCCCTCTCACTATGGCCAAACGCCCCTCAGTATCCACCGTTTCCTGCATCAGTTGGAACGGGACGTGTGGAGCCACCCAGACCAGCACACCCCTTGCATAGGCCGAGTACGAAGACCCACTTTCCACTTTCTCCTCACCAGCTCCAGTTTTTCCCGGGTCAAGTGCGTCTCTTGTAACAATGCAATATCTATCTTTTGTCTTTTCAAATACAGCATAACCCTGTTCTGTTTAAGATAGCTATTGAGTCCCCTGACATTCCATGTCACTATTTTAAGCTCCCCCATGGTTCATCAATACCCATTTCCTCCCTCCCAGCCGCCCCCATCCAACTGCGCAATACAGATACAATTCTAGGGCTATTCCCTTTAGGCTCGCGTTTAAACTCAAACACCCCAAAACTATATACACACCAAACTCCCCTCCTCCCTCCCCTCCCCCCATTCCTTCCCCAACAACTTCCTCCCCAACTGTTGCCCAGCTCCATCCCTGGATCTCAGGCACCCCCACATCTAGCCCTGTCTGGTACTCTCAGAGCTCAGTAGGGTGAAGTCGCCCTAGTGGCCACTTAACTATTAATACTAAATGGGGGTGTGAGGACTAGTCCCGAAAGGCTCCCTCCTAAAGCAACAGCCATAGTGCAAACAATGCTTTATCTATCCCCCTCCAGGCCCGTCTACGAACAGGCCACTTCAATGACTATAATCAAGTCCCATAGTCTTAAGCCGCACAATTTCACTGTGCTCCCATCACTATTTACTTATCTCTTCCGCTTGGACATTTGGCTCCTGGGGGCAGCCCTGCGTATCAAGCCATCCCATGGCATCCTCCAGAGTGTCAAAAAATAAAGTTCTGTTTTTATGAAAAACCTTCAATTTCGCCGGGTAAAGTAGCATGTATTTCTGCCCCGCCTCCCTCAGTCTCCTCTTAACAGCCCCGAAGTTCATTCAGCTTCGTTGCACCATCAGGGTTTAGTCCCGGTAGGCTGTTATATTTGCCTCCCCTCGCTTAATTGTTCCACCTTTGCGAAAGTGTTCCAGAATCCTCTCCCGGTCCCGATAGTTAAGGATCTTGGCGATCACTGGCCTGGGCGGATTGCCTGGCGGCGGCCTCCTCGTCAAAGCCCTGTGCGCTCGTTTCACAGCGAATCCTTGAGACAGAACTCCTCCGGTGATCTCCTGTAACAGCATGTTTTCGATGAACTCTGTGGGGTTGTGGCCCTCTGTTCCCTCCGGTATGCCCACAATGCAGATGTTGTTCCTTCGGGCGCGCCCTTCCGCTTCCTCCGCTCTGCTCTCCAGGTTGCCCACTCTTTGCACCAGGGCATGCAGTTCCGACTTGTGTGTGGCGCAGTCCGCTGTGTTCGAGCTCCCTTCCTTCTCCAGTCTCTCTGTGCGCTCCGACAGGGACCTCACATCCTGTCGAAGTAGGTTCACCTCCTCCTGCACTTCACCGATCTTAAGGTCCAACACAGTTTTCAGTTCAGCCACTACTGTTTCAAGCTTGGCCTCCCAGGCAGCTTTCAAATCTGCTTTCAAATCCGCAATTGCAGACAGAACCTCTTGATTTGGACTTGCGGCGGCCAAGCCACCTGCGGGAGGCTTGTCTTTGCTCCTAACACTTTCTGGGCCCGTCGGTGTTCTGGCAAAATCGTCCAGCGTAGGTTGCTTCACCTTCTGTATGAGAAGCTTATTCGACATGACGCAACAGCTGTATGTCGTGGGTCCACCCGCTTCTACTGCTCCACAATCAGGGGGAGAAGGGCACACTCCCCGTTCCAATGTCCAATGCCCTACCCAAGCATGGGGGGTCACAAACCCTCAGAAGCTCCGCCAGCCTTCTCTGCCCAACACCCTCTCCGCCTTCGTACACACCAATATGCGACGTGTCTTTAGTTCCCTTCCGTTGGAGTCTCGGACTCGCCTACTCCTACTTATAGTTCACGGTGCAGAGCATCTACCATAGCCTTTGCCCTGTATGCGGTGGTGCCACTTCTCATGCAGTGCGTCCGCACTACTGTTACGCAGTTCCGGAGGGGCGGCCCGTTGCTGTCTTTCGTGTCTGAGGCGACCCTCACCCCAGCGCCCTGGGCCTATTCCCCGTTTGTCGCAATGGATTGCGCTCTCCCACATAGTTAGATAATTCCTCCGCAGGGGTACTTCGTGTCACCTGTCCGGATCACCGACAAGTCCCATTTGTCACCAAGGCAATTGTGCCCCTGGAAGTGCCCCCGTTATGCTTGGGATTGTACTGGCACTATTTAGTGTGCCCTCTGATTGCAATGCACCATGTTATGCACTCAATGTCCTGCTACTTCACTCTACGCCGGCAGCCTTGCAAGGCTCTGAGCCTTATCCTGGGACACCACCTCAGGTGTCATTATTGCGCAGTTCCCATCTATACACTGACTGTGTGCGGGTGTTCCGTGGCCTTCGCATGCTCCAAGGACCTTTCCTTGTCCACGTCTTTCTTTCTCCTCAGCCAGCGTTGGCCTTATCACTCCCTCGTTTCCTGCCGGTATGCAGGGCTCCCATGCCCTCCGTCTCCGCGATAGTGTAGAGTCGGATCGCGTGTCGGGGCTTTCTGCTACAGTGTTCACCGGGACGCGGCGGTGACTTCTTTTCCTTTCCGACTTTGTCCTGCAGGTGTTCGGGCTGCCGCCCGCAACACTGTAGCACTTCGGTGCAGCGTGGTACTGGAGCGCTGCTGCACACACGTCTCAAGGGCTAGCTGGAGTCTAAATGTATCTTACTGTGGATACATTACAGTTCCCAAATTTATTTGCCCGTCTCGCTTTACACTGTACCGCGGTCACTGCCCACTCGCAGCTCCTCTTCCCAGTGTTCCTCTTTGCCCGCGGGCATCCGCCATTTCCCCTCCACTGTCACAGTGCCGAACCTGTGGCTAAAAGTCTCACAACTCGGCCGTTTCCCACCGCGGAAAGGTTATTCCAGGCCTCTCACATTCCGACCGCTGTCAGTCTATGCACATATATTTGCGGTCCTCCTTAATCGTTGTACTCTTCAGAAGGGTTATAAAGGCATCCTGTCCCACTGCGGGTGTTCAGATCCTGTCGAGCGCATATGCCCTCCACTGGAGCACTGCCGTGTCCCTCCAGTCCACTGCAGTCATCTCACGGCACTTCGGTCAGCCGATTCCTTTGTCCGTGCTGTCGGGCGGCAGTCTTGCCTCCGTCTTCCATCTGGCTCATGATTTCTTCGTTTGGGAATTTCTACGTCACGGCTCCACTGCGATCCCTGCAAACTTCAGCAGGCACAGCCGCTCTGTTCATAAGTCCGCACCTGGAGTTGTAGGCGTATACGGGCGTTTAGTCATGCACTTTTATAACAGGATCAATGCAGGATCAGAGGAGCTCCTTCAGCACACGTATCTTCACATGGCTCTCTTGCCCATGCCCCCCACACTTCTCACATTCACACCTCACATTCACACCTTACACTGTCCTTTATGCACGCATGTCTCACAAACACATGCACACTCGCACTAACTGAACCATTGACACATCAAAACTCTCCTCACCAATCTGCCACACCCTCCTTCCTCCTGCTGGTCTCTTGTTCGCCATCCACTTCATCTTCTGACCTCTCTCAATTGACCCACACTTCCTACTTTCTATCTCAATTTATATATCTCTCACTTGCTGAGGGTTGACCAACTGTCCCTACTCAATCCCTGTGCTTCCTTCCCCTCTCCAGACAAATATGTGCGAGAAAGGACTTACAAGCTGGTCTCAGCCCCACCGACTTTCTCCACACGGGTTTGCCACACAGGAGGCCTGGCAGTGATGGAAGATGAAGTTGACATTTTCCAGGGTCACATTATGGGGGACACTGTGGATAGGTATGGGGATCCTACCCCTTTCAAGTCCATAGTGGTCTAGTGGATTTCTTTTGGGTCGACCGGCATGCTCTGCTGTTGCCGTTTAGGACACAGATGCTCAGGGCTGCTTCATGGTTGTACTGTGCTCTGTCTCTCTGCATGGTTAAAATTGGCGCCTCTCTCTATCTTGCCACTTCGCTGCAGTGATTAGTTCTCTGTGGGACTGGAACACTGGTTGTGCAGGTACCAGTCTCAGATTATCCTGGCTTTTCTTCTCAGATGTATGTGCTGTCTGGATGCTCTTTTCCTTCTGTGGGCTCTGCCTCTGAAATGGAAAGAGAACACTTGTGAGGATATGCATTCAGATGCAAGGCTGGATACATTGTTCTGCATAGAATTAAGTGAGCACAAAGAGGAGGGAACAGGAGTTGGGAGCCTCTCTTCTGCTGCTGTCCACCTAAAGGGTTGGACTGGCTCTGGCAATAACTATGGTAGGGCTTCCACCCACCACTGAGAGGGACTTCCTGACCCCCTTTTGACACAGTACAACTATTGGCCTTGTCACATAAGTCCCCCCATTGTACGAAGCATGGAAACAAGACAGACAGTTGCTATTAACTGTATTAGCGTACAAAGAGCTTAAAGCATCCATGCAAAAAGTAGAGCTGTGTGGGGAGGGAATACACTAACTAGGGCATGATATTATGTTGGGTCATCAATATATTGTTCTTCCCAGGAAAGAAAAACAGTGTTTATAATTCTTGAAAGACAGACTGTTGCCCTGATGAGAGAATTTGTTCTGTGTGGTGGGCTTCTGCAGTGAATGGACATTAGGGCATGCAGTGACAGTTAACCCACTGCAATACTATATGGAAGCTAACACACCTGAACTACTTCAAAGGAGTGAGGAAGCAGAAAAAAGCATTTGATACTGTTAAGCGCCTGCACTGGGCCTCTCTGATTACACAAAGAAATTCAACCTGTATTGTCATGAGAGGAATGTGTTTGCACTGGCAGCATTAACACAAACACATGATTAATATCAGAGGCATTTTGAATACTATAGTAAGGAAATGGATCCAGTAGTTGCAGCAGTGTCCCCTTGTCTACATTCAGTAGCAGTCACAGCCATTGCAGTCCAACTAGAAGTTTTTCTTCCCCGTTTAGTTGTTGCATCATTGCTGAAAAACAAAAAACAACTGATTTCTGTGTCCTGCTCTAATAAGTACTGTGGGATATTGACCAACTCAACAGCATTTCCCCACATCACCAAGCTGCAGTTGCGCGCAGAAACCACAAAATGGTTGCGCTGGCTACTGTGAGCGCCATGGCTCCAAACTGCATTTTGCAACAACAACCAAAAATGGCTGACCCATCCTGCCAAGCACACATCGGGCAGGATGGAACAAAGGGGGCACATTGAAAGAGATTGCCAGTGTGTTCCAACATAAATAAAAGGAAGAAAGTGGAAAAAGCAGCGTTGCTTGCTGCAAAAGCCAAAATCCCCATTGAAAAGAAACCCTTTTTCACCTTTAAGAAAATGTGGTTTTGACGCTAATTCCCTCTGTTCCTTAAAGCCACAGTGATTAATAAGCCCTACCAAGCCCTGTGCGTCTCACTGTGCCTTAGAAAAACCTGGCATGATTCTGAATTGACAAGCCCAGTCAAACCCACGCTAAAAAAATCAACCAGGAACTTTACTTTTACTTAAACGGCAAAAGCAGTAATTTTCTTTGCAAAAGTATCCATAACTCAGCTGTTTAGAGAGAGACTCTAACTAGCTGAGCCATGTCTGTTTCAATGTATCTGTGCTGCAGACCAACTCCAGCATTTCAAGAGAACAACTATAGCTGCTAGGTAGTGTGTGAATTTGCTGGCGATGAAAAGTTGAATTTAAGAAGGAAAGGCCAGCTGCACCTCGTGTAAAAGAAATGGGCCTTTTGCAAATTAAAGAAAAACAAATGCCTGTGTTTTGGAACAGTACACTGGTAAATGAAAGCCTGCCAGTCTTTAGCAATATGAAGGGGTTTGTTGCTGGGGAGACTATATAACATGGGTTATTTTATACAACCGGTTTGCTTTAATTCTGGATCTAAGATCAGAAATTAAAGATTAAAACTATGGTTGCTGGAGCTGCAAGTTGAAAAACAGGTTTTCTGCTTGGAGGGGTGGCACCAAAAGGAGGGCTCTCTCTACGCAGATACTGACAACCCCCTGATAATTACAGGGTTGAACAGATTTATGTCTCTGGTGGGACCCTGCCAATGAAGCTACCAGGTAAGGAAGTCTGAAGTGTGACGGGGCAATTTAACTTCAATTAAGGGAGTTGAAGGACAGAAAAAAATGGACCCAGGAACAAAGAGACTGCCATTTGTTCCCAAAGACTATTTCAGGAATAAACTTTAAAGACTTCTATCTCTGCAGCAAGACTTTGAAAAATTGAAAAAATGTCACAGTTTAAACGTGATTTTTTTGTGCTTTCTTTTAAGACATGGTAGAAGTCACTGACACATTGGGGACAGAAAGGGCAAAGTATTGAGGATAAATTGAAAAGTATCAAAGTTGCAAACATAAACTTTTGTACATACAACCCTTGGGATAATTTGCATCTGTGTATAAAATAATGGAATTTTTGGACAAATCTTTAATGCTAAAAATTACCAAAATGTATCAGAAGGGTGAAACAAGGTCCCTCAGACTGGAGGATCGGACTCATATGTGCTGCACATAATATGGAACATGTGTGTATAATTTGCCAAGATATTGCAATGGTGTAAATGTCTGTTTTTGGCAAAATCAGATTTTAAGCAAAGTAAATGTGTGAGTTTTTGGACATTGTAAAACTCACCTCATAAATCTGACATCATTCCCTTGGAAATCCAACCATTTGAGAGAGAGACGGAGATTAGCACCCCTGTCCAATCCAAGTAGTTTAGAGGTGTGCTTAGTTAACCGTGCCCAGACTATACTTTGATTATATCATTATGCACTTAAATAAGGGTTCTTGACAAGACTGGACACACACTCTTCCTGATTTCCTTTGCTGCGTTCCTGTTCCCGTCATCTTCCAGATCCAGATCCCAACTACATGGCCAAAACATTGCTAACCCTACTCCAGGGTCCTCTGCAAAACCCAAGCATTGCTGATCCTGCTCCAGCAAGGCCTCAAATCTAAAAGATAAAAACACTAAATCTCCCATTAACAAGGTGAAAGCTGTGGTGTTTATGAGAAGCATCCTGGTCCCACTAACTGCCTGCTTGCTGCAATCCTGCCATCCAGCTAACCTGTAGTATCCAGTGACCAGAATTGCTAGTCCAGAAGTGCTACCCAGCGACCAGAACTGCCCAGCTGTTTTGCCAGGCGGCCTGCCATGTAGTGACCGAACCGCTGACTGTCCAAATTCCAAAAACTAAAAAAAGTGGACTGTCAGTATCAATTACCACCCCATCTAAACCCATAGCCTATCTTGTCTTTGTCCTCATCCCACTCTCTAAGTCACCCTATCCTTATCCTGATACCTTGTTCAAACTGTAAGAATCATTCTTGCAATCCTGCTCTTGATTTCTAGTGCTAGCGCCATCTCTTTAGTAATTTTGCCTTATGTAAATCCTAAGCCCTTAGTCCTATTTCGAGTGATCGGACTGGTTCCGCCAGGGGTGGGCACTGGGGTGATAGGGTTGAACTCGTGAATCAACCCTGGAGCTTACTCTGTCCCTCTTTGGTGGCCTAGTCTAAATACTCTAGTGTAGAGTAAAACTGTTCTCGTCAAAACTGATTGCCTTTCCTTTTTCACTGCTTCATTTTACTCAAAACCGACCTTTCTAGATCTTGCATAACTCGTCCAATTTACCAGCTAGAGACTTACTTTCACTTCCATATTGTACCTGTGATCTATATCCATCCCCCACTTCAAATCAGTGTATTTCACCTGTTTTTATTAAAAACCGTTTGGGTAATTTCAGGCGGGAATTGAAAAGTTTGCAAAGTTTCCAACATGTCATTTGGCTGAAATCTGTGTTAAACGTGCCACTCATTTCCAAACGGTATGCTTTTGGTAATCCATTCTTTGTGATTGTTAGTGTATTTGCATTGTGGCTTTAGTGAGGAATTATAATTACTTCAAGGTTTTTCACACACATTCATTATTTAATTGTTAATTTCCGAGTGTCATTTTATAACATTGCAAGGGGTTTAAAATCTGTTGTTCTCTCTTAGTTGGGGAGGGAAGGTCAGATTTGAATTTGGTTTCCTGTTTGTCATTCCTGATTACCTGCTGCTTCTGTTTATCCACTCAGAATTGAATATTTGTGGGTTAAGGGAACATTGCAGGGGGAAATTCTAACTTAAGTGCTATTTTACCTAAATCAAAAGTGCTCCTATTCTGCTGTGTACATGTTCCACTTGCAAGTTAAACCCAGTGCATTGCTCACATTCTCATTGTTATTATCACCCCACTGGTGATTGCTGCCCCATATTAAAAAGTGTATGATTTTTTTTCGATTTTCAAATAAATAAATATTGTATTTTACCAACCAGCCTGGTTCATGGTCCATTGCGGCCTGGGATATTTGAAAAAGGGTGTGTGATATGAGTGGTGTACCATCTCAATATTGAATCTAACATAAAAAGATCAGCATTTCAGTTGTGTGCTGCATACTAGGCTGAGACCAAGGTGTGTGTTGCCTGATTGAAATCCTTAACACATTTGGGGGCTTGTCCGGGATTGAGTTTGGTTACCACCCGTGACAGTCTAACACAGCAGACTAACCTGCAAGGTAGTGATACTTTGTGTGGTGGGAATACTGGGTTACACTGTACAAGTGCCTCCCCAAATCAAATACTTTAAGTACCAGTCCTGTGTCTAAAATTAAAACTAAAATCAACCCCAAAATAGACAGAAAAGCAACAGAATTCAGGTTACCCTTACATAAATAAATACATTAAGAAAGAAAGAACATGTCCAAAATGACCGTAGTAGAAATCAATATGGCTAGGGAGCACCTTCTGCACAAGCTATTTGTCAGAGGTGAGTGGCCAGAGCATGATGAGAAAGTCTGGCTACAAGAAATAACACAACAGGTCACTGCCATGAACCTGGATACATGACAGGACAGTGGCCTATTAGACCAAGCTCTGAGTGAGCTATATATGACCCCAAAAATTCAAGAGGAGCAAATCAAAATTGCCAGAATCACGGCCTACCTGTATCTCCACACGGGGTGGCGTGGGAAAAGCTGGAGGAAAATGAAATTTTAGCGCAGAATCAATCTGAACTGTTAAATAAAATCCAGATTGATTTAAGTTTAGCGGAACAAACATTACAATAGAGCCAAGAGTTGGAGGTAGAATCTGCAAACTACATCATAAAATTAAAAGAGGATTTGGCTCGCCAACAGCAAAATAATGCAGATCAAGAGGCCCAACTAGACGCAGTATGACTAGAGTGTCAGGAAAAGGTTGACTCTGTAGAAGAGAGTCAACAGATGCTGACTCAACAATTAACCTATAACAGGGTCTGCGCAGAGCAGATAGTTACTCTACAAAATCAGATAGATAAATTGAAAGAGGAAAATAATCAGTTAATCTTGAGAGACCACCACTCTTAAACAGAATTTGATGAAGAGTGCCAGGAATTCAATATCATCAGGCAACAAAGGGATGACCTGGCTGGATAGACAGGCACCCTAAATCAGGAGAAAGATGCCCTATGGCAGGAAATCAGCAAATTAAAAATCGAGTTACAGGGGAGTGAGTCAGCCCTCCAGAAACTCAATGAACTAAAAACAGAGCATGGGAACCTACTGGAGCACGCCAGACGGGTAAAAGGTGCTCTGCAAGAGAACACCCAGACCAAAGATGCTAAAACTCAGGAGGTGAGTCTCCTGCAGCAGAAATTGTCTCATTATTCCCACACCATACAGGAAGCGCAGAGAGACAATGAGGCTCTCTGTGAAAAGAATGACAGGCTCAAAAAACAAGTGGCAGTGCAAGAGCGGGTCATTGAGGCCAGTAAAGCCTTGATAGCTGAGCAAAAAGCTCAGATCTTTGCTTCCTATCTAGAAGCAGGGGCTGAAAAGGAGAAACTAGGGACCCCGAACAGGTAGAGAGGGACAGGGTATCCCCTGATCATAGTATAAGGACCTCTATGCTAAGTGACTCCAACCCATTTAATACTGTGAACACTGCCAGCTTCATGTGTACCGGTTCACATGGGCCAGAAACCATGAGGCTGGCAGAATTGAATAGACCAAGCATGATGGAACTGACAGGTCAGCACCCCACAGGAAGTGATGGATGGGTGTCCCTGTCTAGATACCCAAACATAAAGGTTGATATCTCTGACAAGGAAGGCTCCTATGAGGGCAGGGTCAGGGAATTAGATCCACCAAACTATTACTACAGTAGGTCCAATCTCATGAAAGACTTGATGAAATGAGGCCCAAAAAGAGTATCCTGAAGACCTCTACCCAATTAGGGCAATGGGGGGAATACTCGGCCAACCCTGGGAGTAAGGAGGAGTCAGAAGACTACTCTCCTGTGCCCCAGAGGGGTGGGGAAACTAGGCCCCACCATTCTATGAGCCCCTCACAAGCTCAGAGAATCCGGGAGAGCCTAGATGATCATGAGAGGACCTCAACTAGTAGCGCCTCTGAGTTTGAGGGTGAGTGGACTCGGGTGACTAAGCCAAAGAAGGCAAACAAACTCAAGCAAGTTATGACCAAAGACCCCATTATGAAGATTAAGGGCCTTAGGAGTGTCATAACCCCCTACCATAAAAATGCAAAATATTCTGTTTGGGAACACCTAGAGCTCTATGAGCAGATGATGGAAACTTTTCATATGAAAGACAACCAAAACTTTATAGAGTATGTAAAATGGACATTCTCCCCTCAGTACTCCAGTTTCTTTGCGGGACTGGAGGACCAGAACCATTCAAGATGGTCCACCTACAAGGCGGCCATCTTGAAACACTTTTCCGCCCACAGAAACCCCCAGGAGGCTCGCAAAGCAGCCTACAATCTGCAGTGCGGGGACGATCAGGCCCCACCAGAGTTTGTGCAGGAGCTCAAACATGCCTTTGCCCAGACCACTAGGAGGGTGCGCACGGATAGCAGGGAGTTTTGAACCACCTTCTTTCATGCCATCCCCAAGTATATTATGACCCAGCTGGTGAGGCACTTCCACGAGAAAAGAACTCTGGACTGGGTCATAGAGCAGGCGACCCGCATTTATGAGGTCCAAAAACCTGCAGAAAATAAAAATCTGAACAAAAACCCCAAACAAGCCAACACCCCTGCTGCTGCTAAGGTGGCGGAGGTGAAGGTTGCCCCCATTTTAGACTTAGAGATGGGGGAGCCTAAAAATACACCTGCACAAAGTCAGCAGAATCAAAGACCCAGAAGGCCTTCTGGCCAGTCAAAAACAGGTGGCGGTCGGGGTGGTAATACCACTAATGGGACCCCTAACTCCCCTGATTATATCAGCCCCCGATACAAGGGCAACCAACCAATCCTGGGGTATGTCTGGACTCCCCCGACCCAAGGGGGGGATCCAACCAGGTAAGTGCTGCCCCGGGAAACTTCCCTCCTAACTTCCCTAAGGAGGGCAGGAATTCCCCAAATGCTGGGTTAAGCTTCTTTCCCCCATGCCCGCAAAACCCCAAACTGCAGGACAACCCTCCTTTCATTCCCCACTTTCAGGAACCCAGACAACCCAATCCGGGAGAGGGGAGGCCAAGGGTGGAGGGTTACCAAAATTCACCCTATTCAGGGTACTATGGGAGAAGGGATAGTTACCCTTCCTATGATGCACCTAGGGTGTACTAGAGACCCCTGTACCAGCCGGAACGGGTGTCCCAACTGGAGCACCAGGTCCAGAACCTAACCCAGGATCTGGGTCGCATGTTGAGGGCTGAACAGAACCCTCAGACAAACATGGAGACTCAGAATCCCACAAACCAAGGATCTGGCACCCCAGAATAATGATGGGGCGAGAACCCTGACAACTCACCGGTTCCAGAGGAGGCGGCACAGGGGTAAGGGGGGTGTAAAGCCCTAGAGGAAGCTTCCTTCCTCACTCGTGAAAAGCCCCTGGACACCCAGGAACCAAAACAAAAATCTCCTGCCCCCGAAAATCAGCGACCCAAGGAACACGGATGGGTAGGAGAAATAAAGAACTCAAAATGACCCATTTTGTGGAGGAAGTTAGTGTCCTCCAATTTGAAGGAGAGGAATCCTCAGAGGATTCTGGGAAAAAGATCTTCTCCTTCAGGGAAGGGGGGACTCCTCCCAAAGACAAATGGGTCCCAAGAAACCTAGATAAAGACTGGGTGGAAGTGGGGACTGATTCGGAATCGCCCCTCCTAGAACGCCAGAATGAGCATCAAGAAGACATAATATTGAAAGAGGATTCCCAAACGTCCCAAGGCAATTCTAGTGACTGTCTCCAAAAAGGGGGGGGGCAGCACAGAATCAGAAAAGGAGGAGCCTGAAACTCCTCGAATCTCCGAGTGCAACATTTTTCTTTCAGATTCCCAAACTCCTACACAGAATTATGCCGAAACTACCCCTGTGACGGAGTCCAAAATAAGGAAATTGACCACCCAGCTCACCCAAAATGCACATTATCTTTGCCCATTGGAGGAGAAAGAAGGTAGATTCTACGCCTCCGTCCAGGTGCAGGGCCAATGTACCTTTTCGGCACTGGTAGACAATGGATCCCAAGCCACTCTTCTGTCAAAAAGGGCCTTTGATCAGATAAATTCAGGAAGGGGCGAGTGATGCCAGATCCCTCTCACCCCTCTTTCTGGACAACTCCAGAACTTCGATGGGAATGAAATTCCTGTCGAGGGGACTGCGGATTTGGAAATAGAAATTGGGCGACAAAAGATGAAGCACCCGGTCATAGTCGTGGCTCCAGAGGGAACCCCCTGTCTATTAGGGAATGACATCCTTTGTAGGTTGTCTCCCCTGTGAATAAGGTACTCTGGACCCAGACTCACAGGCCAATAAAATTAAAAAGAGTGTCAACCATGTTAGTCTAAATGGCACATGCCACATGGTTGAACAAAAACCAGATCAAATTAAGTTTCATCTTCAAAATAATGAAATACCCAATGTTACCATAATTGCTGTGGGACAACAAACTGGTGATGGGAACTCCTCTCCATTCCTGAAAATCAACCTTCCTTCCAGCCTCAAGTGGCATACCACACTTGAAGAAAATATTTTGAAATTCTATACCCATTCACAATCTGAAAATCCCAATTCTATAGCCAAAATTGATAACAAACCAGCACAAAGTGTAGCTGGCATTCAGAAGAAGGGCAAACAGCTCTTCTTTCCGATTCAGTTAAATGACGGGAAGGAGTCTGTCCTCGCCCGAGTTGACTTGAATAGCGAAGAAAGCTTAATCAGCGAAGTATTCTTCAGGAAACTCCCAAAAGACCAGACCCTGCCCACTGTGGAGTCAGTTTATCAATGGGTATGGGGCCTGGAAATTCCCTGTTCCAAACATCTTCTGCTTAGCAGTTGTATGATAAACATTTCTAGAGGTGACAAAAGCATAGAACACAATTGTTGGGTCGTGCAAGTTGTTCCTTACGCCTTTTACATGGGCAGTCACATCCTCAACCGACTCGAGATTAATTTGGATCCCAGTTATTGCCAAGCTGTTATCTCCAACTGGAGAGTAAATCTCAGGGTCCTGGCAGTCCTAAAGAAAGCCTTACGGTCAGCCCCAGTGCTACCGTAGGAAATTGAAGTTAAAAAATGGAGAATAGGTCAACATCCCAGGCCAAGCCTACAGAATCCGCATCCCCAAAGGCGAAATAAATGAAGAGAAATGGGTCCATATCAGCTAAAGAGTTGTCACTCTAGGCCCATTTTGCAACAAATTGAGGAGCCCAAAGAGAATCAAACAGAGGAGACATCGGAAACATGAGAATATGGAAAAGAAGAACCAGAGGGGAGCCGATAGGATTTATAAACATGATCATGTAACAGGGAGTATTTTCTTCATTATCAATTGTGATAATTGAATGCCTGCGTATCCCACTGCTGTCAACCCGATTGGAGCGCAGTTAGTGGGAAATTGTCGTAACTGGTTTGTGTTCTCTTTTATAGATTAGTACTGGTTGTGCCCTATGTAATGACCAAGAAGGATCTCTCTGGCAACCTGGAAGGGAGAAACCAAAGGAGACCCGGGAGTGTCACTCCACACCATGAAAAGAAGATCCAAGGGAAAGCGGGGGGGGTTGTCGTTCCACTTTCCGTCCAGAGACAACAGAAGGAGCAGGACGCACCGCTCTCGGATGGAAGAAGGAATCATACCTGGCTGATCCTGCCTTGTCCCATGAATAAATCCCACATGCCCGATTCTGCCTCGACTTGAAATCTCAGAAGAGTCGGGGGGATGTGTGGGATATATTGACCCACTCAACAGCATTTCCCCACATCATCAAGCTGCAGTTGCGCAGAAACCACAAAATGGTTGTGCTTGCTCCTGTGAGTGCCATGGCTCTAAACTGCATTTTGCAACAACAACCAAAAATGGCTGCACCATCCTGCCAAGCACACATCGGGAATGATGGAACAGAAAGGGGGCACATTGAAAGAGATTGCCAGTGTGTTCCGACATAAATAAAAGGAAGAAAGTGGAAAAATCAGCATTGCTTGCTGCATAAGCCAAAATCCCCATTAAAAAGAAACCCTTTTTTAACCTTTAAAAAAATGTGGTTTTGACGCTAATTCCCTCTGTTCGTTAAAGCCACTGTGATTAATAAGCCCTACCAAGCCCTGTGTGTCTCACTGTGCCTCAGAAAAAACAGGCATGATTCCGAATTGACAAGCCCAGTCAAACCAACTCTAAGAAAATCAACCAGGAACTTTACTTTAATTACACGGGAAATGCAGTCATTTTCTTTGCAAAAGTATCCAAAACTCAGTTGTTTAGAGAGAGACTCTAACTAGCTGAGCCATGTCTGTTTCAATGTATCTGTGCAGCAGACCAACTCCAGCATTGCAAGAGAATAACTATAGCTGCAAGGCAGTGTGTGAATTTGCTGGAGATGAAAAGTTGAATTTAAGAAGGAAAGGCCAGCTGCACCACGTGTAAAGAAAAATGGGCCTTTTGCAAATTAAAGAAAAACAAATGCCTGTGTTTTGGACCAGTACACTGGTGAATGAAAGCCTGCCAGTCTTTAGCAATATGAAGGGGTTTGTTGCTGGGGAGACTATATAACATGGGTAATTTTATACAACCGCTTGCTTTAATTCTGGATCTAAGATCAGAAATTAAAGATTAAAACTATGGTGGCTGGAGCTGCAAGTTGAAAAACAGGTTTTCTGCTTGGAGGATTGGCACCAAAAGGAGGGCTCTCTCTCAGCAGATACTGACAACCCCCTGATAATTACAGGGTTGAACAGGCTTTTGTCTCTGCTGGGTCCCTGACAATGAAGCTCCCAGGGAAGGAAGTCTGAAGTGTGAAGGGGCAATATAACTTCAATTAAGGGAGAAACCCCCACCCTGCTATAAAGGAAATGAAAGTTGGCAGCAGTTGAAGGACAGAAAAAAAATTGACCCAGGAACAAAAAGACTGCCATTTGTTCCCAAAGACTATTTCAGGAATAAACTTTAAAGAATTCTATCTCTGCAGCAAGACATTGAAAAATTGTAAGAATGTTGCAGTTTAAAAGTAATTTTTCGTGCTTTCTTTTGAGACATGGTAGAAGTCACTGACATATTGGGGACAGAAAGGGAAAAGTATTGAGGATAAATCAAAAAGTATCAATGTTGCAAACATAAAATGTTGTACATACAACCCTTGGGATAATTCACATCTGTGTACAAAATTATGGAATTTTAGGATGAATATTTAATGCAAAAAATGACCAAAATGTATCAGAAGGGTGAAACAAGGTCCCACAGACTGGATGATCGGACTGATATGTGCTGCACATAATATGTAACCTATGTGTATAATTTGCCAAGAGATTGCAATGGTGTAAATGTTTGTTTTTGGCAAAATCTGATTTTAAGTAAAGTAAATATGGGAGTTTTTGGACATTGTAAAACTCACCTCATAAATCTGACATCATTCCCTTGGAAATCCAACCAGTTGAAAGTGAGGCGGAGATTAGCACCCCTGTCCAATCCAAGTAGTTTAGAGGTGTGCTTAGTTAACCCTGCCCATCCTATACTTTGATGATGTCATTATGCACTATAAATAAGGGTACTTGACAAGACTCTGGAGACACACTCTTCCTGATTTCCTGCACTGCGTTCCTGTTCCCGTCATCTTCCTGATCCAGATCCCAACTACAAGGCCAAAACATGACTCCAGGGTGCACTGCAAAACCCAAGCATTGCTGATCCTGCTCCAGCAAGGCCTCAAATCTAAAAAAAACACAAAATCTCCATTAACAAGGGGAAAGCTGTGGTGTTTTTGGGAAGCATCCTGATCCCACTAACTGCCTGCTTGCTGCAATCCTGCCATCTAGCTAACCTGTAGTGTCCAGTGACCAGAATTGCCAGTCCAGAAGTGCTACACAGCGACCAGAACTGCCCAGCTGTTTTGCCAGGTCACCTGCCGTGTAGTGACCGAACTGTTAACTGTCCAAAATCCAAAAACAAAACAAACTGAACTGAGAGTATCAATTGCCACCCCACCCAAACCCATAGCCTATCTTGTCTTTGCCCTCATCCCACTCTCTAAGTCCCCCTATGCTTACCCTGATACCTTGTTCAAACTGTCAGAATCATTCTTGCAATCCTGCTCTTGATTTCTAGTGCTAGCGCCATCTTTTTAGTAATTTTGCCTTGTGTAAATCCTAAGCCCTTAGTCCTATTTCAAGTGATCAGACTGGTTCCGCCAGGGTTGGGCGCTGGGGTGATAGGGTTGAACTCGCGAATCAACCCTGGAGCTTACTGTGTCCCTCTTTGGTGGCCTAGCCTGAATACTCTATTGTAGAGTAAAACTGTTCTTGTCAAAACGGATTTCCTTTCCTTTTTCACTGCTTCATTTAAATTAAAACGCACCTTTCTAGAGCTTGCATAACTCGTCCAATTTACCAGCTAGAGACCTACTTTCACTTCCATATTGTACCTGTGATCTATAGCTATCCCCCAACCAAAGGAACTGCACTTCAAATCAGTGTACTTCACCAGTTTTTATTAAAATCCGTTTATGTAATTTCAGGCGGGAATTGAAAAGTTTGCAAAGTTTCCAACGTGTCATTTGGCTGAAATCTGTGTTAAACTTATCACTCATTTCCGAACTGTATACTTTTGGTAATCCATTCTTTGTGATTGTTAGTGTATTTGCATTGTGGCTTTAGTGAGGAATTATAATTGCTTCAAGGTTTTCACATACATTATTTAATTGTTCATTTCCGAGTGTCATTTTATAACATTGCAAGGGGTTTAGAATCTGTGTTTCTCTCTTAGTTGGGGAGGGAAGGTCAGATTTGAATTATGTTTCCTGTTTGTCATTCTTGATGACCTGCTGCTTCTTTATTTGTGGTTTGAGGGAACATTGCAGGGGGAAATTCTAACTTAAGTGCTATCTTACCTAAACCAAAAGTGCTCCTATTCTGCTGTGTATATGTTCCACTAGCAAGTTAAACCCAGTACATTGCACACATTCTCATTGTTAATATCACCTCACTGGTGATTGCTGCCCCATATTAAAAAGTGTATGATTTTTCTTGCAATTTTCAAATAAATAAATAAATATTGTATTTTACCAACCAGCCTGGTTCATGGTCCATTGTGACCCGTGGTATTTGAAAAGCGGGGTGTGATATGAGTGTTGTACCATCTCAATATTGAATCTAATATAAAACGCTAAGCTTTTCAGTTGTGTGCTGCATATTAGGCCGAGACCAAGGTGTGTGTCGCTTGATTGAAATCTTTAACAGGACGAAGTGTTACTTTTGAACTCCTACAACATTACACTAACCCGAAGTCCTGTGCTTAATCCGGCATCCTTACTCCCAACTCCAGAAGCCTAGAGAGCCATGATTTTGAACCGCATGATTGTGTAACTACTACTGATTTTCTGTTCACACCATGCTAACTTTAATTGTTTTGTGGATGGTTCTTGTTATATAGATAAAAATGATTAAATGGTGGGATGTCATGGAGAGTGGAAAATTACTAAATGACATCACAGTTAAGGTAGAAGAGTTGGTCACACTGACACATGCTTGAAGATTAGCAGAGTAATAAACAGTTAATGTATATATATATATATATATATACAGACTCACAATATGTTGATTTTGGTCAGTTGTAGAAGCGATTTGGCTTCCTGACATCATCTGGTGCACCCACGATGAGCCATTTCTATGTAGAAGCCTTGTTCGAGACAATCCTGTTACCAAAGGAAGTAGCCATAATCATGTGTGCTGCACACCAACTTTTGGAAATTGAAGTTGTATGCAGGAGTGATTTTGTAGATTCAACTGCTACATTTGCCGCCATTTCCAACTCTCAGGCTCAGTATGTGTTAAGACTAAGGGCTATGAGATTTGCCATCCTTTTGAACACTTGAGGAGTTCAAGAGACTGCTCCTTCTATATCATATTAAATGTTGATTTGTATTTGTACAATTTAAAGGAAAGGTTGTTGGATATTTAACAATCGGTTTTTTATCACAATACATGGGATATTTTATGAAAATATGTTTTATAAATAATTAAATGATTGTGAAAAGTTCTTGGAAATGAACACAATAAAAACAAAGGGAAAAAAAGAAAAAAGATTTTTGGATACGAACGGGGTGTTGACTGATTGAAGACTCCTTATGGTGACACGAACATGGACACCTTGTTGCCCTAAATGTATTTTTGTCCCACTTGACTTGAATATATCATTGGCTTGCACACGTGGGGAAAGGAGGTATGATTTCACGATTAAACTAGAATTGCTTTACCCCTGAATTTCCAGCTACAGCCCAGGATTTTAGCAAGCAATCTATCGTCTGTCTAGTGGGTAACACTGGGATGGCAGTGTGCACTACACAGAAAGCACACCCACCATCATATGATGCCTTTGTCAACCTCAGGTGGACTTTGTTCAGGTAGCTAAATGTTATAATCTACAACATGTGTTGGTAGTTTTAGACATGTTCTCTGGTTGGTTGGAATCGTACACATGCAGGAGGGCAGACACCATCCAGTAGCAATGGCATTGCTGAAGGAATTTATATCCAGGTTTGGGATACCAGTCGGAATGAACAGTACACATTTTATTAATCAACTCACAAAAGAGCTGTATGTGGCATTAAGCATACTGCAATATATCCATCCCCTGTCCACATCACCCTCAATTAGCAGGGACAGTGGAGCGGCACAACAGAGCCATACAGAATCGACTTTCTAAAAGTCTGTACTGTGATGAGCCTTAAGTGGCCAGAAGCATTCACACTGGTGTTGCTCAGCATTAGAAGTACTTCAAATAGAAAAACAGGGCTGAGCCCCCATGAGATTATCTATGGGCAGCCAGTGCGTTTACCCTTCTTGCCTTCTGTGAAGAATGCACATGCCTGTATCCACCTGTCTGATGATGTTCTTTTTTTATTACTACAGATGTTTGATCTCCACTATCAGACCAGTCTGTATGCAGGTGAAAAAAGCACTGCCAAACAAGCCAGAAGAAGGCTGCTACTATCTTCAGGCTGGGGATTGTGTCTTACTTCATTACTTCCAGCTGAAATCTGCATTTGTTCCAAGATGGAGGTTGGAGGTGCCCCTTTCGGGTATTATTGACTACTGGGTTTGCTGTGAAGGCTAGGGAACTGCTCAGCTGGGTGCACATCTCTCACTGTAAGAGACGCATGTACCCTGAAAATGAGCCCTGAAAATGTGTGGGTCCAGGCAGTGCTGGGACTTTGATGTATATCGATTGCCCTACATGACTTTCTCCTCTCAAAGGAATATAAGCCAGCATCAGCCAGACATGGGCCTGGCAGAAGTGTGAATCTTTCATGGATGACTAATATTTCAGAAATGTAGTCCATACCATTCTATTAGAAAATATATGTTATAAACAAGCATGGAGAAATCTGTGGGTTGGCTGGTGACTGGAACTGTGGAATACTAAGTGTCAACCAGGCTAAATCCATACCCTTGTGAGGCCCTCCCTAAATTGATCGTAGACACTGGCCATTTGAAAGCATTGGTGGCGGAACAGCAACTAGAGACCCCAGCATTCTCAGAGGACCAGAAGTTAGTGTGCTCCTGTCCCATGTGCCCCAGATGAAGAAAGTCTTTGCTGAAATCTTGACATTTACCTAATTTGCCTTGTACCTTTTCTTCTACAATGTATTATGTAGATGGTGGATGGATATGGATAAACACTTGTCAATAACACAAAAACATGATCTATGTGTGGAATGTGACAGTACAGCAATCAAGTAATCATATAACCTACAAAAGAGTTAATCTCCCACAGGGAGTGCACATTGTGGCAACAGTAGGAATATGTGATGTAAACAGGAAAGAATTCGAAAAAGGTTAGTGCAGTGAAACCGTTTTTTTTTCTCAACATTATGTTCACTGATACCGATAACCTATATGAATTCAATGAATGTGACAATAACTAACATTGTATGTACTAATAAATCCCACCTATTTTGTCAACTTTTGAGTGGTAAGAAAAATCACACATGTTCTACTATCCAACCAGTGATTTCACAAACAAATAATGTCTCTGAGTTTCGGAACGTCGCTAAGATAACTGCACAGTCTATCTGGAATGATATAGTTAGTCCGATAGATAGATAGGTTGGGGAATAGATATTTTATCATGAATGCATCATTGGGTACTATTATGTTCACCAACCCTGTGTACGCATTTCAGGTAACTTCTCGGTTTCCAAATTGCTCAACGGGAGAAGCTATTCTTACAGAGAAACAACAGGAAGTAGTGTTGTCTATGGGTGACAAGAGAAGACGTTGTACAGTGCGGGAAAGAGCAATACAGCCCTTGTACAATTGAGTGTGTCCATGTGCCAGCCCCATAATGACTGCTTTGTTCATTTAGAGAGAACAACATAACTTATTACTGGGGCATAGTTCACAAACACTGATGCCAATATTGGGGAGCTCCATATGATTTCTGCCCTCAGCTGTGCAACATGCAAAGTTCTGACTGAGCTTATTCAGAACATCACAGCAAGGGTAGCAGCTTTGGAAAAGGACTTTGCTTGTGCTGGGGTGCAGGACTTCCTGAACATTCAACTCATAAGGAACCAATAAGGTGTACGTCGTGTCTGGCAATGGGAATTTGAAAATAATTCCTGGATCCCTGACGAACTGCGGTCATGGAGAAACCTTTGGAAGAATAGTAGCTGGAGATGTAAGTAGATGTGCACCTTTCCAACCAAGGGGCCATTTAATGGTGTATGGGCTCCGACAAGTCAGATCATAGTTGGAATTGTGAATGATATCATGTCCCACACTTGGATGGAATTGCGAATGGTAGCATGCGCCACACTTAGATGGAATGGTTAATGATAGCAGTTGCCTCATCTAGATAAAATTATGAGTGGTAGCATTATCGAACAATTAGTTGGAATTGTAAATTATAGCATGTGCCTCATCTAGATAGAATTATGATTGTAGCATATCCCTCACTTAATTGGAATTGTGAATGATATCATGTCTCACACTTATTATTGAACTTAGAAATGGTGCCTAATGTACGCCCCCTGTCCTGCTCTCGTGCTTGGTCGCAGGTACTGATAACCACCATATCACACTAATATGCTTACTCTCCCTTATACAACATCATTCAACTAAAACACAGCTGTACTATGACACATTCGGTCTAGCTGTTCTCATAATGACATGACCCCACAAACTCCACATCATCCTAATAAAACACCGCTAGCTGAGCACTTTACAGCTAGCTTAAGCGTCTCCTTATGCCTAATGCAGCCAGAACTCAGTCTGGGTGTCCACCCTCCAGACTGAACACATCCAACTGATTGCCTCAGCACCACACCTACCGCTAAGAAGCAGCTATCCTGCAACAACCACACCACCTGCACACATATCCGGTGCACCCACGCACCATACCACACTCTCTCTCGCTCTACTGACTGAACTGCGGTTCCCGAGGGTGTTCCAGCGCTTTGAGATCATACCAATGATACATAAGGCGCTATATAAATGCAAAAAACATAACATAACATACCAGGTCCTTGGGTGGAGTGCAATTGGGAATAGGTAGTTAATCATGATGCATGGAAGGTGCGACCTCTTGGAACCGTGGCTTAATATCTGACTGCTGCCCCAGGAACAACCTCTGACTTGTGGATATCATTAGACACACATTTGGTATTAAGGCCTCCAAAGCTGCAATGCCTTAGCAAGTTAGTAAGAGGCCAGGTTTTGTTAGTGGAGAAAGGGATGTGTTGGCAAGGATATGTAAAGGGAACTGCGCTTCAAGGTGCAATTCTGTTTCAGCCAAACAATAGTTGTTTAGAGATGGCATCATTGCCAGCTGTAGGTGCCCACGTTTTGCTTCAAACCAATATGAGGAAGCATGTTGTGTTTTCGCCAGCAGAAAGAAACCAGATGGTAAGATTGAATTTTGTCTTCGAGCAGAATTTAACCAGTTTCATTCTTCAGAGATTTGAGAATTTGTTAGAATTGCTGCTGCAGGTTGAGAAAATAAATGAGGTCCAGAAAGAGAGACACTTATTGGAGGTGATTTTATGATAAAGCAAAGCAGGCATTTCAAATAGCACACCGGATCGCCACCTCTTGCAACACTCTGATGTGATATGTCATCTCAATGAAAGTGTTAAAGAGAAACATTCAGTTACCACTGCCTTGAGTGTGCTAATATTCTTTGTTTCTTTAGCAAGTTTGCAGATAGGTTGTTTGAAATACAGAAATAAAGGAAACAGCACACATATTACTGCCTCCAGACACAGAAAGATATTGAATAAGCACATATATTACTCAACTATAGCATTTAATTATGTTTTCGATGAGCCGAATGAATTAGAAAAAGACATGATGCCCTGATGAACATTGAAATTTAGATTTTAATTTAGAGGAGCATGAAAGGCCTGTCTTCCTTGGGCCCATTCCTCTAAATCTATTACGATGTAAAAGGGTGCCAGACCAGTATTAAAACTGATACAAAGAGGTCTGGGAGCCCTTCTTCTGAGAACAAACACAGTCAAATAGCCTGTTCTCTTGGAAGGTGCCCACTTGGGAGGGTCTAAAACCACGTTTTAGCTCACTGTACCTTTCACAGAGGAGGAATATCCATTTGCATATCAGTCTGGTCCCACCCACTTGGGCAGTCCAGCACCAAAATGCAAGGCAATTCTCCTCTGAACAAGAGTGTCAACAGCAACCCCAGATACATCTTTTGGCCTAGTCAGGCTCATCAGTGATGCGATGCTGTGCCTCTATAAGCACAGTGAGCAAAGGGTCACATCTGTGCTTTGCCTGCTCCCGCTGAGGGAGAAAGTGCCCAGCTCTGCGATAGGAGCTCCAAACCAGAACACGCATGAAGCAGCATCCGATGCAAAAGTAAAAGGCAGAAGAGG